>NC_069659.1:221701893-222004924 GCF_027244095.1 Hemicordylus capensis | reverse complement strand
GGGATACTCCTCCAGAGGGTGGAGGCCACCTTGTAGAGGGCAATTCAATCATTAGAGGTATAGAGAGATGGGTTTGTGACCCACATGTTGACCACACAGTGACTTGCTTGCCTGGTGCGAAGGTTGCGGACATCACGCAGCATCTAGATAGACTTTTAGGCAGTGCTGGGGAGAAGACAGCTGTTGTGGTGCATGTCGGCACCAATGATGTGGGGAAATGTAGACAAGAGGTGCTGGAAGCCAAATTTAGGCTGATAGGTAGTGTATTGAAGTCCAGGACCCCCAAGATAGCATTCTCAGAAATGCTACCTGTTCCACGCGCAGGTACAGTGAGACAGGCAGAGTTGAGGGGTTTCAATGTGTGGATGAGACGTTGGTGCCTGGAGGAGGGGTTTAGATTTGTTAGGCACTGGGACACATTTTGGGGCAAGCAAAGCCTGTACAAAAGGGACAGGCTGCACTTGAGCCAAAATGGAACCAGACTGCTGGTGCTTAAAATCAAAAAGGTTGCAGATCAGCTTTTAAAATGACACCTGGGAAATAGCCGACAGGAGCTGGGCAGTATCTGGTTCAGCATATGCTATCCTTTAAAGTGCGAGGGTGTAAAAGATTCAGATAAAACAGAATGGGACAGAGCAGAACCACATAAAGAGCAGAAAAAGGTTATGCCAGCTTGTTCAAGGGTCAAAAGAAAGATAGCTCACACCATGTAAGAGATTCAGTGTACAAGTGCTTATTCACCAATGCCAGAAGCCTCCGAGCCAAGACAGGCGAGCTGGAGTGCTTGGTTGCTAACGAAAAATATAGATATAGTGGGCATAACAGAAACATGGTGGAACAGTGAGATGCAGTGGGACACTGTTATCCCTGGATATAAACTCTATAGAAAGGACAGGGAGGGGCACCTTGGAGGTGAAGTAGCCCTGTATGTTAAAAAAAGGGATAGACTCTAACAAGCTAGAAAATCTAGGATGACTGGAGTGCTCCACAAGAACTCCATGGGTGACAATACAAGGCCTCAAGGAAATCTAGTACTGGAGACGTGCTATCACCCTCCAGATCAAAACGCTGACAGTGACTGGGAGGAGGAAATCAGGGAGGCTTAAAGGAGAGGAAGGGCAGTAATAATGGGTGAATTAAATTACCCACGCATAGACTGGGTAAATTCACAGTCAGGTAATTACAAAGAGGTCAAATGCCTAGATACTCTGAATGACTGTGCCCTAGAACAGTTGGTCTTAGAACCAACCAGAGAGATGGCAACCTTGGAATTAATCCTGAGTGACACCAGAACCTGGTATGTAATGTCAGTGTCATCAACCTTTTTGGGGACAGTGACCATAGTGTGATCAAATTCAGCATACATGCGGGGAGAAAATAACCAAGGAAGTCTAACATAGACACTTTGAATTTCAGAAGAGGAAACTTCTCCAAAATGAGGAGTATGATGAAAAGAAAGCTGAAAGGGAAAATCAGGAGAGTCACTTCGCTCCAGAATGCATGGAGTTTACTCAAAACCACAATACTAGAAGCCCAGTTAGATTGTATATCCAAAAGGAGGAAAGATACCACTAAGTCCAGGAGGATGCCAGCATGGCTAACAGGTACTGTCAAGGAAGCCATAAAAGGGAAGAAGACTTCCTTCTGAAATTGGAAGGCCTGTTCAAATGAAGAGAACAGAAAGGAACACAAACTCTGGCAAAAGAAACGCAAGGTGACAATAAGGGAGGTGAAAAGAGAGTTTGAGGAACATTTTGCTAAAAGCATCAAGGGGAATAACAAAAACTTCTTAAAATACATCAGAAGCAGGAAACCTGCCATGGAGGCAGTTGGACTGTTAGTTGATGAGGGAGTGAAAAGGATTATTAAGGAGGATATGGAGATTGCAGAGAAGCTAAATGAGTTATTTGTGTCCTCCTTCATGGCAGAGGATACTGAGCATATACCTGGTCCAGAACCAGGCTTTTCGGGGATAGAGGCTAAAGAACTGAGTCAGATAGCAGTGACAAGAAATTATGTTTGTCGGGAGTTCCTATCCTCTCTGGCAAGACGGGGGTTGGGCCAAGAGAAGCCAGAGGCTCCAAACACCAAGGCAGCACCAGTAACTATCTCTCAGGAGTCAGGGAGGATTCAGAGGGATGTGCAACAGCTGCCGACAATGAGAGGATTCGACGAGCCGGGGATAGGAGAAGAAGGGAATGAATGAAAAATTCACTCTCCCCATGAACGCTGACAGAATGGTAGCAGAAGATGGTTTGAAATAGGCCAACCCTTTGAGCAGGCTGCGCATCGTTGGCTGAAGCTTGTTTGGAGACAGTGAATGGAGTCCAGCTAACTCCCACGGGGGAGGAACTTTTTGGGCACCATGGATATGTCCCAGTTTGGACAGTGGCTGTTTGAACAGCAGGAACGGCTAATAAAGGACATGATACAGCAGCAGATGGCTCAGTCAGATCTAGTTAGAGATTTATGTGGAGGTCTGGCGGCTAGACAAGCCTTTCCCCTTGCCATGGGGTCGGGTGAAGGTGATGGACAGTTTAATGTGCCCTTTAGGTTAACTAAATGGACACAGGAGGATGAGATAGAGGCTTTCATGTTAACTTTTGAAAAAAAGCCCAAGCGGCAGGATGGCCAAAGCTGCAATGGCCTTTTATTTTTGGACCGTACCTTACTGGATCAGCACAAGCAGTATTTTGGCTCCTGTCAGCAGAAGATGTAGCTGATTATGAGAAGCTGAAGTAGGCTATATTAGACCTCTATGGGGTTACCGAAGACCCCCACCGGCATCAATTTCAGGCTATTAGGTTCAAAAGGGGAGATAGGCTGAGGGCCCTAGTGGCTGAATTGTGAGAGGCTGCCTTCTGCTGGTTGCAACCTGCCACTGCAGGAGAGATATGCATAGTGGAGAAGGTTGTGCTAGAACAAGTTTTGGCGGTTGTGCCAGTAGATTCCCAAGCATGGCTTATTAGGATCAGGCCGATGCTCAAAAGTGCTACCAGATTTCTGGATAACTATATGGCGGCGGATGTGGTGGAGGCCCAACATCCCAGGCCACAGCTTGAAAAGGAGGCTTTGCACTCCGGGGCCCGTGCGGTGCTGCAGATGTGGCTGCTGGGCCGGACAAGAATCCCCTTTCACCTCTTCGGGGGGAAATTTTGTTGGGGAGACCCGCCCGTGGCCGGGTTCCTGCTTGTGAGGTCCACGGTGGCCAAGAAGACGTGCGTCCCAAAGGACAGGGGAAAGTGCCAGCATACCAGCAGGGTCTCCTCAGGGACCCAGTTTTGCCTGTGGGCAGGAAGGACATTATAAGAAGGATTGCCCATATGTGATGGAGTGTGATGTGTGTCAGTCTCTGGCACTGCACATGGGGTGGGTGAACGAAGTCTTTGCCCAGGCATTCATGATGGAAATAGGCTGGCAAGGACCGCAATTGACGGCGCTATTGCATTTAGGAAGTGGTGTATTGATGATACACAAACAGCTGATACCTGAACCAAGGAAGCCCATTAAGTATGCCTCTGTCACCTGTTTACATTGCCATGCCCATATGTGGCTGGTGGTGAGACTTTGGCTGCAGCTACCAGGTGGCCCCAAGGAAGTGGACCTCTAGGTGGTGGGGAACCTGCCCTTTTCCTTTCTGCTTGGAAGCAATACGCTGGGATTTCAGCAACTTATGCATGACATTAACGCCGACGATAAGGAACACCCATCACTGGTAGCTGCCCCGGTGGAGGTAGAGGATCTGAGAGAAGGACCCTCGCAGAGGGAAGCAAGGCCGGAGGATGAAGAGTTGGGACACCAGTGGCAGGCCTGCCCAGAGTTTAGGCAGGCCCAACAAGATGATGCCTCCCTGGAGCACTTGAGGGCTGCAATGGCAGTGAGTGAAGGGGAGATAAAATGCCTCTGGGAGGCTCAAAGGGTGCCACGGCTAGAACAGCAAGGGGGGGTTGTTGTGGCGGACCCTGGGAGAGAGCAAAAGAAACAGCTGATTGTTCCGCAGGAATATGAAGTGGAGGTGTTATGATATGCCCACGATAGGGACTGGGCGGCCCACCAGGGGGCCCGCAAGATGCTGGCTCATGCCTTATGCCATTTCTTTTGGCCCTCGGTATACCAGGAAGTGAAATATTAATATTGCACCATTCCTGTCCAGTGTGTCAACAGGGGAACAACCAGCCCACAGCCCTGGCCCTTTTGCAACCTATTCCAGTAATAGCCACACCGTTCGATCACATCGGGATGGATTTTATTGGCCCCTTGACTTGAGCAGCTAGGGGCCATAAGTATGTGTTGGTCATAGCTGATTATGCTTCCCGCTTCTGGAGGCCATACCACTCCGGAACATGAAGACTCCGGGGGTGGTTAAAGCCTTAATGCACCTTTCTTGGTATGTGGGAATTCCCTGGGAGACTGTTTCGTATCAAGGGAAGCCTTTCACATCAGCCATAATGAAGCAGATATGTCAGACACTGGGCATTACCCACAAGGTAGCCTCCGTTTTCCATCCCCAAATGGATGGTCTGGTGGAATGATTTAACCGCACTCTTAAAACAGTATTGCAGAAAGTCGCAAGAGAACATCCAGCTCATTGGGACTTGTATTTAGATCCCATACTCTTTGCCATACAGGAAGCCCTTCAAGCACCCTTTGAGATTTTATATGGCAGGAAACCCCAAGGCCTTTTGGACTTCTTGGAAGAAAGCTGGCAACCCCCTGGCAAGCTGATGGGTCTTCTTTTGGGCGAATACATGCAGCAGCTAAAAGGCTGAGTGCAAGAAATCCAAAGTTTGGTGGTAGCCAATTTGGAAAGGGCACAGACCCAGCAGAAGAGACTTTATGACCAAAGCACCCGGAAAAGGACCTTACAAGTGGGTGATAAAGTCTTGGTTAAGGCAAAAGCCTTCCCACAGCAGGAGGGAGGCCCTTGGTGAGGACTGTTTAAGGTGACTTGGCCCGTGGGGCCGCTGACTTATGAGGTCTAGTGTGGAGGTCGGCGGTCATCATTATGATGGTTTCACATTAATCTCCTTAAACAATGGATACGTCGACCACCGGAAGCTTAAGGGAAGTCGTTTTTTGCCGATCCAACCACGATGTTGGATGAGGGTGAACCTCCCTGGCAGATAGAAACCGAAGAAACAGGATTGCCAGAAATCACAGACGGGTTACACCCCAAACAGAGGCAGCAGATACAGTCCTTGTTGGGGGATTTCCCTGAGCTGTTTTCGAACGTTCGGGATGGACCTCTCTCGTGTACCATGAGATTGAAACACTGCTCAACCAAGTAGTGCGGACAGCATGGAGGCCATGGTAGAGGTGGGAAGATGTTACACGGGAGGTTGAAGATATGCTTCTCTTAGGGGTGACAGAACCCTCTAAGAGTGAGTGGCGTAACCCTATCTTTTTGGTGCCGAAGTGTTTGATGCGTACCCCATGCTCTTGGACATGCTCTTGAGCCAGCTAGGGGAGGCACACATCTTGTCATCATTGGATTTGACCAAAGGGTATGAGCAGGTGCCATTAATACTGCAGGACAAAGAAAAGACTGCTTTTGTGGCTTCCCAAGGGTTGTTCCATTTTACAACAACACAGTTTGGATTTCACGGGGCTGCGGCTACATTTCAGAGATTGGTGGACCAGGTTTTGGGGGATTGTAAGCCGTTCACGCTAGCCTTCTTGGGTGACATAATTGTCTTTAGTCTGTCTTGGGACAGCCATATGCAGCATTTGTGGTGGGTTTTCTCTGCTTTGGAGGCTGCTGGCCTAAAGGTCAACTCCCGGAAAAGCCATTTGGTGGCCTCTCAGTTAAAGTATCTGGGATATGTCGTAGGCCAAGGGATGATTCATCCTGTCCCCGAAAAAGTTGCCACTGTCAATGATGTGTCAGTACCCCGGCCCAAGAAACAGCTGCGGAGATTTCTGGGGATGATTGGATATAATAGTTGATTCATACCCCAATTTGCCATCTGTGCAGCCCCTCTGACGGACAGATCATGAAAAGGGACTCCGAATACGATACCCTGGATGGAAGAGCATAAGCGGGCTTTTTTGGACCTGAAAACAGCTTTACTTAATGAGACAGTATTGAGGAGTCTGGATTTTGGCAAAGAATTCCTATTGCAGATGGATGTGTCTCAAACGGGGATAGGGGCTGTGTTGACACAGGAGGTCCTGGGTCAGGAACACCCTGTTGTGTTTATTAGTCGGAAGCTACAACCAGCGGAAATGCACTACTCCATGGTGGAGCAGGAGGCCGTGGCGGTGAAGTGGGCTATCGCCACCCTGAGATATTACCTGGAAAATAAACCCTTGTTCTCATTACAGATCATGCCCCCTTGCAGTGGATGCATCGTATGAAAAATCCTAACACTAGGGTTTTGAGGTGGTATATCTTCCTTTTGCCTTTTAGGTTCAGTGTTCACCATCATAAGGGTTCTACGCACACCAATGCTGACTACCTCTCCTGCCTGTATGAGGATGGGGTTGTGCGGATGGGGTTGTGTTGGGAGTTCCTATCCTCCCCCATGAGATGGGGTTGTGTACCCAGCCAAACGGCAGGGTGCCAAGAGAAGCCGGAGGCTCCAAATGCCAAGGCAACATCAGTAATTATCTCTCAGGAGTCAGGGAGGATTCACAGAGATGTACAACAGCTGCTAAGGATGAGAGGATCAGACGGGATGGGCTTGTCTGTCTGACTGTCTCCGGGGAGAGGAGCTCAGACCTTTTTGCTCCCGCTGATAGGAGAAGAAGGGAGTGAATGAATTTTCCTCCTTCCCCAGCTCTGAGGCCATGCCCACACCTAGAATTTAGTGCTGGAGGGCAGAAGTTTTGCCTTGGAGAATTCCTCCCCCGCCCCCCGGAACGTGGACAATGTTCTAAACTGTCTGGAAAAATTGAAAACTAGCAAATCACCAGGGCAAGATGGCATCCATCCAAGAGTCCTCAAAGAACTCAAATGTGAAATTGCCGACCTCCTTGAAAAAATATATAACTTATCCCTGCAATATGGCTCTGTACTGGAGGACTGGAAAGTAGCAAATGTAACACCAATTTTCAAAAAGGGATCCAGGAGCGATACAGGAAATTACAGGCTGGTTAGCTTATCGTCTGTTCCAGGCAAATTGCATCCTCGAGGATAAAGTTGTAGAGCACATAAAAGAACAGGCCCCACTGGGAGAAAATCAGCATGGCTTCTTCAAAGGTAAATCTTGCCTCACAAACCTTTTGGAGTTCTTTGAGAGTGTCAACAAGTGTGTGGATCAAGGTGATCCAGTTGATATAGTATACCTGGACTTCCAAAAGCTTTCAACAAGGTTCTTCATCAAAGATTCTTGAGAAAACTTAGCAGTCATGGGATAAAGGGACAAGTTAATGTGTGGACTGCTAACTAGTTGAAGGACAGGAAACAGACAGTAGGGATAAATGGAGAGTTTTCACAATTGAGGGAAGGAAGAAGTGGGGTCCCCCAGGGATCTGTACTGGGACCGGTACTTTCTAATTTATTCATAAATAATCTAGAAGTAGGGGTAAGCACAAGGTGGCCAAATTTGCAGATGATACCAGACTCTTTAGATTGTGAGGAGCTCCTAAAGGATCTCTCCAAACTGGGTGAGTGGCAACAAAATGGCAAATGCGGTTCAATGTTGGCAACTGTAAAGTGATACACATTGGGATGAAAAACCCCAACTTTAAGTATACGTTGATGGAATCTGAACTGTCAGTGACTGTTTAGGAAAGGGATCTTGGGGTCATGGTGGACAGCTCATTGAAAGTGTCGACTCAATGAGTGGCAGCTGTGAAAAAGGCCAATTCCATGCTAGGGATCATTAGGAAGGGGATTGAAAATAAAACAGCTAATATTATAATGCCCTTATACAAAACTATGGTGCGGCCATACGTGGAGTAGCGTGTACAATTCTGGTCACCACATCAAAAAAAGGACATTGTAGAACTGGAAAAGGTGCAGAAGGGGTCAACCAAGATGATCAGGGGCCTAGAGCACCTTTCTTATGAGGCAAGGCTACAACACCTGGGGCTATTTAGTTTAGAAAAGAGATGACTATGGGGAGACATGATAGAGATCTATAAAATCATGCATGGTATGGAGAACGTGGATAGAGAGACATTTTTCTCCCTCTCATGTAACTAGAACCAAGGGTCATCCCATGAAATTGATTTCCACAAAATTTATGACCAACAAACGGAAGTTCTTCTTCACACAATGCATAATCAACTTATGGAATTCTCTGTGACAAGATGTGGTGACAGCCAACAACCTGGATGGCTTTAAGAGGGGCTTGGATAATATCATGGAGGAGAGGTCTATCAACGGCTACTAGTTGGAGGGCTATAGGCCACCTATTGCCTCAAAGGCAGGATGCCTCTGAGTACCAGTTGCAGGGGAGTAATGGCAGAAGAGAGGGCATGCCCTCAACTCCTGCCTATAGGCTTCCAGCGGCATCTGGTTGGCCACTGTGTGAAACAGGATGCTCGACTAGATGGGCCTTGGTCCTGATGCAGCAGGGCTGTTCTTAGGTTCTTATGTTCTTAAGATTTTGAAAGGCATCATCTCATACTGTGCAGAGGATGGCAATGGTAATCCTCCACGACCAAAGAAAACCACATGGCTCTGTGGTCGCCAGGAGTCGACACCAACTTGACAGTAGAACTTTACTTTAAACTACCCTAAGTAACCCATCGAGTTTCAAACTGGGACACCATTTCAGTCCAAGAGATGGTTTGTTGGTGGCGGTGTGTTTTTTGTTTGTTTGTATGCCTCTAAGCCAATTGCCAGAATGTATGTGTGTGAGAGAGTGCATGTGTGCATGCATATGTGTGTATAAGTCATAATACTGGAGTGATTGTTGTCAGAATTTTTTTTCGTATTACCTGAGGTGTTGGTTTTTTTTCATATAGCATCATTTGGATATTTTGGATATGTTTGAAATATGTAACCCATGTATTGGCATTAAGGAGTGAGGTTGCTGAGCTCAGGCCCAGCTCAGAGAGCATATGTTTTGTTTCCTCCACAGCACCCTCCCTCCACAGGGTGCATAGTGACAGAACAATGTGACAACTTGCCAATAGCTGTTTTAGGGATTGCTCTCAGACCCATCTCCATGCACAGCTCTTACTTTCTGCACTAGAACACAAGCACCAGATTATATCCACCATAACCAGCAGTATCAACCACAGGACCAAATGGAACGATTTTGCTATTTGATCCACAGCACTTAAAGTCCACTGGGCTCCATGCCCTGACATGTGTTTGGTTCCATCCCTGGCCACACCCAGGGACAAGAATTTTTATAATTAAAAATTGACAACCTTACTAATAATTAAAGAGGGGGCAGGGTGAGGAAGATTCTGGGAGATATTCTCAACAAATTTAAAGTCTAATATTAGAACACTTTGATATTGAAGTCATTGAAGTTGTGGATAGCTTCTGCCTTTTAGGATCGACCATCAACAGTAAAGGATCCAGTAGTCAAGAAATACGCCACAGACCAGCACTTGGTAGGGTTGCAATGAAGGCCTTGGAAAGGATATTTAGATGCTGTGACTTGTCTACACCTACAAATATTAGAGTCATTCGGAGAATGGTTTTCCCCATGACACACTATGGATGTGAAAGCTGGACTTTGAAGAAGAAAGACAGAAAAAGTATTGACACTTGAACTTTGGTGCTGGAGGTGATTTTTGAGGATACCATGGACAGCCAGGAAAACAAACAAATGGATTATAGAACAAATCAATCCAGAATTTTCACTTGAGGCACAAATGACCAGGCTCAAACTATCATACTTTTGAATACATTATGCGAAGACCCAGCTCCCTTGAGAAGTCCATAACGCTGGGAAAAGTTGAAGGAAAGAGAAGAAGAGGACAACCAGCAAGCAAGGTGGATGGACTCATTCACAACAGCAATGAATGCACCACTGAGACATCTTAAATGCCAAGTTGAAGAATGATCACCCTGGAGAGAATCTATCTATGTGGTCACTAGGAGTCGATACCGACTTGACAGCACTTAATCAATCAATCAATTAGAAGACTAAAGTGAAGCATTTTTTTCTTCAGTTACCAGAACATCTGAGTAACATATGAACTGGGCCTGGGAAAACTTAATACAGCTATATAATACCCACGTATGAAATACCGTGGAACACTAAGGCATTTTTGTACAAGCAAGCTGCCAAAGCATAGGAGCTTTCACAAAAACAGGTGAATTTCTTTCTACAAGAAACCAACACCTTACGAGCAAGTCTAAGTAAATACCCGGGAGCCAGATTTGTCAGTCGAGAAAGCTTAGCACTTTCATTAACTGCATGAACTCCCAAGTCAGTCTGATTCTGCTCAGACTTCTGGAAACATCTAGTTCACATTCAGCATGCCCAGAGACTTAATAGAGGCATTGAACAGCTGCCAGGATTTCTGATCCAGTGTGGCTATATACCATGCTTTGCAAAAGAAGCTTAAACTTCATTCCAAGCGGGTGTCTTCTGGGTTAAGCATCTGAAAACTTGAAGGAATCTATTTGCAAGCCTTAAAGCCCTTGTTGGTAAGGTATTGGTACAGTTCACTTTTCCCATCTTCCAGGTTTCTAAGCTTTCTCTTTTTCAAGCAGAAAACAGGACAATGTTACTTAGTGAGGCTCATAAGGGGATGTACAACAATTTGCTGGACACCTTCCAGTTTGAGGTACTTAAACCTTGCACGTCCCAAGAACCATTCTTCATTATACTCTAATAATTTCCTGTTTGAAAGTCCTGTCCATTTTATTGCTTCCTTTTGATAGCAATTGGGAGATCAGTGATGAATACCCACCACCACCATTGTTTCAATGTCAGTTTCTGGTCATAATGGAGAAGGTTTAAATATTGAATTCTTCTCATTATATGCTCTTTTCATTTTTATAGCAAAGAGCATTAGTCTGCTATTAAACATAGAAAAATAATGCAAGGTCGTCAAAGAAAGCCTTCCCTGGTGAAGCAGAACCTGACATTCAGGTAATAAAAGATGCAATTCAAGGGGCAATTAAGAAGCTATTCATTCCTAACCCCATTTGTGATCAATGGTCTGCAATAAAAGATATAGGACCTGTGAACAGAACACTTCATATTAATACTGGAAGGGCCTTGGCCGAACGGGACTTACATGTGAGTAACAATTATAGAAGGATCATGGCAATGGGGCATTGCTGGATAATATAGCATTATGTTACCTGTTCCATTTTAATTCCACTTTCAGATAACTCCAGAAAGGCTCGGATGTGGAAGCAAACTTTGTGGGATTTGGAAGAAAGACATACAGTCCAACCATAGTCCTCTTGATTGATTGTTTGTTTGGTTGGTTGGTTTATATCTCAGTCTTTCCAACAGGCTCAGAGCAGCTTACAGCATTTAAAAAATAAAAATAATAATTAGCTGGACCGGGCGCAGAGCATCCATGCCTCTAGTTCGCAGTCGTCGTCCCCCCCAGCTTTCCCCACCACCATTTCCCCCCGCCCACACCATCCCCCTGCCCGCATCATCTCCTCCCATCCGCCCACCCACCATTGCCATTTTCCCCACCCACCCACCATCATTTCTCCCCCACCCACCCACCTGCCACCATTGTTTTCTTTCCACCCGGCCTCTGCAGCCTTCTTGAAACCCGCACCCACTGTTTTCTCTGCTCGCCTGCCACCCCCCCAACTGTTTGCCACTGTTTGCCGCCATCCTTTTCCCCTGCTGGGCCCCCAGCCTGGCTACTGCCACCACCACCATTTCTTCCCTCCCGCTCATCCCTGTTGCTATCCGGCAGCTGCTCGTGAACTCTCGCAAGAGCTGCCATGCATGCGACTAGCGACAGGTACACCTAAGAGTGTACCTGATATATACATCTAAGAGTGTATATATAAAGATCCTGTCCTGAAGGGGCTCACAATCCTTTAAAAAATAAACAAAATAATTAAAAAGAGGGAGGGGGAAAGTCAGAGGGGAGGGTCCAGAAGGCACTTGGTCCTTCTCAGGCCAATGGAGAAAGGAGCCTTGCTGCTTACCTCACCCACTGCTGCAGCCTAATGGAAACATCTCTTCAGATATTAAGAAAAGCCGGAATGTTGTACTTGCATGCAGCATCCTGAGAGCATGCCCACAGACCCTGCCGTCATGCATTCAGAGAATCCCCATCTGCCCACTGTCCATGGTTATAATGTTTCCTTTTTCAGCATGTGGGTGAGTCATCTAAATGCATTAGCACAGGTGCAACACTTGCAGGTGTGCTTTGAGAATCTTAACATAAGTACAGCATTCCTCCCTTTTTAAACTTCTGTAAAGGCCTCATGAAGCAAGGGGATGGCCAACAAGAAATAAGAAGTCTATCTCTTGCCCTGAGCCGGGAGAGAAGTCTTGACACTGGATCATGAGCTGATAAGCAAGATTAAAACAACAACAACATTTTCACCTGGTCTC
Organism: Hemicordylus capensis; assembly: GCF_027244095.1. Classification (NCBI taxonomy): domain Eukaryota; kingdom Metazoa; phylum Chordata; class Lepidosauria; order Squamata; family Cordylidae; genus Hemicordylus; species Hemicordylus capensis. The sequence goes on along the minus strand of NC_069659.1, from coordinate 221,992,469 downwards.
AATACAAGTTTTGTATTTTGGCAAAAAGTTCATACATTCAATTTGTCTCAAGTCTGTTGTTGTTGTTGTTGTTGTTAACATATTCTGTTTCTGCTTACAGTATGGCAACTAACTAAATGGTTTGCCCAGTTTCATATCTTTTTCTATCACTATATAAAAGCAATTCAAGCCATAACTTACTGCAATGAAAGTTATAATACAGTAACAAAAAATGATAAAAGCTTCTGGGGAACTGTTGTATTTTAGAGTGTGAGAGAGGGTGGGCATATAAAGAACAAAATTCCTAAGGAGAAAAAATTTGGAATTACCAATCTTTTCTTATTACAATGGTAATTTGTATCTTTTCCTATGATCCAAAGGGCCTTCTAGATAGCTTACTATAATACACGACACACAAAACATCTAAAAGCAAGCAGTAAAAATAACAAATAAAATCACAAAAAACTACAACCCAGCCAGTAATATAATATAAAAGAATCTGTTAGGGTATAATAGAGAGCCATAATTGCACACACCCTGTCCTATCATCACCAAAATGTCTTCTAAAAAAGAGAGGAATTTGCCAACCTTATGAATTTCATAAAAGAACTAGCTTGATGAGCTACTCTGTAGTAGGAGTCTTCAGCAGGTGCCACCACAAAAAAAGGCCCTGCTCCTCATCTTCCATTTGTTCAGTGCTGTGTGACTCAAAATCCAGAGCAGGTCTTCTTCTGAAGACCTTAAAGACTGAGGATACTCATGCATTCTTCTGGAGATGAAGGCAATTCTTCAAGTTCCCCCAGCCTTCTCCTGTGTAGGGCTTTAAAGGTAAATACTTGCAGATTGAAAGGCACCTGGAAACTAACTGAAAGCCATTGGTGCTCTTGTAATACCACCCACCTAGCTGCCACATTCTGGACTAGGAGGTACTCCAGAACAAGCACCAGTGGTCCTTTGAACATGGCCCACTGGTGATGTACAGCTGCTTCAATATCCAGAATTTTTTCATGTCTTTGCAAGCCTACATTTTGAGCCAGTTATGATGGCCTGTGGAAACTTAAGCTTAACCCTGCATGCTCATTCCTCAGTGTGTATGTGTGCATGCACAGACACAGACCTAAGGACACAGGTTCCAGATGCCGGGGAGGGGGATATTTTAAACTGATTCTAATACATACATGGATTTCCGACATAATTTTCAAATGTGTCAATGCAGTCAGTGATGGCAAGGCTACTGCTGGTCATAATAGAAGCTGCTCAAATGAATTTCTGTTACCTCCGAGCTTTTTCTTAATTCACTCTGTCCATGTCTATTCCTCCTACAAACAGGGGACAGGAAGGAAATAAGATGACACTGTTACAAAAAGGGGGCTCACCCTACGCCCCCAAGGAAGCTGCAGAGACATCCCTCTTACAATATTTGTTTTCTTAAAACAACAGAGCACTGGAAACTAATTTTGTCTTTGTAATATTTGTTTATTTACTTAAAAAAAAAACACATGCAAGCATAGTGCTTTGAAAGCAAGTGGACTCCTTAAGCAAGCAGGACAACCACAAAACCTGTATCAGTTTCCCAAAGAGCCATAGTGTGGGTGCCCACACAGTTTCCCTCATCCCTACTTGTTTCCATTTTAGTCCATTTAACAATGGGTCCTTGTCCAAATTCAAATGACTGTCTTTTCTGCCACAAAGAAAGACTTGTCTCCACACCGTGCAGGGAGGCTGATTATTAAGGACACATCCCCAACTCTTAATAGTCATTGAGGAAATATCTATGATCCCTGTCAGTTATGAAGCAAGCAATCTGCATGAGAGTCAACTCCTCCTTGGCAAACCAGAAATAGCAGCTGAGATCCCAACTAACAAAGCATGCACTCTTCAAAGGACTGCAGGGGTGCAATAGGAGCCTCCATCCATGTAACTCCCCCAGTCCTCTGCAGGTGGACTGTTGCACAAGAGCCCGTAGAGTCTCCAGTACTCCCCATGCTCTGGAAGGGCTCTGCAAGATTTGAAACATGTTGCTGATCCTCAACCATGAGTTTTAAATCTTTCACAGCCATCCCAGGGTGTGAGGAGTGCTCTGGACTCTAAGGGCTCCTGTGAGACAGCATCCATGTGGGGAAATGGAAGAGTTACACAAAAGCTTCTGTCGTGCCCCTGAAGTGTCTACACTTCATTTGTTGGGATGCCATTCTGTGGAAGTGAAGCAGTGAAAGCTGATACCACCTGCATCAGCTTGAACCTCCATTCCCTCTCTCCCCCAAATATGAAATGTTCAAATTGTTTTAGGCTTTATATTGAGAAAATAGTATACCTCCTCACCTTGAGTTGCATCATTGCTTGTAATATTCAAAATACAAGGGAAAGTATTTTGAAGGCATTTTAAGGATAATTCTGCTAGCTGTTGCCACTTATCAGTCTCTCTCATATTGTCTCTGATAATACTGTAGCCTCATGTGGTAGGCCATTATAATACCTATTTTAGCTTTGAAGAACTGAAAATGAGGGAGTGTAACTTGTTCAAAGTACCCTAGAGAAGCCCTGGGCTATTCAGAAGTTTGGAACGAAGCCACGTCATTATCCAGGGGGACACATGAGCTTTGGCTAACTAGAGTTGCTCCCAAAGTTACTTAGTCATATTTCAAAGCCCCACACCATTAGAATTTTGAGAGACAGGAAAAAAGGTTTGGGTTGGCCTAAAATAACAAAAAAGGGAAATTTGAAGGAAAACATCTGAAATTTTTCAAGGGAATCCATTTGGGTTTCTATAAGACAAGTACAATTTATCAGGGGCTTTCTGTATATATTTTCTTTCAATTACACAAATACACTCTCTCATAGCCCTTCAGTGCCGAAAAGTCTAAAGCAAAGTTTTGAGGATTTGATATTTTGATATTTCAAAGTTTTGATATTTCTTGGGAGAAATATCTGTCTGTCTGTGTGTGTGCACACGTGCATGTGTGTTTGTGTGTGTGTGCGTATAACAATTTAGTCAACATTATTGATTTTTAACTAATAATAACTAAATTTATTTAACAAGAAAATAGCAATAATGTTGTTACCGTATGCAGTAACAACAATTAATAATAATAATAATAATAATAATAATAATAATAATAATAATAATAAAGCAGCTTTACTGGGAACAGCCTATATTCTGCGACGATATCTATAACAACAGCAACAACATTGACAATAAAATTCAGCTATCCCAGGTCCTTGGGAAGGAATCGATGTCTGTATAAAACAAACCAGTCAATAACACCTGTCTGACTATGTAAATAAATAATAATAATAATAATAACACTAATGAATAAATATCTGATCAATTTCCAGGGAGCAAAGACTAGTGAAATCTATACTACTAATTATGACAGTCATATTGGTGGTAAAATTAAATTCTCTGCAAATATGCACATTATTATTTGTTAAATATATAGAAGTTGTTCACATGACTGGGGGGGGCGGGGTTCTTAAACTCACCTTCCCCCCAAACAACCAATTCCATGTTTCTGGGAACATGGACTGCGCTCCCAGATGATTGCCACTTCGTGCATGCAGTGTGGTGCTCCGGAGGCTGGGATGAAGTGTCCCAGCCTCTGGAGATCCCACAATCACTATGCGATGTGTGTGATGCATTGGGGGATTTCCCCAGGAGATGGGTGCTCTAGGCTTGCTCCTTTAACCTCAGCTAGCAGCCAGGCTAAAAATGGAGGCAAAGAGGCATTGCCCCGCCAGGATCGGGCCCTATCCTGACAGTTCTCATGCGCTGGTGTTCCTAGCCTTTGAACCCTTCTGTTGGTTTCATTGTTCTCCATTCTGCTTCCAGTTCTGATTTTTTAAAAGAACAGGAGCTAGAACTCAGTCTTGTCAAGAAGTCAGAGAGCCTTAACTCAATTGGGCTGAATTAAGCAGCCTTAACTCAGACCTAAATTATCTGAGACCTTGGTCCAAGAAATGCTTTCTCCCATATGAAACTCCCTTGATTTTGAGATTTTCATATGGGGCTTTCATCAAGCTAGGAGCAGGGCCTTATGTGATATGGCACCTTCTCAATAGAATATTCTCCCTCATGAAGTCAACAGGGCTAATTCCTCCGAGACTCTTAGAAAAGCTAAAGTTTTATTTATTTTATTTATTCCACCAGGTTTTGGGGGATGTTGTATCAGTTTTCTGCAGAATACTGACTGTACTATTTTATTGTTTTATCACACTATTACATTTTGTATTGCTTTTTAAATGGAAAGATCACTCCCGTTCAGTTTCTAACTTATCCATTAAAGCTAATTAATTAATAGATCATTTGCTGGACATCCAAAATTAATATCTTTCTTAAAAAATGGATCAGTTGCAAATTGGTGAGCCTTTATCAGTTCCCATGGTTTCCAGAAATCTCAGTCATGGGAATAGCCAATCAATGCTCCCTTTTTCTCCTATTGACCTGGTTGGGATCCTTTCCATTGCCTCCAGTAAGAACCGCCTGTGTGGTGTGGTAGTATGGAAGGCCTTTAAGCCCATCATGCACTTCATGATGTAAGACTTATGGGCCTTTCATACATGTCTGTCCCCATTTCAGAGTTTGCAACCTTCATTTTCCCAAGTCCAGTGCTTTGAGAGTTATTTGATTTGGACAGCAAGGTAAAAACAAAAAGGATAAACTAATCAATCAAATTAAGCCCTGCCTGTCCCCTTTAAACAGTTTCAAAACTCTTGTGGGGGACTCCTAACCACAGTGAGTGAATGGGAAAAATCACAATGACACAGTGATCTTCATTGATTTCTTTATTGCAGTGCCTGGTAAATTATGAATAATTTGCCCACTTTCATAAGAGAATTATGTGTTCTGATGGAGAAGGGAAGATTATTAATGTATGAAGAGAAGTAGAATATTTGGGCCTTTTTTGCATTAATAGCTCTGTTGCTCTTATGCTGGTGTAGTAAAGTAAATTATGGATGTATTGTTTCACAGCATGGCTCTAGATAGTATATTATATTGATGGATTACATTAAATTTATTCATTTCAAAGACACTCTGTGTTTTATGTCTGGCCTTTGTCGCTGATGCTGGGTAACTCTGAAGACTTCGGAAAACTTAGTTAAAACAGAATGGGTGGCAAAAAATAAGCTTGAACTGCAATGAATAATGACATTACAGTTGTGGCATTCCTAGCCTCATGTTTGCTTCTGATGTGCTAAAAAGTAGAGGAATTTTAAGCGGAGAAGCCATGGCTGAGTGGAGGGGGATACCTAACTTTCCCATCGCAGGTTCCTTTCTTTTTACAAGCCCCTTCCCCCAATGCTTTTCCTAGTTGACCAAGAAACCTGGTATGAGCCAGGCAAGAAAGGTGGCCAGGAGGGTGTAGAGGGGAAAAAGCAGTGGATAGAGAAAAACCCATCACCCTCTCCCACATGCCACTTTTCCCCTGAGAATGCACTTTTAGCACATCAGCACACTTTTCACATCAGCAACCTTTGCACATCACATTTGTATATCAGCAACATAAGCCCAATTCAAAAATTATGCTCTATGACTGTACAGATGTCTGTATACTCATACACATGTTTGTGTGAATGTCTGTACCTGTGTTTGTTTTAAAAGTGAACCTGGATACAGGGCCTTCAAATGTATGGCATAGATAGGAAGTGTACTTCTGTACCTGCATTCAACATAACGTGAATGATTGTACCTGTGTACAGATCTGTGCCTGTGTACACTGTACACTTGTTGTATGAGTGTTGAACATAATGTGTGAATAGACCAATAGGTCTGGAGGAATCCCATATGTGGAGAATCCAGGATGCAAGGCCTTGATTGTTAAAGCCTCTATACCTCACAATTACTCCCCAAAAGGTTTTCACTACCACCACTGTGGTACCACTACCAGCACTGTTCTGGTGCTGCAAAAACCATAGCATCCAAGTAAGAATGGATACAAGCAATTTTATCCACAAAATGTAACACAAATTGATGACAGTAGGCTGCCGGGGGGTTCTGTTTGATTGTCTTTGGGGCTCTCACATAGGAGGCCCCGAGACTCTCAAAAAAGCTCTGCTGGATGACACTGAGCAGACATGATGGTGGCAGAAAAGTAGGATTTCTTTGCTACCATCACCGCCATAGAATAGGCCCTAATACGGACCCTAACCTGTTTGGTCAGATTCATACTGAGTTTTTCACCAATGACACTCATAAGAACATAAGAACAGCCCTGCTGGATCAAGCCCAAGGCCCATCTAGTCCAGCATCCTGTTTCACACAGTGGCCCACCAGATGCCACTGGAAGCCTACAAGCAGGAGTTGAGGGCATGCCCTCTCTCCTGCTGTTACTTCCCTGCAAGCATCTACCAGCCTGCTTCATTGTCCACAATACACCTGTACCAGGGATTAGCTTGGACTTGGCAGGTCAGGAGAGGAACCCTAGGCATGGCTGTGTCAATCACCTGACCCATCTCCTCATACCAGAGGGAGACTAGGGCATCAACAGAATCACTCACTCTCTCAGCAGGAAAATCCCCCAGGGCCATCAAGAATCCATTAGGATCTAGGAGCCTCCACTGGCAGACCATCCTAACTGGTAAGGGGTGGCCTTACACCCCTGCTGAGGTGTATTGGGTCCACGTTCAGTCTAATCTTCAACAGGTAATAATCTGTCCATGACAATGGTATTAAGGCCTCCTGGACTATCCATGGAGCACCACTGTCCACTGTTGACCCAAAGGCCAAGTCGAGCATGTGGCCTGCGACATGTGTGGGGACAGAAATCAGTTGAGACAAGCCCATGATCGTCATGGAGGACATGAGGTCCCAAGCTGCACCAGACAGGGTGGACTCAGCATAGACTCAGCGTGGACGGGTCCTCAACATCACATATGATACCACCTCAACAGCTCAGGCAGAGAGGCTGTTAGACAGAGGGATGGCAGGTGTACCAACAGAATCTCAGCTTTGTCTCGTGATCCCATCACTGTATGCAGGCACTCAAACTGGTCAGAATGGCAGACAATGTATCTAGTGAAGGGGATGGTCTACAATGAACCAGGATCACCCTGTTTTGGCTGATACTGCACCCAGAAACTTGGTAGGCACAGCTGGGAGAAATTTTAAAGCTACAGTTGTGAAGAAAAGAATATGATATTATGTCTGCAGAAATGTAGTGGCCCTAGTTACCAATGTCAATTAACATTGCTGATAACTTTGTTCATGCAGTACTAAGAATAGGAACCACAGCTCTTAGTAATTTCAAAATGGGCATTTAGTGACCACTGCATCTGCTATAAATGTATTATTCTGTGATGTGGAAGAATCATGCCAATGCTGAGCATAAAAATGTTTGCTTGTTTGAAAGCATGTTCAGAAAAAGGTTCTGCTACCAGACTTTAACCAACTATTCTTGAGAACTAGAGATACTGCAGATGCCTATGAATTTTTTTTCCTGATGTAAAAGCCCCTTTCACAGACAACTCCACCTGTTTCAGACAACTCCACTAAACAGTCAGCTGGTCTGCTAATATTGGTCCCATTGTTAAGAGGGTAGGTCAAAGAGCCACAAAGATGGTTCACAATTAAGTCAACAGATCTGAACTATATTGCTTAGAGAGACATCTTTGCTTTGGAATGGGAAACATGAATCGGATCAAGTGTACTGCGGATGATAATGTGCAGGAAGTTTTTCACACCCAACCTTTAGTGCACTTCTCCAGAATAGAGGTGTGCATTCACATACTGGCCAAATTTTCCCTGAAGTCCCTGTGAGCAGTTCACACACAATTCGGGATTTTCATCGCACACTAGAGTGTAGCCCAATTTATCTTTGGGATTTTAAAAAAATCCACTTTTTGTGACAGTTTTTTGGGGTAACTTCAAACTTTCAGGAAATTTCTAATTGCTGTATTTTCTTAATTTTTTTTAAATTAATTGCTGTTTAGATGTTTTTTTAATTGTAATTTCTGAATGTGTTAGATTTTTTTTTTAATAGCTGGCCATGTTTGTCTTTGTTTTTGTGAACTCCCTGGAGCCAGCCAGGCAGTCAGTCAGTTAGTCAGTCAATAAATAAATAAATAAAGGTCTTGCAGAAAACCTGCAGTAAAGCCTGCTGTCTGAGAAAGCTCCAAGTGATGCACAACACTGCTTCACACCAGCACTGAAAAAACACTATATCGACTTTTGTGGATACATGTCATGAACATGCACCAGGCAGCATTTGGGAAGCACAAAATTTAAGTTCCTGGTCAATATCATGTGGCCGTTCAATCAGTCATGAAGAAACTGCGGGCGGGGGGGACTGATGTGGTGGAAAGTAGAGGGGGAAAATTACATTCAACTGGAAAAAGAAAAACTGACACAAGTGTGAAGTGCTGGCCTTACATGAGGGTTTCTTTACCATTACAAGGAACCTTAAAGGATGTCCCCGCATTTTAATTAAAGATGACAGCTTGGCAAAAGGAGCAGCAAGGTGTGAAACACATCTACCGCTGGAGGGAGGCTCTCTGCAGAATGGTGACCTGAAATCAGGAAGTCACCAACTGTGACCTTCTCTGTGTTTTACAGAGCAGTTGCAGCCACAGGCAGGGTTGTCAACTGTGCGTTTCCCTGAAACTGACATACCCGATTTCGTATAATATGAGTCAGGAAAGGAAGAATACAGCCAATCCAACTGGCTTCTTCTTTTACCTGGGATGAGTCAGCAGGCTCTTCCCTCTCCTCCCTTCCCACATACTGTGAAACTTTATGGACTTGTCTATATAGAGTCTCCTAATTCAATACTGTATGATAATTAATGTATAATTATTTATAAATAATAAGTATGATCAGAGTACTCAACAGACCAGGGAGAGAAAATCAAACCCAACCCAGGCTGTGTATGGACCTGTGGGCCTTCTACCAGAAATTGTTTATGTAAAAGAAAAATATATTTTTTTGTTTAGCTGGGATTTCTTGAGTGTAGCTGTGATAGCATTTTACTTGCTGCAGGTGTTCCCAATCTTGGTGCCCCAGATGCTGCTGGACTACAACTCCAGTCATCCCAGCCACAATGGACCAAGTTCTGTGGACACCTAGAATGTGTGTCGTATTTGGATCTGGAATTCAAAAATTCAAGACAGGCAAAAGTTATGTTAGCTGATGTAAAAATAACAAAAGTAAAGAAATAATGATAAGAAATAACAAAAGTAAAGAAAAAGTAAGGAGTGAGTAGCCCAGGTCCTCTAGACCTTGATACCGCAAGCAAGTATCCAGACCTTGATAATGCAAGCAAGATCATTTCCTTGAAGGAATATCTAAAGCTGAATTGTAATAGATCATATTTAACAATGGTAATGTAAATGTTTTTCTCTTGTCTTTGTACCAATCATATCTTGACCTCATGAGATCTGCTGAAGGAAAGGATCTTTGAAAATCAGCAATGTTCAATAACCAGAATGAACAGGTGTGTTTTAGTGGCATGTGCTACATGTGCAAATTACATTCACATACCACTGTGCAGTTCTAAACTGCCCTTTTTAAAAGACTTGGTGGCTAGCACAAGATCTCTGTGGCAATAATATCTCATTATTTGTGGCAATGAAATAAAACCATCAGTGCTAGTGGCCATCACAATATTTTCTTGGCAATGAAATCCATGGACTGATTGTGCATCAGAAAGGATGAAAAGTCTCCCCGCCTCTGCAAATAATTATAATAATCGCTATATCAATGAGTTATGCTTTTCACAGTTCAGGATCTGTTTCTCACTTTTATGGTATACAGTTATGGCTATTATGCCACAGAGCACTTCAGGTTTGAAAAAAAGAGAAATGAAATTTGGTCTCTCTCTCTCTCTCTCTCTCTCTCTCTCTCTCTCTCTCTAAATTTACTTTGTAGGAAGATTATGCTTAATCAGATTCTTTGCCTAGGCTGGCTGTAATTATAGCATATAATTGCACTGCTTTTTATCTTTACATGGCTTTCCCATTAGATACTCCCTTCAGAACAGGGCTTTTGAGCTAGGCAGCACTTTTCTGTGTTTCAAGTGTCTCCATCATTAATTCATTTGCTATTCATTGTAATAAAACTAATCACAATGAATTTATTTGGCATAATGTGGATATTTTATGTCCTTTCATCATCATTCCTCGGCAATTTCAATTACAGCCATTGCCTGATACCAGGAGAGCTACCTTGCAGTTTCTCGCTTAGCCTTCTCAATGCATCAATGTTAGGAGCAGAATCATTTGTACCTGCTACCAGCATCAAGGAGAGTAATGATGATGAGAAAACCTTTAATCTAACTCAGGAGTGAGCATGCTTAGAATGCTCAGTACCAACACCATCTAAAATTAGGCCAGATTTCTCATTAGAGTAGTAAACACTCAGTGGTCCATGCAGTAAAATCAGAGATGTTGGTCCAATCAATTTGAGGATTGGTGAGGAAAAGAGGGGAACTTTCAGTGGGGTTTATAAAGAACAACTTTCTGTTGGGCTGCAGCTTTTTATCTGTGAGCAGACTGTGAATGCATGCCCAGTTCAGTCATTCCATTGGCTTCCATCCCTCTTCTCTTTTCTGTTCTGAATAAAGTTTGGCTGAAGGTTTAAGGCTAGTGAAATTTCCGCTTAGAATTTCCACAATGCAATAACCTTCGGTGAAGAAAATTTTGGAGCAAGGCCATTTCAAGTCCAGAATGACTTATGCAGGCGTCGATCATGGAATGGAAGTGTTTGCAAATGGATTATGCAGATTCAGCAGGAAATCTCATAGGCATAAAGCAAGAGAAATATAGTGATGGATCAAAACTGAAGGGTCACACCAGCTTCAGCACTTGTTGAATATGCAGGGATGAATCAAAATGGTACTTTCTAGGTATCAAAACAGTCCTGTCTAAGTACTGGGCAGAGAGAAGAAGACCAATTTTATACAAGCTTTATGATCCTGAACTCTGGCAAACCCAACCATATCTGACTTTCCAGATACAGAAACAGAGGTGCTCCTACCCTTGAACCTCCGGGCTGAAGTCCAGGACCTCTACAACCCCTGCCCCCCCCCCATCCTCTTTAGTCTGTCCCAGGTGGTGTGGTCACTTTAAAAATGTGTTTAAAATATTGTGTTGAAAATACTTTGTGTGTCATGGTGTGTGTGTGTGGGGGGGGGAGTAATGCTTAATGTGCAGGGTGGGGTGCGGGTTCTAAAGGCCTTTAGGTCTAGGCTCTAAAATTACCTAGGTGCATCTGTACAGAAATACAGGATAAATATGCCTACAGAATTAAAGTGCTAAATGCATGAGCATACCGAGTTGAATTTTATTTAACAAATTTCTTTTCCACCAAAAACCTACATCTCTGGCCAATTCACAACAAAACCAAAACAAAATTTAAACATTAAAACAAGTTAAAAATTAAAACAAGTTAAAAGTATTAAAACTGTAAATCTAATTAAAATCTTGGGTGAACAGATCTGTCTTGATTTACTTTTTAAAAGTTGTCAGAAATGAGGAAGCTCTTATTTTAACAGGGAGTGCATTCCAAAGCCTCGGGGCAGCAACGAAGAAGGCCCGTCCCTGATTAGCCACCAGACAAGCTGGTGGCAACTATAGATGAACCTCTCCAGATGATCAAATTAGAGGTGGGAATCATGGCGAAGAAGACATTCTCTTAAATTCCCAGGGCCTAAGCTGTTCAGGGCTTTATAGGTTATAACCACCACTTTGTATTTTGCCCGGAAACTTATCGGCAGCCAATGTAGCTCTTTCAATATGGGGGTAATATGGTCTCTCTGAGATGACCCAGAAACCAACATGTCTGCCACATTCTGTACCAACTTACAATTCCAGACTATTCACAAAGGCAGACCCACATAGAGCACATTGCAGTAGTCAAGCCTGGAAATTAACAGCATATGTACCACTGTTTTGAGGTAATTTCTCTCAAGAAATGGGCACAGCTGGCATATCAGCCAAAGCGGATAGAAGGCACCTCTGGCCACCAGGATCCAGAAGCACCCCCAGACTGCATAACTGTTCCTTCTGGGAAAGTGTGACTCCATCCAGAACTGGAAGATCAGATTCATCTCCCAAGTTCTGACCTCACACAATAAGTACCTCTGTCTTATCTGGATTAAGCCTCAGTTTGTTATTCCTCATCCAGCCCATTACTGTCTCCAGGCAGGCATTTAAAGTGGTTGTGCCTTCTCCCGGTTATGTTGACATGCAGAAATAGATTTGGGTATCATCAACATACAGATAACACCCTGCACCAAATCTCCTGATGATCTCTCCCAGAGGTTTCATGTAGATGTTAAACAACATTGGAGAAACCATGGAGCCCTGAGGGACATCATACAAAAATTCAGATTTGGAAGAACAACAGTCTCCAAAGGACACCATTTAGAACCTGCCCGAGAGGTAGGAGAAGAAAAACCGCAAAGAGTGCCTCCCAACCCCAACCCCTTCAGATGCTCCAGTAGGTTACTATGGTTGACAGTATCGAAAGCCACTGAGAGATCCAAAAGGACCAACAGAGTCATACTTCCTCTGTCAATTCCCAATTGGATATCATCCATCAAGCATAGGTATGACATTCTAGTAGCCTATGATATGCCCTCCCCATATCATCACATAGTAAATGTATGCAATGCACTCACACAATCATAGCACAAGCTATTTAACAGTCATTCAATGCTACAATTGTTGTGAGAACCAGTGAGGCAAGGCTGGATCAGGCAATGGTAGAACAAACAAGAGAGCAGATGCATTAAGCTATGCTATAGGATGTGGTAGGAATAGACAATGGCTGCCAAGATAAAGAAACTTGCTCAAAGTGGTCCAATTGAAATTAAAAGGACACGTTGTGCATTGCCTAACTAGTCTTTTTAATTTGAGTGGCACTGCTGTGAGTAATTTTTCTCATAATATCAGCCACTATCTCTATTACAAAATGGAAATTGACTTATGATGAAGAATGACCAGCTCTATATATTTAAGGGCAAAAGGCAGAATTCAGAATTTAAAATTACTTTCAAAATCATCTCTATTTCAAAACAGGATCCATTTGACATTAGGCAGGCCAGATTTCCAAAGGCTTGTTCTGTATTAGCATTTGCCCTATATGTAAGCATAACAGATAATCATCTGCATGACTAAGTACAAAGCCCAATGGCACAGCTTGAGAACTTTTGTTTAGGTCACACCTAAACAAAAGCCACTTGAAGTAAATGTACAGAGTACTGTAATGATTACCATTAGCTTCAATGAGCTTTTAGATCAGTTCCTATTGGTGATTCCAGATGGCACCATTTCCCTTGGGCAGCTGAAAAGTGACTTCACAGTCCATGGTGCAGCAGGTTACCCTCTCAAAACCTGTCATCAAAATTCAACAAACTTCAGGAATACTGAGGCAGTGGTCAGCAATGCATGGTCTCTTTTCCAGCTGTCTCCCTAATGATTGTAAAGGTAGAGCAAAGGATGCCGTCAAGTCGATTTTGACTCCCGGCGCCCACAGAGCCATGTGGATTTCTTTGTTAGAATACAGGAGGGGTTCACCATTGCCATCTCCTGTGCAGTCTGAGATGATGCCTTTCAGTATCCTCCTATATCGCTGCTTCCCGATATAGTACCAGTGGGGATTTGAACCGGCAACCTTCTGCTTGTTAGTCAATCATTTCCTGACTGTAGGCCAACCAATACTGCTACATATCACCCAACTTCTTCACTACTGCCTTTCATTCCCTCTCTCTTTCTCCTACCAGGACAAGGTGCAGTGGGAAAGCTGAAAGATTATGTTGACATATTTCTCTATTGCTTCTGTACTATATAGAATGGATAGCAGAAGCATAGTGGCAGCAGGAGCATGGAGTAGGTAGCCTATTCACTAGGGATGAGCGAAACGTTCTGTCCCCCAAACGATTTGTGCCCCCAAATGGCCATTTTGGGTGATTTGTCAACAGAACAAATCACCCGATTGCATTTCCAAAATGATTTGTCCCCGAAATGAATCACCCCTGCTTCAGTGCCGAAGTATTTGTAGTTTCAGGGCTCCATTTTGTGACGATCTCTGAGTCTCTCTCTGCTTTCTGTTTCCTTGCCATCTCTTTAAATTGCCCGTGCTTCCAGCCTCCCAGTGGTGCACGTAGGCATGATCTGACCAGCTGATGACTCCATCTCCTTGTTCCCTGTTGGCTCTTCTCCCTCTTGCCACTCTTTGCTGACCCCACATTGGCCAGAGGAAGGGGCAAGGCTGGGTGGGAGTTCATGGAGGGCTTTTCAAGTTGCCATTCTGCCTTTCTGTTTCAATGTGCAGCTGTTCTTTATATTGCATGCCTCAAGTTGCTTGCCATGATGATGATGCCATGCCATGTCATGCCATGCCAGCCACCACCATTGACTGTGCCTGCCTTGTTAGCCTGAGCTCAGCCTGCTACTGCATGCCAGGGTGGGAATGGCTTGGATCTATCGCCTTTTTTGTTCCTGGGAAGATTCCACCCCCCCTTGAGAGAATTGTTGTTAGCCTGTGAAGTTTCTTTGTGTCTACCAGCCACCAGGCCCAGCCCTGGTGAGTGAGTGTACCCTACCTCTGAAATTCTGTATTCTTTGGGCTTTGGGTTGCAGCAGCAGAGCATGGGGTCTGGGGTTGCAGCAGTGCAGTGCGGGGTCTGGGGTTGCAGGAGCGTGGGGCGCGGGGTCTGGGGTTGCAGGAGCGTGGGGCGCAGGGTCTGGGGTTGCAGGAGCATGGGGCGCGGGGTCTGGGGTTGCAGGAGCACGGGGCGCGGGGTCTGGGGTTGCAGGAGCGTGGGGCGTGGGGTCTGGGGTTGCAGCAGCGCAGTGCAGGGTCTGGGGTTGCAGGGGTGAGGGGCGCGGGGTCTGGGGTTGCAGAAGCACTGGGCGTGGGGTCTGGGGTTGCAGGAGCACTGGGTGCGGGGTCTGGGGTTGCAGCAGCGGGGTGTGGGGTTGCAGCAGCGGGGCGCGGGGTCTGGGGTTGCAGCTGCGCGGCACGGGGTCTGGGGTTGCAGCATGGGCCCGCGGGGTCTGGGGTTGCAGGAGCGGGGCATGGAGTCTGGGGTTGCAGCAGCAGGGCGCAGGGTCTGGGGTTGCAGCAGCGGGGCACGGGGTCTGGGGTTGCAGCAGCGGGGCATGGGGCTTTGGGGTTGCAGCAATTCAATTTTAAAAGTTATGTGCATTGTTCGTTGTTCGTTGTTGTTTCACACTGTTATGCGTGGATAAATTGCATTTCGAGGTGGGGAGGTGAATGTGAGTGACCAAAACTTGTTCTTTGCAAAGCTCTGCGGGTGTTGTGGATGTGTGGTGTTGATGTTATTTTGGGGGGAGAAGAGTGGGTTGGGTGGTAGTGCCCCAATGGGTGCCTGCTCCCACCTAGGTTTCAGAGTGATTGCGCAAAGGACTCAATATGATTTGATTTTTGAAGTGAAATGTACTCGTCTTTAAGATTTTTTCCCCCATAGGGAAGAATGGAGGTTTCAGCAGCCCCATAATTGCACATGTGGGGCACTTGGGTGGCCCAGAGAGAGTGAACATAGGGTGCCAACCACCCCCATGGGTTGTTAACCCATGGGGTACTGGGTTCTGTTGTTTTGGAGGTTTTCTGAGTGTAGATTATTTGGTAGCATATGAGATTTTCAATGAGAAACCATGAATCCACTCTCATTTCCTATTTCCTATTGCTACAAGAGAATCTACACTCAAAACACCTTCAAAACAGCAGAACCCAGTATGCCATGGGGGTGGTTGGCATCCTATGTGCTCTACACCAACACTCTCTCTGGGCCACCCAAGTGGAATTATGGTGCTGCTGAAACCCCCATCATTCCCTCTGGGAAAAATCTTAAAGACACATAAACTTTTTTTTTAAAAAAAAAAATTAAAATCAACCCTTTGCTCAATTTTTTGGAAATTGGGGTGGTAGCCTCCACCCATTAGGCACTACCACCCCACCCCACCCCACTCTTTTGGCCCCAGGACTCATTTTTCTGATCCAAAATTGTTCAGATTCGGATTCGGATAAATTCGGATCCAAATTGAATCTGGGCTGAATCAGATGGGTCAGATTCGGACACAAATCGAAACGGGGGTGTTTTGATTTGGGTACAAATCAAATCACAAAAAATCATTTCATGCACACCCCTACTATTCACCCAACAGGAGCTGTCTAGGTTACCCTAAGCAGCTCAGGTTGTATGGAGCACCAGGAGTCATCCAGTCCCAGCTGCTATAGACCTTTGGAGCCTGACTTTAAGGTCATCCACACAACCTCTTACCTGAGCAGTGGGAAGGGCAGGCAGGGAGACAGGCTTCTACCTGCCTCCCTACAGATGATCAATCAAAACACAAAGCTCCACCACTCATGCTCCCACATGCATGCAAGGCAAAGAGCTACAGAGTGCCGGTGGCAGATGCAAAAGCCGCCCTGGGTTTTCTATGGACCCAGAAGGCAGCATGTGCACAGCAGAGCAACTGCTTTCAATATAGCAGCTGCTCCACTCTGCACAGTTGCTCTTTCCCCCGGGCTCATTGCCTAAAATGGCAGCAGGCTAGTCGGGAGCCCTGCTACCTTGGGTGATTGTTCACACAATCGCCTACTGGATTAAAATGAACCATTGGTTTGTTCTACCTCAGTAAAGAGCCAGAAAACAAAGTCAGGCTCCAAAGGTCTGGAGCAGCCAGGACCAGATGGCTCCCAGTGCTCCAGATGACATGAGCTGCCTGCAGTAACTCAGGCAGCTCATGTCATGTGATTAGGCTTATGGTTACCTGGCTGTTTACTAAGGTAGAACAAACCAACAGTTTGATCTACCTTGGTAGGTGATCATGTGAACAACTGCCCCAGATAGCAGGGCCCCCAAACAGCCTGCCACCATGGAGGACCCAGGGTGGCTTTTGCTCGAGCTCTCCATACATATTCTGTCAGTACTGTGAGGGTAGTTCAGAGACTATGAGACATCATAGTATAGTGGTTAGAGTGTGGGACTAGGACTGGGAAGAGCCAAGTTCGAATCCCCATTCAACCATGAAACTCACTGGGTGACTCTGGGCCAGTCATGTATCTCTCAGCCTAACCTACCTCACAGGGTTCTTGTGAGGATAAAAATAATCATGTGCACCTCTCTGAGCGTCTCAGAGAAAGAGTGGGATATAGATGTAAAAATAAATACATAAATAAATAATAAATTTTTAAAATGCAATACAGAAGTCCTGACAGATTTGGACTGATGATCTAGTAGTGATGACAGATTTTGCCCAGGAGACAATCTAGATGTTCGCCATTGTTCTAGGGTGAAGCATTTGGGGCAGCACTGCCCATCAAGTAAAATGTCACCTAAAGTTTAGGTTTGAAAGAGAACGTCTTCTTCACCATGAGCCCCACCTCCTGTTAAGATCATCTGGAGAGGTTTGTCTATGGTTGCTGCCAACAGTTTGGCGGCTACTTGGGAACGGGCCTTCTCCGTTGCTGCCCCTGGACTTTGGAATGTGCTCCCTGTTGAAATAAGAGCCTCCCCATCTCTGGCAACTTTTAGAAAGGCACTGTAGACACATTTATTCACACAGGCTTTTAATTAAATTCCTGGTTTAAAATTTTTAATGCTGGTTTTAAATGATTTTAATGTTAATGATTTTAATGTTTAAATTAATTTAATGTTTTAATTGATTCAGTTTTGATTTTAATTGTTTTTATTTTGATGTAAACCACCCTGAGCCATTTTTGGAAGGGCGGTATATAAATCAAATCAATTAATCAATTGAAACTGCATAATAGGTGATTATATCGGAGCTGAGTTTGATTCTGAGAAGGAAAGCGCTGCATAGAATAAAAGTGTATTTTTGGGTCTGTCTTCCACCCCTTTTTTCCCTAAATAATATCACAATTCTCTCTGGACAACAGAAGGCCCAGATCCAGCTCTCAATAATGTGTGTTAATTAATTGTGCCACACCTGAAGATCTACATATGTTAGGCATTTGAGAAAGGCAGTGTGTGGGTCCTCCAATGACTTGTCAAGTTCCAGGACAATCAGTGCCTGGCCCTTATGTTTGACAGGTTTCACAGCTGCACCATCTGGGCAGTTTTCTGCCCACCATTGCCCAAAGGAAATGGTTTGCCTGCTAGGACTTAGCTAGGGTTGGGAGGTTAATACAAGCACTTTCAGATCAATGCACACAGAAATCATACTATGTGCAAATCTGAGCTGCAAGTCAACACGCTTCACAGGTTTGCAAATAGAACTGGTTTCTTTAGCAAGCAAAAATCTCATTGCACTTTCACCAGTGAATAAAACAAAATATTTCTTTTCTCAGTGGTAAGTGTCCTAGCACTCAGAAGAAGAAAATGCTTAATACTCACATAGGGCACAACTACATATCCCCTTGCTATTTGTGTTTTGAAATTTCAGACAGCACTTCTCCTCTACAAAGCTGAATAAGGAAGGATTTACAGAGAGTGAGTAGGGAGTATAAGTGCATAACTCTCCCCCCATCACTAATTTCTACCTAGAACTCACCTACTATTACCAGTCCCAAAATGGTTCACCCCAAGGCTGCTGCAGACTTCAAAGCAAGCTCCAGTTCTGTTTCAGAAGCAGTCGATATGGAAGCAGTGTTTTTGACGGTTCCCCCATTGTCATGAATGGGGAAGCCTGTGGAGATGCTGCTTCCACATCTGCTGCTCTGAACATCAGAGCTTGCTCTGAAATCTGCCTCACCCCTGGGTGAACAATAATGATGACTGTAGGCTGAACATCATGTCAGATACAATCTCAAATACTTTATGCTTTTTGATCATTTGTTATAGTATTTTGTTAAAAATAATGAGAATATGTTGTTTTACTTTTTTTGAAAATTGAAATTAAAACATTTTATATAATAAAATCTTCCCCACAGACACATTTTTCCTGAAAAAAATATTTTCAACAAGAATTTGGCACTGAATTTCACTTACAGCAGAACCCAATGTGAATTTGGATGTTCCTGTTTGGGCACAACATGAAAATATAAATAAAAACTTCAAGAGAAGCCAAGAGTTTCAATAAGACTTGTGAACTTTCTCAGGGAAGTTTCACACATCCCCTACACAAGGAACCACCAACCCAAGTGAGAGGCATGCATGCTGCTTGCAAGCCACTCCAAGGCACACCTGTGCTGTTTGCAAAGTTGTGGTTGCTCTATGGCTAATAAGGAGTGCTCCATCATAGTTGTGATGCTACTTGGATCAGCAATTCCCTGTGCCGTACGTAAGCTAGTGAAATTTACCATAGTCAATACAGCTGAGTTGTGTCGGCCAGTTCTCAATGGCTTTTCACCATCCTATGCCACAGAGATGACTATTGGCATTAAATATTCAACCATTCTTAAAAATTGCTGTCTTGAATGCCAAAAAATAAAATAAAAACGAACACAGTAATATCCTGTGTAGTGATAGTCAGGCTTGAGGAAGGACTAGGCCTCAATTAGAGTAAGTGCTTGAAGGGTGGGATTTCTTCCTTCAAATAAGGAAGAAATCCCAGGAGAATCAAATCCCTGTGGCCAATCCAGAGTGAGGGGCAGGGTTACATAAGTACATAAGAACAGCCCTGCTGGATCAGGCCCAAGGCCCATCTAGTCCAGCATCCTGTTTCACACAGTGGCCCACCAGATGCCGCTGGAAGCCACAGGCAGGAGTTGAGGGCATGCCCTCTCTCCTGCTGTTACTCCCCTGCAATTGGTACTCAGAGGCATCCTCCCTTTGAGGCTGAAGGTGGCCTATAGCTCTCTGACTAGTAGCTGTTGATAGACCTCTCCTCCATGAAGTTATCCAAACCCTTCTTAAAGCCATCCAGGTTGTTGGCTGTCTCCATATCTTGTGGCAGAGAATTCTACAAGTTGATTATGGATTGTATGAAAAGGTTTACTGAACAACCAGTGAAAGGTTTACTGAACAACAGCCTATAAAGAAGTAGGGGAGTTGTGTGCTTTTTAAAAAAAAATTATTTATTGTTAAATTTATATACAGCCTTTCATTAAAACAATCTCACAGTGGTTTAAAAAACATGTAAAACAATATAAGACTATTGAAGTTATAATGTTTGGTCTTGTACCGTAAATAAATAAATAAAAAATTAAAGTTACATAATAAAAATATTAAACTGGAATATAAAAATACAAATCTAGTTAAAAGTTTAAAAAACATAAACAATATGACCATAAAATTCAGAACAGCAGCAACAAAAACATATAAAAGCCTGGGTAAAAAGCCAATATTTCACTGCCTTCTAAACACTGTGATGGAGACCAAGGAGCCGATGCCCACCAGGAGACCATTCCAAAGTCTGGGGGCAATAACTGAAAAGACCCTGTCCCATGTGCACAACAGCCGAGCCTCTTTTATTGTCAGCAGGTGAGCAGTGCACCCTTCGATGAATTCGTCAAGTGGGCAGTAAGCCTTGGAGCAAGTGGTCTCTCAGGTATCCAGGGCCCAAACTGTTAAGGGCTTTAAAGGTCAAAACCAGCACCATGAATTGGACCTGGAAACAAATCAGCAGTCAATGTAGTTTTTTCAAAATAGGTGTAATATGATCATAGCTGCTGCATTTTACACAAGCTGCAATTTCTGGATATTCTTCAAGGGCAGCCCCATATAGAGTGTGTTTACAGTAATCCAGCTGTGACATGGCTAAGGCATAGGTAACTGTGGCCAGATCTGCCTGCTTGAAAAAGGGACAAAGCTGGCGCACTAGTCGAAGCTGTGCAAAGGCATCCCTGGCCACCACCTCTACTTGAGCTTCCAAAAGCAGAGCTGGGTCCAGTAATACTCCCATTCCCCAACTATACACCTGCTCTTTCAAGGGGAGTACAACCCCATTCAGAATGGATTGAATACCCTCATCTCAATTGACTCTCCTACTGACCAACAGCACCTTCATCTTGCCTGGATTCAGTCTCAGTGTATTAATCCACATCCAACCCAACATTACCTCCAGGCCCCAATTCAGGACATCTACTACCTCCCAAGGATCATGTGATGAAGGATAGAGCTGAATGTCATCTGCATATTGCTGAAAACCCAGTTCAAGTCCCTGGATGACCTCCCCAAGAGGTTTCATGTAGATGTTGAACGGCATTGGGGACAAAACCAAGCCCTGCAGGACCCCACAGGCTAATGGCCAAGGCGCCAAGCAGTAGTCCCTCAGCACCACCTTCTGGATCTTCCCCCTGAGAATGGACCACAGCCACTCCAAAGCAGTACCTCCAATCCCTATGCTCGAGAGGCGGCCTAGAAGTATACCATGGTTGATAGTATCGAATGCTGCTGAAAAGTCCAGCAGAACCAACAGGGACGCACTCCCACTGTCAAGCTCCTGGCATAGGTCATCCACTAGAGCGACCAAGGCAGTTTCAATCCCATATCTAGGATGGAAGCCAGATTGAAAAGGGTCTAGATAATCTGTTTCATCCAAGACCCTCTGCAGCTGGGATGCTACCACACCCTCTACCTTACCTTGCTCATAGTTGTCTATAGTTGTCTATAGACAACTATAGTTGTCCAGGTTGGAGGGATCAAAGGAGGCCTTATTAAAATAATTCTCTTACAATTTCCTCCTTCAGGCACGGTGGTATCTTCCCCTCTCTTTATAAAGCATTGATTTTAGCCTCCAACCATAATGATCATGAAGTATTGATTCTAGCCTCCAACCACCTGCCTGTACCCTCCCTGGCAGATTTTATTAGCCATGAAGGGCAAGGGTCAAGAGCACACAATGTTGCCCACACATGGCCCAGGATCTTGTACACATCCTTAGGCTGAACTCACTGAAAAGAATCCAACACAATAGGACCAGATGGTACTCAAGACATGTCTGCCGGTACTGCCCAAACCCTGGAGTCCAAATCATCACAGATGCGAGCGGCTTTATCTGCAAAGTGACATGCAAACTGATCACAGGCTGTATATGGTTCCTCCTCCATTACCTGGGGGAATGTGTGGAGCAGTGCCTTTGCTACACAGAACAGCTCTGCTGGTCTGCACTGAGAAGGTGCAATGGAGGCAGAGAAAAAGCATTTCTTCACCTCCCCCACTGCCACGGAGTAGTACCTAAAGTGGACTCTTCCTGATTCTTTCTCCAGTGTTGTTCCAGCCACCATCCAAGTTGTTTCATTGGCCTAAGCTCCAAGGAAAACCAAGGAGCAGAATGGGCTCCACCAAGCCAGAGAGGGCATTCAGTGTGTGGAAATGCTTGACTAATAAGCAGAAGGTTGCCAGTTCAAATCCTCACTGGTACTATATCAGGCAGCAGCGATATAGGAAGACGCTTAAAGGCATCATCTCATACTGCATGGGAGGAGGCAATGGTAAGCCCCTCCTGTATTCTACCAAAGAAAACCACAGGGCTCTGGGGTGCCAGGAGTCAAAATCGACTTGACAGCACACTTTACCTTTATCAATAGCCTGGACTGTCTCCACATTCCAGAGATTCACCAGGGCCTAAGAAGACCAGCTCTGGACACTGGGAACACCCCGAGGGCTGTCTGGAAACTAGGGATGTGCAAACAGGTTTGAATTTGAACTGTTTTGAATTTGAACCGGTTTGGTTTGAAGGTTTGAACTCAAACCAAAAAGGGCATTGAATTGGCAATGCCGGTCCTAGTTCAA
The DNA here is from genome assembly GCF_027244095.1 of Hemicordylus capensis. Lineage (NCBI taxonomy): Eukaryota > Metazoa > Chordata > Lepidosauria > Squamata > Cordylidae > Hemicordylus > Hemicordylus capensis. The sequence goes on along the minus strand of NC_069659.1, from coordinate 221,969,892 downwards.
ACCAAACAGAACCTGGTTCTATTCAAATCGGTTTGAACCAGTTTGAGCCTCCAAAACTGGGTTGGGTGGTAGGCACCCATGAGGGCCAACTACCACTAAACCGCAAAGCAATTGGAAATTCCTATGATTTTAAATTTTTTTTAGGGGGGGGGGTTGCGCGGGGATTGGATTTTTCCCATAGGCTATAATGGGGACTTGAAATGGCCCATGATTCCCTATGCACAGCACTTAGGGACACAAACCATGGGTGGGTGGTAGGCACCCAGGGGTGCCTACCACCCACTGAACCCCAAAGCAATTGTACACTCCTGTGATTAATGTTTTTTTTGGGGGGGGGATTCAATTATTGCACTTCTCCCATAGGGAATAATGGGGATTTGAGGATGCCCCTGCACCCCAAAGTGGCCTGGGGGCACGGTGGGTTGTGCCAGAACTCCCCACAAGTAGCCCCAAGTTGGTGGGGTTTACAGTTCCCCTCCCCCACAGGAATTTTTTAATTCTGGCCTCTCTTAACAGTCGATCTCAATCAGAGTGGATTCTCTGGTTTGTATATAATATTATGAAAAGCTCTTCATAGAGAGAACTCATACAACAACAAAGAAAAATTGGATTCTTGGTTGCTGTATGAGTTATCTCAATGAGTCCTTATAAAGAGCTTTTCATAATATTATATACAAATCAGAGAATCCACTCTGATAGATATGAAAATCTCTTCATAGGGAACTGCAAGCCTATTCAACTGTGGTTCTGTGTTACGTGCCAATTTGGCCGAGGTCTAAGAGCAATATGCTTATGAACACCATCATAGGGCTGTTGTGGATAATACACCAACAAGTTTGCATGGAGATGGAGCATGTATGCACATATTGAATATGAATATGAGAAATATTTATATATACTGTTTTTCAACAAATGTTCCCAAAGTGGTTTACATAGATATAAATAATTGAATAAAATGGCTCCTTGTCCCCAAAGGGGTCACAATCTAAAAAAGAAACATAAGATAGATACCAGCAACAGCCACTGGCAGGGGTCCTGTGCTGGGGATAGATAGGGCCAGTTGTTCTCTCCCCTGCTAAATAAACAGACTCACCACTTTTTAAAAGTGCCTCATGCTTAGTTATCTCCCCATCCTCCATCAACCATCCATCACCGTCACTGTCCCACAACTGCAACTGGAGGGCTATAGGCCACCTCCAACCTCAAAGGCAGGATGCCTCTGAGTACCAGTTGCAGGGGAGTAACAGCAGGAGAGAGGGCATGCCACAGTGTGGACCACTGTGTGAAACAAGATGCTGGACTAGATGGATTGGAGAGGAGATCTGGTCTTGTGGTAGCAAGCATGACTTGTCCCCATAGCTAAGCAGGGTCTGCCCTGGTTGCATATGAATAGGAGACTTGATGTGTGAGCACTGCAAGATATTCCCCTCAGGGGATGAAGAAGAGCAGAAGGTTTCAAGTTCCCTCCCCGGCTTCTCCAAGATAGGGCTGAGAGAGATTCCTGCCTGCAACCTTGGAGAAGCCGCTGCCAGTCTGTGAAGACAATACTGAGCTAGATAGACCAATGGTCTGACTCAGTATATGGCAGTTTCCTATGTTCCTATGGCCTTGGGCCTGATCCAGCATGGCTGTTCTTATGACAGTGCACTAGGTGAGGGAAGGATATGTATACACACACTCTCCCCATGTGATTAGGATGGACAGCTGAAATATCATCTGAACCAGCCTATAATATTTTCTAAACATTCACAGGTTATTGCTCAGCTGTTATTGCTCAATTTTTGAATTGGTCTTTTAGAAGGATTCACAAATTTTCTTAATTCGGTGCCATGCCTGAAGCACAGTGGATTTTTCCATTTAGACAAAAAGATAGTTACGAATGCCCACTTCTTTTAGTTTTTTCTTCAGTGATTTAGTCCTCACTTCAGCAGCTTAGAGAACAAATTGGAACTATCTTCACAGGGGCAAGTGTCTAAATATTCTAAATATTGGGAGCTTTGGATATTTGAATCTCATTTGGAAGTCTTCTTTTTCCCCACATGATATGGAAACTATACTGCTTTTGTTGCCTGTTTCTTATCTTTGTCTACAACTATTACATCTGGCTTGTTATAACCAGTTATATTGTCTGTATTGACAAGTTTAAAAAACATGAAATTAGCATTCTCTAAGACCAAACCATGTATGTGTTGTAATAAGGGGTAGGATCACTAGCAAATTGGCCCTGAATCAGGAAAGGTAGGAGATTACTGGTTCAGGTGATACCAAAAGCTGGTCTCTGGCAATTCATTGAGGCTCTCCACACGAGCAGTGTTGAGACTCTTACTGGGCTCTTTAGGGAGAGCAGGCTTAACCTGCTCTTCCTGCAGATGAGCAGGGAGCTGTCGTCGGGCAGCCGGATTGGCCGCCCACACAACCACAACTACCTGCTCTGTCATGGAGCCAGTAGGGGTGGCAGGGATTGGGGGCCACCTGGCCCCCGGAAGTCCCAGGATGCCCTGTGTGAGCATGTGGGGCATCCTGGGGAGATCCCCAAGGCTGGGAGGCTTGTGTTAGCCCCCCGGTCGTGGGTCTCCTCTCACAATCAGACGAACGGGGTTAGCAGAGTGCTCGCTCCGCTAACCTCATTTAGGGGAAGGGGTACTTACTGCAGTTTGCTGCTGGGAGCCACACGGCTCCTGTTGCAGCACATGACTTCAGGAAAGTGGGCTAGGCTCCCAAGAGTGTCGCATGATACTCTTGGTTCATGCAATTGCTTTGGTCTGCCTACACAGTCTTTTTGAAGGTCTGTGATGAATGGGTGCCATTTTAAAAAATCCTATCATATGGCATTACCAGTACTGACTCCAGCTTGAAGTTCCCAGTGATGTGCAAAAATGTGGGTTTGGCTCCTAGTGAATGCCTCATGTGTCATGTACAGCTGAAGGGGGAGTCTTTATGGGCAGGGCAGTTATGTCCCACCCTCCACTCACTCTCTGTCTTCCACCTGTATAAAAGTGGATTTACTCTGCAATATTCTTTTTTAAAAAACTTCTGTTTTCCTCAGAATGATTTTAGCAATTGAGATTCACAATGACATAAAGATAATAAATAGGCAGTAATTTTAACCCCAAAGTACTGTCCATATATTGACAACTGTATACTGTTTGCATAGGTATGAATGTGTCTCCTCTATTTGCCTATCCATCTATCTTTGTTTCTCTGTCAATATGCTCTATGAGAGCTTCTCTCTTTCCCTCCCAACCATATTGCAGTTCCTTCATAAATCTCTCACAACACAATGAAGCGTCTCTGTATTTATACAGTACCGATAATGCAGAAATACATCATAGCATGGGGAATGGGCTCTTAACTCCCTTCTGTTGTTTATTAAGCTACTTGAAATGCATGGGGAGAGCACATCAATATTGTTAAGGTTAATGACTGAGTGATTCATAACAAGCAAGAGAGAGAGAGATGGCATTTACAGGCAAATGTTCCTTAGTAATTGTAATAAAGAGTGTATATGTGTGGGTTTTTTAAAAAAAAATCTACAGGTACCTTCTGCAGAAATCATGCTCAAGTGGAAATAGGATATCAATCACATCACCTCCAGTTTAGAGAAGGTGATTTCTGAATAGTGTTAATACTGTGACATCCTGGACAGTACTTGGAAATAAATGGCCTTCCAAACAATGCAAAACATCTCGTGTAGTTGCCAGTTTTACTAAAGTTACCTCCCATGTTCCATGATATTTTCAAAGCTGTAAGAGTTGGATATGGCTGCATTCACATGCAACACAGAAATGAGGGTCCAATGGACCCGTGGTTCTGCACCCCCAACAAACATGCACAGTTATCTGTCCACATTTGGACATAACCACCAGGACCCAAACTGCAGTCAGGGAGTGTGTGTCGACTGGCTGTGTCGGTGGAGGAACTGGCTGTGTGGGCTTCCTTCTAGAATAAGGGACAGCTCCAGCAGCCAATCACAGCTGGAGCAAGGGTGGACCTTCTTCCCTCAACTATGGTTAGAGCTCGCTAGAGCTCCAATGCAACATTCATGTCATGTCACGTTTATTTACGGTCATAGACCAAAATTTAAAGCATACATAATAATACACATGTGATATATTAGTAATATATACAGAGATCCAATATTATCTCATCCTAATCAGCAGTTTCCAGTTTACATAATCTGGTTTACCATCTGTTGTCTAGCATTCTTAGCGGCCTCACATGCAACATTCAGATATGACCCCAAACGCAAACCTCAGGTAGGGGCAGCAAAACTCACTACAAACCAAAGGTTCAAATTATAGTTTGGGAAGGGAAACTTTGGGTCACTTTTGTGTCTGAACTGCAGTTGCACACATTCCAATGAACAAGAAATTCAAATTCAACTTGGGCTCCTTCAACTCCTGTTTCCCATTGTTTGCGACTGCAGCCTATGTGTCTCATGGCGTATTGGAAAAGAGTATAAAAGGAAGTTGTGACACAGTCCCAGAAGCAAATGAACTTTCTCCACTAGATCTAATCCATCAAAAAAAGTTGAAAGAATTAACAAGCTCTTTGCTTGTTTCACTTATATACTTATGTGCTGATCCCATAGATTCATATAACTGGGAAATGCCATGGATCAGCATACCCTGATGTTGCTACTGTAAAATTCTGCATGAGGCAATTACTGTGTTTTAGATCCATTCCCTTTGAAACAGCAACTGGGAGCTTATTGTCATATCTTATTGAAATGAACACTGCTTTTTAGAACTATGCTGTATTAGCAATTATTATTTCGTTTTATGGAAACACAGTCAGGATTTCTATATGAATATCAAACTTTATTTCCTCTTTCTGACTGCTGCAACAAGGCATTGTGGCACTTTAGAGCAAAGGAATAATCAATGTCTATGTTCTTGGGGGCTGCTATAATCTAACATATAAAGGGAACCCAGTGGAGGAGCACATTTGTTCAGAGGCTATGTGGACATCAGTTGGGGGAAATGAGGAAAAAAAATGTGTTTCTGGAAGAGAGGTTAGCAGTGGCACTTTGCCTTTCCAGAATGTGCTTGAGATAATGATGCATTAAGGATGGTGTATCACTGCTTCTTTCCCTTAGAAGCGAAAAGTAAGCAAAGCTTACATTTGATTAACGTTTAACGGGGAAGTAGAAACAAAATAAAAGGTACTTTGTGGGGCTAGATCTAATTTGTGCACCACCATTTGATCATTCTGGGTTAGATGCCAACCCAATTTTCATTCCTTAGAATTATCATAGTTATCATAGTTAGAGCTTAACTGAACATCACCTCTCATTTTCACCACTCCTTTTACAGGTGGCAAAAACTGGAATGTTTGGAATGTGGGGAGGTGAGGTGGACTACAGCCTTCACCAAAGCTTGCAACCTGGGGACAGGTTACCTTTAGTGCTGGTGATAGTGATATTCTCTTACTTTTAACCAAAAATGCTGCATCTCTGGGTGCGTGTGTGACAGCAGCACTTAAAGCACTGCTGCTTGTCCTGGCATCCAATTCCTGCTGGCCAGTATACCACACACGCATACCCTGGAATGCACTAGTGAATGATGCTATGTCAAATTATAATGTCATTCCCTGTGCGTTCCAGGGGGGAAATGGCACTGTCCTGTGGGCCCAGAAGGTGACTCAGTTTCCCCAAAAATACATTTGTGTGACACTACATTGTGTACTTCACCAGTGCATTGTAGCAGGGGGATCATAGCTGGCAGAAGCCGGCTGCTGGGGAAAGCAGCGGAGCTTTAAGTGCTGCTGTCACCCAAAGAGGCATGACATTTTCCATTTTTTAAAAAAAGATACAGTTAACAGGAAATAAAGTAACCTGTCCCTTTGACAATTACCCCATTTGTTGCTTCACAGGGAGCCCCCTAAGGCCATGAACTGCATGGCAATCAAAAATGAAATTTATTCAGATCAGCTCTAACCATAATGCTGATCAACAGGGTGAGTCCTGGATGCCTTTCTTCCTGATGCCCATCAACTGTTTCTAAACTGTTTAAATGCTGATAGTTTTTAATGGGTTGGCTATTTTGCTTTTATCTGTTTTATTTATGTGAACTGCCTAGAGCCATCAAAATGAGGTGGAATAAAAATTTAATTAATTAATAAATGTCAAATTCCAGGGTACTCTTTAAGAAAGTTTTGCAGGTACCATCTGCATAAGTGAGGGTGAAAATGTTTCAGATTTATTACCTAAGCCTTGGACATACATCCGAATGTATGGGTCCTACATGGAAAAAAGAATTATGAGTAGCTAAAACAAATTGGATTAATTATATTGATATTCTCACTTTACCGGGGAGTGCCTATATGAAAGGGTATATTCCAGAGTAATTTGTGTAAAGTGCGTGTGGGATTCAGCTGGCATAGTTTGTCTCTTGATAAATCAAGCTGGAAAACCAAACCCTTCATAATTAAGCTCCAAATTTCCTTGGAATGTAGCCACTATGGCTCTCTGAGCAGAAACCAGTTATTTTGAAAAGTGATATGAACTGTAATATTTTTCTGTGCACTTATATAAAATCCTGTTCTTAAGAACATAGAAGTCTAGAACAGAATAAGATAAACATTGTTTTATTTTTAGAAAGCCTAAAAACTTCACAAATCTATGTTCAGCTTCTGTTTAATAAATGGTTTAGTAATTTGTACAATTCTGCAGAGGAGTTCAGGAAAGAGAGGAGAGACTTGAGAGTTTACTGATTGGTTGGTTGCATTTCTGAACTGCTTCTCAATAAGCTCCAAAAAAGCAGAAACATGGTTGATGATCGGCACGAGAGACAATAAGGAAGCAGTCTGGAAATATGTGTGAATAAACTCAATGAAATCTTCTAAAGATTTCAGTCCTGTTTTCAATTTCAAGAGTGGAAACCTGACTGAAAAATCTCCCAAAGTGAGTGATTCAAAAAAGTTTTGAGATATTATGCAAGTCCAATACATTCCAACAGAAGGAAATGGAAGAAGAGAAATAGGGCAGTAGTTGAAGACAGAAACTGGAACAAAAAGCATTGTTTTCCAGAAGAAATGGGTGCACACATTCTCTGCTCTCTGTTCATAAGAACAAAAGAAATGGTGATGATCAAATGCATATTTTTGTTCCATCAAGGTTCTTCAAAAGTGGGAAGAGAATGAGTTAAAATTATTTCAAACTGCATACAGTATTGCTTTTTTTTCAACATCTGCTTTACTAATACATGCACACAGTGATTGAAGTTGGAAACAGAATCTCTCTGCAAGCTCTGTTTCTGTTGGGAGCATTCAGAACACAAGGCAGGCAAAGATGTCAATAGTGAACTTTAAACTGCAAGAGGATATGACATGACAGCAGAAGGCTCTTGCCAGCTCGTATCACTGTCTTTGAAGCCCTCAGCTTTTTCTGCCATCCTTCTGGACATCTCTCTCTCATATCAGGGAAGGCTTCAGATTTCATAGCCCATGGACAGTGCTCTTGCAGATCTTAAAGGGACATCATGAATGGTTAACACAAGTCAGTTAAAGAAACTGTACTTCTACAAGTACCATGGTCTGGTTCACACAGTAGCCTGTGAATCAGTGTCTACATATTCAGAGACCACCAGGTGACTGTAGCCAGGGCCACAGTTGCTAATTAGCTACTGGCACCTGCAGAGACCCTGCTTCCAGTCCTCTTGGCATCATTGCCCACTGCCACCCACTCTCACATTTTCTAGCTGTGCCTGGCTTCTTTTGTCAAAGGAGTGGAACAAGAAAGCTGAAGTGAATGACTGAGTCATTCTTATCCCTCTCAGAAGAAGCCAGGAGCAGATGGAGCGCATCTCTAGTGGTGGCTTGTTCATAAGCTGCTGTGTGAACCAGATCAATGAGTGCATGCACATATTATGAACCAGTAGCTATTGTTTCAGTAAGTATAGTTGCAAAGCTTTTTTAGCTAGCTTTTCTAACCAGCCTCTTTAAGCAATGGCGAGCAATATTTCCTTGCAAGGGGATGGTTGGTCTGAATTTATATGGATATGTAGTCCACCTCATCCTGAAGGCATAACAAATATTAAAATCCCAACTGATATCAGCCTGGCTATGATGAAATAAAAAGTAACACAGTTCTTCCTAAAGTTTCTCAGGCTGGGGTTTTGTACGTTTCTTAGAGAAGCAGGGAAAGGATTTTATTTAGACCTATTTATTTAAAGTTTTGTGGTGCAGGGTCTAAAGAGATGGAGAAGTGCAGGCCCTTCTAAGCAGCAGCATTAGGAACCTTTGTATATTTATTTAATTTGTTTTTGGTCATATCTTTATACCACCTGATACATGCATCTCTAGGTACAGAATTTAACACACAACAAACATAAAACAAGTAAAAATAGTTAAAAATTTCACAGAAAAGTAAAAACATTCTCAGAAGACAAAAACAAATTAAACAATTTAAAATTAATTTCAGTTAAAAGCCTGAGAAAACAGGTGCATCTTGAGGGTCTTCCTGAAAACAAACAGAGAAGGAGATGCTCTTATTTCAACAGGGAGCATATTCCAAAGCCCCAGGCAGCCACAGAGAAGGCCCAGTTCTGAGTTGCCACCAAACAAGCCAGCCCTGTAACTGGACCTCTCCAGATGATCTAACAGGAGGCAGGTAGGATGTGCGAGCCAGCTCGAAGTTAAGCCAGCTCGCACTCAAACTCAAAGTCAAGCCAAATCCACCAGGCTGGTCTGGGGCCAGTTTGCGGTTGCTGTTTTTTGGTAGTTTTTTGGGGGGTGAGGGCGGGCGTTGGAAAAAGAATTGGACTTCCCACCATTTCCAGGCTCTGGGGGGTGCTGTCACAGCCATGTGGGTGGTTCCTGAGGTCTCCCTAACCCCTGCTGACCTCATCCGTGATTTCCAATCTATTACAGTTCATTTTTGGCCATTATGGGCCTCTCTGGTGGTGGCCATTTTGGAGGCTGCCGTGCATGGCCAGTGGCCAGCTATGTGGCTGGGCCATGACCCACACCATGCAGATGGCCATTGGGCATACACAGCTGCCTCCAAAATGGCCACCGCCACTGCAGAGAGGCCCGTAACGGGCCAAAAATGGTCCATAACAGGCAAAAAATGACCAGAGGAAGGCTGGTGGGGGAAGGGGGGACATCAGGAGAAACCCCCATCCCATGGCTGTGGCAGCACCCCCTGGAGCCTGACAATGGTGATAAGTCTGACATCCCCCCCTCGCAATAAATTTCTTGTCCCCCTCCGCTCGAGACAGGCCTGAACTTGTTCGGACTAGAGCAGACCAGTCTTGCCTCTAGTGTGCACAGGACCAGACCAGACCCAGTTCAGTTTGAGTCCAGTTCCACTCAAACCAAACCAGGTTTTCCCATTTTGTGCACACCCCTAGTGGCAGGATTCATGAAAAGGTGCTCTTTTGAGTACCCTGGAACCAAGCTATTGAGGACTTTATAGGTAATAACCAGCACTTTGTATTTCACTTGGAAACATATCTGCAGCTAGTGCAGTTCTTTTAAAATCGGTTATATGGTCCCTTTGGGTTGTCCCAGAGACCAGTCTGAATGCCACCTTTTGTACCAGTTGTGGTTTCCAGACTACATACAAAGCCCCATGTAGAGTGCATAACAGTAGTCAAGCCTAGAGGTTACCAGCATATGCACCACTGTATTAAGGTCATTTACCTCCAGAAATGGGCGTAGCTGACGTATCAGTTGAAGCTGATAAAAAGCACCCCTGGCCACTGCCTCAACCTGAGAAATCAGGGAGAATTTGGAATCCAGGGGCACTCCAAAACTATCTACCTGTTTTTTCAGGGTGTGTGTAAACCCATCCAGAACAGGCAAATCTAAACTATCTCACAGGTCCTGACCCCCCCTCCCCCGCCCGCTTATTCAGTACTTCCATCATTATAACAGATAGAAATCCATACACATCCCCAGTATTCCCTCTGCACCAGACAAGTTATTTTGATCCCTGCACTTACATTTATGTTAATATATTGTCCTGGGTTTATAATGATGACTGGAAATTGCCAAGTGCTTGTCAGCCATCGTTTGAAATAACTGGCCCTATTTCTTCTATGTAATGTTGAATGGTGTGCACTTTTCTGGATATGGCTAAAGTCTGGGGGGTTTTGGTTATTTTTTTTATTGTTGCTATTCCAGTTTATTCATAAAGTCCTTCAGATGGTAGCAGAAATGAACATTTGCTATCAACCTTTTGTTTGCCATATCTTGGTATTATCTAATCCTCAAATAGATGAGTGAATAGTGGTTCAGCTACCACTGAGAGCATTTGATAATGATTTGCAGTGTATACTCCAAAATGCTCAACTTCTATTATGGGGTGGTGTGAACCCTGCATGTTTTGTTGAATCACTTAAAAAGAAGAGATTATTGGGCAATCTCTGCATTCTAACAAATCAGCAGGGCTTTTGCTGTTTTTATTAAAATGGGATAATTTCATACTGTGATGATTTTAAATTCATACATGTATGAATGTAATGGCAAAATGGCTGCCCACTATACTGTATGCTGAAATTGCTATTTTCTGAAGCACCCTCTTATGTATGTTTATTTTGCAGACAATATCAGTCTTCCTTCTAACAGGGATTCCCAGATGTTGTTGGCTACAACTCCCAGAATGCCCCGCTGCAATGGCTTTTGCTTGTGGATCATGGGAGTTGTCGTCAACAACATCTGGGAATCCTTGTTAGAGGGAACACTGATCAGAATAACCACTGTATTGTAATATATAATGTATATATCCAGCTATGGAGATGAAATCTGAGATAGAGATTTACAGCTCACAGTGATATACTTGCATCAAACCAGCTGCGTTTGATCATCGGATCTCAGTGGATTTTAGATACAATTATGGACTTAGTCTAGGGACAGACAACAGCTTTTTTCAATGCAAATCATGGTTGGAGAGTGAAGCACTGTTTGTGCAGTGATTGAAAACCCTACAAAATCTGTTTGACTATTGATGACGACATACAAAAGAAAAGAATATGTATGCCAAGGGCAACAATACCTCTTGCATACCACTTTCATGTTCAATTCTCTTGAAAACAGCTGTCTGTCTGCAATCTTTAGCAATTTATGGAATACATTGTAAGGCTCTGAAGCTCTTGAATCTGGCATCCAAATCATAGAGCTTTCTCTGTTGTTATGTCAACTTAGCTACAGTAGCATCCTGTGTTAAGTGAATAGGACATGTCTATCCTTCTATACCAGGTATGCACAAAATGAATGCAAGTAATTGGTCATGAACTGTGGACTGCCAAATGCTTGACACTACCCCTGCTTTCACAATCTCAAGCAGGCAGAAAAAACAAAAGGCCTATCATCAAGCCCCTGGTTGGCCATCATATATGACTGATCGGCTGTGTTTGGCTTGGTGAGTCCCATGTTGTACATGTAAGGGGGAAATGGCAGTTCAGTCCCCAAATAGCAGAGCAAAACTAGTTTGGTGAGAAAGCAGCAAAGCAAGAGGTCTTGAGACAGTTCTTTAGTACTGAACTACAAGGATTTATTAAAGAAAAAGTTACAAACAAATGTGAAAAGGCCTGCCGCTTATTTCAGCTGTAGCTCATGGCTGATGAGAGAGACCAAAACAAACAGCCATCTCTGGGGAGACAAAATGGAGACTAAAACTGGTGGGGAGGAGTCCACTGGAGGGGAGGACTAACACTGGAGGGGAGGAGTCCAGCACTTTTATCCATGACCCCAAAACTCCCCAGTGGTCACTATGAGACACTGCAGCTGAGAGTTGATGCTACCATTGTACTTGCTCCAACAGTACAAGCCTGATCTATACTGGGTTTTAGCTCCAATACCCTTTTCACACATGTAAGTTTCTGCCAGAGGCTTTCTGTGATTGCATTGGTAGCTTTAGGACATTGTGTAATCCACATGTACCATATTGCATTTCTACCCAGTTCCACCATGATAACATGATGGGTACACATCATAAGGAACCTCACAGTGGAGTCTAGCATTATATTTGTGAGAGCCACTAAAGGTTAATTTTTTTAAAAGCACTGTGGCCAACTTTGCTTCATTCTTCATACAGTTTAGCTCATGAAATTGTTTGGCTACATTGATATTCTTCGCCCCTCTCCATGCCATGATTTTGTATTTACTAGGGGAAAGAGATTCACCAGTAAGTCCATCAACCACCAATCAGATACAGCTATGCACCAAAGCAATGTGGGTACTGATATCCCTTTCCTCCATTTGAGCTGAAAACCTTGTTAACTTCCTAAGTTATCCCAGAGAGTTTCTTCTTCCTGCTATCTTCTATTTTACTCGCACTGCAATAACTATAATTCAGTACTGTTCCCTAACCTATATTCTTGTAAGCCTCTTGAGTTTTATCTCTTTTTCTATATTTGATATTTTATTCTGTTACATTTTATAGTTGGAAGCAGCTTCTCGAATACAAAATGTTATATACAAAACATAATCTACTAACAGTAGGTCTGCTCTGAATGTTCTCTTAAGAATATTTGACATGAAAATTGTATTTTAGGAGGTGCAAAATGCACCTCAGACCCCAAATGTATGATTTCACTTGTCACTCTAAGCCGTTGTATTTCCCCATTCTGCAGCTCTTTTGCACTATTTTTTCTCCTTCACTACATGATCGCACTCCAATCAGGAATCATATAGTTAACATGATAACAATAATAAAGTATTCTGTGCTTAACAACAAAAAAGGACTTTACATTCTCATGACATCACAGCATCCTGTAGCCAAGCAGATCTGTCATTGTGTTCATGTAACTGAGAGCAAACAAAGTCATTTCAGAGTAAAGGCAGAAGATTGCCCGCACTCTGAATGGGCAGGGAGAGTGTAGCCACCGCTGTCACTAGATAATGCAGGCAATTTGCCCACCAGTCTCAGTGTGACAGCTCATCTGCCTGAGCTGTCCACTTCATTGTCTATGCCCCCAGTTCTCAATGAACTGCCCCTACAAACACTTTCACCCACTTTTTAAGCTCCCTGAAAAATCACTAAAACAAAGGGGATCCTTTTGCAGTGTGCAAAAAATTTTCATTAAAATTGCCACCAATTTCATTTCAGCCCTAAAAAACAGCATGGAATGAATATGATCAAGTGAAAAGGTTCCTCTGAAAATACACAGGAGCAACTCCTGACCCATTCCCAATCAACTCATGTGTGTAGGTTTAGGTAAAGACCTAGAATCCATTCCCATAAACAATTAATAAGACTGCAAGCAGGATCTTTTTATTTTAACTTTGTAGTATCAAGTATTGTATATAAAGGAAGAGGAGGAGGAGGAAGATCAAATTTAACATGAAGCACCCATGACTATTACATGACTATAATGACTTTGTTACTTGCCATGCTTACTATGCCATTTTGGGGTACAGTGGTCCCTCGACTTACGAAGATAATCTGATCCGAACGCACGTTCGTAGGTCGGAATTTTCGTAAGTCGAAAAGCGCATCCACGGAGGTCCGAAACACTCGTAAGTCGAGGAAACCACATCTAAAAATTCGTAGGTCGAGGAAGCCGCATCTAAACCGGCAACGACTTCTGGTATTTTTTGTCGTTCGTATGTCAAAACATTCGGATGTCGAGTGCTTCGTAAGTCGAGGGACCACTGTACTTCAGTGTACCTCTCAGACTTAGCCTTTCAGCCATTTTCCATGTCCATAGCCTGTTTGGAAGAGAAACACTGGTTGCTTTCTAGAGAAAAGGTCATTCTGGCAAGGTGTTTTCCTAAAAAGTGCTTTCCAGGTTGGTTTGTAAAGAACTGCAACAAGCCAGAGAAAATGCCCCTCTTTGATTGCATTAGAGCATGGGGGGGGCGGGGTGGGGGGAGAGAGAGAGAGAGAGAGAGAGAGAGAGAGAGAGAGAGAGAGAGAGAGAGAGAGAGAGATGGGACAGACCCAGTTAGAGGTGAAAAGAGTTAAGAGGAAAAGGAATGCAAGCTCTCTTCTTTACTTTGATAAACTCAAAGTTACAGAAACCTTAACAGGGGCAGTTATGATAGGAAACTGGGGGTGTGGCATGCTTATCTGGGTAGTTGTGAAAGTGATTAGCAAAACTAATCCCATTGAGAAGGGAGTTAGCTTGTCTCCCTTTACAAAGAGAAATAATAATTTGTTATGGGGTGGCTAACAAATAAAGTTTTTTATTATTATTAGCTATTTAACTTGTGAAGGTATTTTTGAACCAAGTCTGCTTTTTTGTTTTTTTGGTAACTGTGAATTGTATCACAGATGTTCATCCAGCCACAGCCTAGCAACCAGGGGATCCACCCCCTCTTCCTGGTCTGCATCCCAGCAAGCTCCATAGCATTCATGTCACAAGACTGTGGGCAAAGCATCAATATGTCTGTAGGGTGGCAGCTGATGTCCACAATCTTCAAGGGGGCGTGCCAAGCACAATCGTGCCTTTTCAGAATGAACGAATGGATCACCCACCTTCAGCAGGAAAAGGGTATTTAAATTCCATTAAATTTAAATCCCCTTCTCCTGAGAGCAATTGTACCACCACCCTTGTAAGAGCCCTGCACCAAAACAGTCTCATACAATTGCTGGCAACAGGGGGTTGGGGGTGTGTGATGAGGGACAATATTTTTCTGTTACTCCAAGAAGGTATCATGAAGACTTCATAGGAGGGAATATGTATATGAGGGAGGGCAAAGGATCCTGGGGCCTGGTCCACTGCGACCAAGGATGTTCTTGTGATGGCTGACCCTGGCAAAGCAGTCGTGGGACACCAAACCACACTCCTGCCTCTGTGTTGGCTTGCCGCCCAGGGATTCACCCTCTCTCATGAGGGGACCAGCCCACTGCAGAGGACCAGATCCTTGGGTCCTCTGTTGGACTGCACTCTCTCATGAGTTAGGCTATCTAAATCAAGGGACGGGGCATTCTCTCTGCTTAATAACAGAACTTTTACACCATGACCCCCTCCTCTCTAGACAACCCTTTCATGCCAGCAAAGGAGCAGTTCCTGGTACCACATGAAGTGTCTAAACAGACTAGGGAAACAGCAGGACCAGGGGCCAATCTTAGTCTCATTCAAGTTTTCCGGTTTGGGAATGGTGTTGCATAGGATGCAGATCAGGTGCCATGGGGAATCACAGGAGGGGGAGTCCCAATTATCAATGATGCCAGGAGAGTAGGGTCACTGTGATAGAAATAAATGGATGAATAGACTGGCAGAGGGAGGGACAGCTTCTTCGTGACAGTCACCAAGACAGGAAGAGGTGTTGCTGGGATACCCATTCCCACAGCTTGTTTGTGTTCAGCAACCAGCTGCCATCTGGCCCACATGTGTGTCTCCATGGCCTTTCATTCTCTTGAAAGAGCAGTTATTGGGAGAAGGGACATCATCACATAATATTAATAATTCAACTCTGTACCAGTGGATGGTTTTTCTCATGGGTTGTAAATGGATCTCTCCATTGCTTTCCACACTCATGAGAGAGCAGTCTGACCCAGAGAAGCATTCATCATCATCACATAGGAGGAATCTCTCATGTGACTGGAGGCAATGCTGCTCCTGCTGGAGGGTTCTTCTTATGAGTAATGCCATAGAGCATGTGCTTGCAACCAAGTGGAAAGGCCTGGGCCCCACCTTCCCCAACCTTCTTGTACCAAAAATAGAGCAGAGCTATCAGCGAATTCCAGGGTGGGCCAGCCTCATGAACCCAACCTCAGCTCTCACTGCCCTGCCATGTGTTATCTTTGCAGCATTCTCCTCAGGTTGCCCAGTATAGGGTGCCACCACGATTGCTTGTCCTTATGGGCATACTTCTTCATTGGGGTGTGTGTTTTGTTCACCAAACAAAACAAACGTGTGTGTCCATCTTATTTTTATTTATTTATTTATTTATTTATTTGCATTTTATATCCCGCTCTTCCTCCAAGGAGCTCAGAGCGGTGTACTACATACTTAGGTTTCTCCTCACAACAACCCTGTGAAGTAGGTTAGGCTGAGAGAGTGACTGGCCCAGAGTCACCCAGCTAGTTTCATGGCTGAATGGGGATTTGAACTCGGGTCTCCCCGGTTCTAGTCCGGCACTCTAGCCACTACACCACGCTGGCTCGTCTTGCCAGCCCATCTCTTTTTTCTTCTGAGTGCCAGAGGAGGGAATAAGAGACACAGTGGGAAATGGGCATCCCCCAATGTGACTTCTCCCTTTGATAGGCTTAGAAGCTTGGGATGGGACAAGCTGGCATCCCTGTTGCTGGGCAACAGCTTGTGTGGAGAGGGGCGAGTTAAGTTCTTAGAGAGGTGGCCATCAAGAGGTGTGGCAGGCAGCCTCTTTATTTAGCATGGGGAGAGTAACTGGCCCTATCCACCCCCAGCACAGTACTTCCAGTGACTGTTGCTGGTGTCTATCTTATCTTTCTTTTAGATTGTGAGCCCTTTGGGGACAGAGATCCATCTTATTTATTTATTATTTCTCTATGTAAACCACCCTGAGCCTTTTTTGGGAGGGCGGTATAGAAATTGAATTATTATTATTATTATTATTAAGCAGGTGTGTTCCTGGGTGAGTCTGGCTGCCTTCTCTATGATTTTGGCTCCAGAAACAGCACAAAACTGCAGTTCTGGCAGTATCTGCATTCGGATGCAACACTGTCGCCTTCAAACCTCAGGGGGGAACAGCAAAACTCACGACAAACTGAATGTTCAAATTGGAGTTTGCCGAGGTAAACCTCAGGTCACTTTTGCTGTGAAATGCATTTTGCTGCAAAACACATTCAGAAGTATACGATTTCCAACCTCATACACGATTTCAACCCCAGCTTGGCATTATGTGCAAATGGGAGCCTCCACATGATCCTTCTGCTCAAGTAGTTATTAAAAATACATAAAGTCTCTGATGTTATTACATTTTGCACGGCCAATGTAAATGCAGCAAAGTAACTCCACTGAAGAACCTTAAATGCTGCAAGCTCTGTTCAGAACCTGCTTTCCTCCAGAGGAGAGGAAAAGAAAGCAAAGGTTCCCTAGATGACAAATGCTCCAGGGTACTACTTATCAGCAACCAGACAAAAAGTACAAGATTACAGAAACCCCATGAAACATTTAGAAAACCAGCTTTAATATAAATCGCTTTGAGCAGTATTGGCAATGTTACCTAGTCAAAACATCCTTGAAGTGCAGTTTGTGGCTGATAAGTTCAATGAGCAAACGTGTGTAGATCATTTCAGTACCATGATTTTAGCTCAATAATTTGTTGCTTCATTTTATCACCATGATTCTTTGAGTACTTGCAATACTTCAAGATACTTTCTTCTTCTCCTTTCTCTAGCACTTTTTTCATGTGAGTTTTGCCATAGGCCACTTCACTTTTTAATTATTTGTTTGTTTTTAGAAAACTCTTTGTTATGACCACATAAGGCACCCCCAAAACAGACTCATGACAAAATAATAATAATAATAAGGTCAGATTTGAATTATATTTCCCAATCAATATGATCTACCTCAGGTGGCAAAAGACCACACAGAAATTTTAGGTAACCAGGAAAGTAGAAAAAGAGAAGGGTAGGTACCAAATGCAATCTCAAAACACACACACACACACACACACACACACAAGGAAGTACCTGGTAGATGTGAAGGTATGTTATAATATCAATTGTAAGAGCATATACATAGGTAAAGAATAAGCAGACAGTGTAAAATAATACCAATGGGTGATAGCACAATAATCAGACTGTTGAATCAGATAAATGGCTGAACAATGTAAAATAACCCAAGGAGTGATGACATAATTATCAGAATGTAAAATAGATGAATGGCCAAGATTGTAGCACTTATGCAAGGTTTCAAATGCTTCTTCAGTCAGAAGTGTGTCTATCAGTCTTCAGATACTTGAATTAAAGGATACAGAATGATAATGTAACAATTTAAAATCCAAAAGAGCAAATACAAAATGATCGATAATCTTGTTGCCAACACTTACTCGGTTATCTATTCAAGGAGCAGAGCTCAGTAATGCCTTGTGCCTCCAATGGCTCTCATTAGTCTGATACTAGGAAACAAAATGCATGTACTAAAAAAGCCAAATCTCTTATATTGCCCTTAACAATTGTATAAATTATTAGTTACTTCTTTACAGAAGCAAACTTATGGTTCTGCTACAAGAATTAAGAAAGCCTCCAAGTTTCTTATTTTCAAAAACAATGCTGCTACCTGTGAGTTGAATGAGAGAATGTAGCAAATCAACAGCTGTACCTAGTACTCTTAAATATCCATCAGGGCTCTGCTTCTTAAAGAGACATAACAGAAATTCAGAAAAGTCAAATCTGTGATTTAGGCATAAAGGGAACACAAGCTTTAAAACGAAAATCCATCTCATTTCTTTCTGAAACAATAATTTTTGTATATTTGTTCTGTGAAATTTATAAGATTGAGCTTACTCAACTATCATTACTATAATGATATATGTCCCCTATAATGATCATATTCATGTAAGTACTTTACAAGAACAGTATTCCTCCCTGTGTTATTTTTGAATGTACTTCTATGTTCTTGAATCCTAATTTTCAAAAGTTGAGTGATTTGGGCATTATCATGTCAAGCCACATGGACATATGTGCATATAGATTACTTGTTTTGTATTGCAGGTTCTGAACTTATGAAAAATAAAAGTGTTGCCTGTAGCCAATTGAGAAAATTGTGAGCCTTCTTGTATATGCCCACATGATGAACATACGCCACACTTGGAAAGTACCCATTGTCTGTGGAGGATGTGGACTTAAAATATGTCCTAAGTTTGCTCCGACCAGTAGGTTCTTGAGAGATGGCCCCTTCCTGAAACCAATATTGGGGGTTTGGGTGCAGCCTGGTAGATGCTCGATAAGATGCCAATGCTTCAAGATAATGCTTTTGATATGGTAAGATAAGTGGGTGAATACCATGCACCAAAATATCGTGTTCCTGCTTTTTTCTCTAGAGCTATTCATATTTTCATAGGCCAATAGTTCCCTCCTAGATTTGCAAGAGGCTCTAAAAGCTAGTGGTGTGCACTGAACCACACCTCCACGTTCCGGCACCAGGGGGGTGGTTCTTTAAGGGCGGGGGGTGCACTTACCTCTCCCGCCGCCACTACTTTAAAAAAAAAACATCTTGGGGTGGCAGCATACCTCCCTGCCGCCCCTGCCCCTGTTTTCCGGCTGGAAGTGGCCAGAAGTACTGTGCGCATGTGCACATGTCATGCGCATGCACACATCAGATGTGCGAGCACACAGGTGTGACATGCGCATGCACACACAGTACTTCCAGCCATTTCCATCCAAAAATTGGGGCAGGGGCAGTAGGGAGGTACGGTGCCACCCCAAGAAGTTTTTTTTTTAAAGGAGCACTGGTAGGGGGAAAGCGGTGGAAAGGGTAAGTGCACCCTCCCACCCTTAAAGAACCACACACCCCCGGCACAGAATCTTCAAACCACGCCACATTCGAACTGGTTTGGAGGCCTCTACAATGGCCTCCGGACCGGTTCGTGCACATCCCTAATAATAGCTGCTGTATCGACAGTATTAATGGGGTAGCCTCTGTTTGCAAATTATGTACTGAGTTCAAGTGCTTCCTGTTGAAAATCCAAGATTGCATTTGGTACCTACTCTTCTCTTTTTCCATACTCTGGGAGTCAATATGTCAGAGTGGACAGCTATTCACTCCTATAATGATGAGGAGATTTCTATCAGATCAATCTTACTTTGGCAACGCACAAGAATGTTCTTTACCGCAAGACTGGTCTAGCCTAGAGAACCTTTATAAATGATGTATAAGAATAGCACAACATTCATTTACTTTGCCTGAATACAGCAAAGTAAAATAGAATTCCCAGAGGCCTAAGTATTAACAAAGGATCAGCTATCTTTATACATGGTCATTCTTTTATAAACAAATGGTTTCTGTATTTTAAAAAAAAAGTTCATTGGATCATATGATCCTCACAGCATTCTACTCAGGAACCTTTTTTTTTTTTTTTTTTAAGGATGATTATATAGTTGATTGTGAATAAACACTATGTAAAGCTATGTCTTCTCAGGATTCCCAAACAGTATTAGATAAGGAACAGGGAGCAATGGAGGAAGATAGGCAGGGTGTGTGTGTGTGTGTGTGTGTGTGTGTGTGAGAGAGAGAGAGAGAGAGAGAGAGAGAGAGAGAATAATTCAGCAATTCACAGAAAAATGAATGTGTTGAACAATTTTAAAAATTAAATGTGTATGAAGAAGAAGAAGAAGAAGAAGAAGAAGAAGAAGAAGAATATGTATATAATGCTTTTCAACAAAAGTTCCCAAAGTAGGGATGTGCACAGAACCGAGAGAGGTGGAGGCAGGGGGGTGCTGCTTTAAGGGTGGAGGAGGGGGCACTTACCCCTCCCACCACTCTTCCCCTGCTGGCGCTCCGGTTTTCTACTGTCCCTCGGGGCGGCAGCGTACCTCACTGCCACCCCATTGCCCCCATTTACCAGAACTATCCAGAAGTAGCAGATGCGCCTGCAGGTGCACACATTTGATGCATGTGCCAGCGTGCCTGACATGTGCGTGCCCATGCCAGTGCACATAGGCACGTCAGCTACTTCCGGATAGTTCTGGTATAAACGGGGGCAATGGAGTGGCAGGGAGGTACGCTGCCGCCCCGAGGGACTGTAGAAAACCAGAGCACCAGAGGGGGAAGAGGGGTGGAAGGGGTAAGTGCACCCCCCCCGCCCTTAAAGCAGCACCCTCCGCCATTGAACTGGAGGAACAGGCCGAACCAGTTCGGAAGCCCATAAAGGGCCTCTGAACCAGTTCCATACACATCCCTACCCCAAAGCAGTTTGCATAAATATTAATAAATAAAAATGGTTCCCTGTCCCCAAAGGGCTCACAATCCAAAAAGAAACACAAGACAGACAGCAGCAACAGCCACTGGAGTGATGCTGTGCTGGGGATGGATAGGGCCAGTTGCTCTCAGCCTGCTAAATAAATAGAATATCCACTTTAAAAGGTTCCTCTTTGCTCAGTTAGCAGGGGTTAGTTCAGTTAGTTTCCCTCTTCCATACAGGTGGAACATACAATTCCACTCCTGTTACTCCCTTCCCCCTGACACAGACCCAGCATTTCAATCCCCAATCCTTGCAAAATAGTCTCAAGGTCAGTGGCGTAACGATAGGGGGGGCAGGGGGGCACGTGCCCCCGGCGCCACTTTGTTCGGTCACGTGGGGGGCGCCAAAAAGCGCCCCTGCCAATCCCCTTCCTTTTCGGAAAAAAAAAATCTTTTTGGTTTGCATTTTTTTTTTTTTTTGCATCCCGCAGGGGAGCGCACAGCGAAGCAGCAGTCCGCAAAGCCGCTCCCCACGGCACGAGCGGTCCCGGCGCTGCCCCCCCCCCGCTTGGCTCCGGCGCTGCCAGTCACTTTGTCACTCAGTCACTCACGCGATGGACCTCTCCTCCTGACCTGGGTGGGCTTGCCTCGCTCTGCCTCTGCTCACTCCCCGCCCTGCCGCCCCGCCACCAGTCGCGCATGCGTGTGTCCTCCTCTCGCCGCCTGCACGTGGACTTCAGAGTTTGTTTGGAGTTGGGAGACACAAGCGTTTGTGTTGCTGCTGCCTGCTGCCTGCTGGCTGGGGCTGTGCGCGGCACAAGGACAGAAAGGAGGAGGGAGGCCTGCCTCATCAAACCAGAGACAAGGTGTGTGTGATCGCCGACGCAGGGCAGGGCGGGGGGCAGCGGCCAGAGCAGGTAACCTGATCTCACCACTCAGTTGAAGAGGCGGCGGCAGGCTGCCCCAGAGCTTCCCCTTTCCCCCTAGTCTGAGCCAGATATGTCTCTGGTTTTTTTAAAAAATATTTTTTCCCCTTCAGATTTGGGGGAGGGAGAGGGAAGTTGAGGGAAACGGGTAGGGTGGCTTGCGTGCGTGCGTGCTCACAAATCAAAATGGTGGCCGCCAGCCCCCCGCCCCCATTGTTATGTTAAATCCCATGTAAAGTCCCTGCCAGCTCGTCTGTGTCTCTCTTGGGGGTGGAGTAGGTGGCGGCACAGCTCAGGGGGGCTGGGGAAGGGGCCCCTGACTCTCAGGCTGTGGCGGCAACAGCAGCAGCGTGTCCCAACGACACTCCCATGAGTCCCCTCCCCATGGCTGGCTGGCAGGCAGCTGCAGCTCCTCGCGATAAGGAAGTAGCTCGGATGGAGCAGTCTCAAAGTTCTCTCTCTTCTCTTCCGTCCCTCTCCCCTTTGTGTGAGAAAGCAAAGAAAACAATAGCGTCGTTTGTCCCCCCTCTCCTCTTATCAAGGTTTAATTTGCAATGCTCACTAGAGGTGATTGCAGGCTGATAATGACAGCCTCCTAGGAAAGAGGGACTGAGCTTGCATGTGAGGAGGGGAGAGCAGAGTCGCTCAGGGAATCATTTTGAAAACCTGCGAGAGAAGAGGTAAAACTTTCTTTTCATGTTCCTCCTGTGCTGATGGGTCATTATTCATTCATTGCTGCTGTAACTGGCAGCTAGTGAGATCTGTTGTTTGCAAGTGGTCAGTTTTCCTTTCATTCCTCCCCCACCTCCACTTTTGCTCCTTTCTCTTTCCCCCTGCTCCCTCCCTGATCTCTGTTTCCGTACTTCCCTGCTATGCTGCCACACGCACCCCACTCCCACATTACCACCACAATCTGACCCCATCCTTTTTGCTTTCTGGCTGCTCCTTACCAGCCTTTTGTTCACCTCCCAAAGATCTGCTAGGGGGAAAAGACAGCCCACGAAAAGGAGAAGGAGGGAGAGAGGGAGCGTGTTCCAACAACCCCCCCATTCCAAATGCCCACCTTGTTGGATGGATAGAAACTCAATATTAATCACAAGGCCTAGTAACTTTCCCCTTCACCCCCAAACGCTCCACCCTCACACAGCTTGATCACAATATGCTCCCAGAAGTAGTCTGGTAGTGGATTCAGAAGTTTGTTTTCTCCCCGAGAGAAGTGATGCATTCCATAGTTCACTGGATTTACAAAGGATACCACACCACCAAAAAGCTTTTGGGAATGTGTTGCAGGGGTGCTGCTGTTTTTATGAGACATGAGTTTGAGTGTGTAATGGGGAAATTGAGGAAAGTTAATAAAAGGCCTTTTGCTTCCGTTCAGGCTACAATTATCCTAAACACGCTTACTAGAGAGTAAGGCTCAGTGGGACTCACTTCTGAGTGAACATGATTAGGGTGGATGATTTGTGCATTTCCTTCTTTTCTGGATTGGTGCAAGTGCATAACTATTGTATTGTGATGTTTTTGGTTCCTTCCTGTAGGATGCTTTAGAATGCTTTACCATGTATGTGTGTGTACAGATCAGAAAAGTACAAAAGTGGATGTGTTTCAGTGCCAGGAGGTACAAAATGAAGCATTTGCTAAATTCATTTAATGGGATGGTGAGGATTGTTATGGGATTAAAGGGATTATTAATGGGCCAGTGTGTTATGCGCTGATGTGTGTGTTTAGCTTAAAAACTAGATTTTTACACACACACCTTCTTTCTCCCTCCCAAATTAAATAGTTGGTTCCTTTTAATAAAGTCTGAACATGCCTGGTTCTAGGGAGCATGTGCTGGAAATGGACATTGGGGATAAATAATTGCTGTGGGAGGGTGGTTTTGATTTTTTAAAAAGTATAACTAAATTGAATTACATTAAATTAAATCGTTTTAAAGATTGAGAAACGCGCATAGAGCTTCCTGATAGTCTAGACCAGGGGTCCTCAAACTTTGTTCCCCAGATGTTGTTGGACTACAACTCCCATTATCCCCAGGCACAATGGCAAAAGACAGTGGATGATGGGAGTTGTAGTGCAATAGCAGATTCAGGAGTGGGAAACCGCTTCTGCAGAGCTTCAGAAGCAGTGGAAAACTCCCTCCAATATTTTTAGTTCATTTGTACTGGCAAGGCTTTCAACTTGGTTCCCCCCCACTTGATTTTTCACCTATGCAAGTGTATATTTGAGGTTTCTATGGGGAAATGCATTATTGTTCAGAAATGAAAATACGTTTTAAATGTTCTGACAGTGTGAAAACTGTTACCAGGAGATATGTATTTGTATTTTGTATTTTTACATTTCTATCCCGCTCTTCCTCCAAGGAGCCCAGAGCGGTGTACTACATACTTGAGTTTCTCTTTCACAACAACCCTGTGAAGTAGGTTAGGCTGAGAGAGAAGTGACTGGCCCAGAGTCACCCAGCTAGTTTCATGGCTGAATGGGGATTTGAACTCGGGTCTCCCCGGTCCTAGTCCAGTATTTAGTTTGTGTGTCAGTAAGATGTATGTTGGGGGGGGCGGGACGGGGGGGGCGCCATTTCAGTGCTTGCCCCGGGCACCGTTTTCCCTAGTTACGCCTCTGCTCAAGGTCCCTTCTTTTCTTCAGCTTGTGTTTCTGGATACAATTTGAATCTACAGATGCAGATGGAAAGGCAAGACATTGCAGAAGGGAGAGTGGATGCGTAGCCATATGGTAAACGAAACTGGAATTCTATGCCATTGTTCATGTCACATTTCAGCATTGCCAGAATGTCTATGTGATTGATCGAAGATGTTGAGATCATGGAAAGATGTTGGCATTGTGGCATTCAAAACTTGTAGGCATCATTTTGGGTAGACACATCCAGCTGTGTGGAAGGTAGACAACACAGCACAAGTAGGTAAGGGCATACTTTCGGCACAGTCCATTGCCCATATCAGGAAAAGTGTTAAAGTTCAAATGTAGTTTAAAATGTTCTGTTAGATTTGGGCAGGTATGGGTGCAGGTATTGATACAGAAGGTGGAGGTGTGGTGGGACAGGTGTTCTTCCATTCAACAACCAAATTATTCTCACATCAGATGTCGGGCAATGTCTGGAAAACCAGGAACAGCTTTGCACCAAATAGTGCATTGGAATCTGTTGATAAAATAGATCCCAAAATATCTACAATTGCCTTTTGGCTGACTGTGCTGCAAAGCCCAACCACTTTCCTTCTCACCTGGTTTGTTTGTCTGGAATAGCAAATCTCACCTACAGGTTGTATAAACTATAGGTAAAGTTCTGTGGCCCAGTCCAAAATGTTTTCCCCAATAGCTGTCCAGGTAAGGAGCAATAAGAGTCATTTGGCAGAAGGGAATGGCTTTCCTCACAACCCCCCAACTCGGTCCGGGTTCTACAGAACAAGCAAATGAACTAGCCACTTAGACACTGGGCATGTCTTAGACACTTAGACACTAAAGCATGTCTTCTCTCATGTTTTAGAAATTGCCTGTCCCTGTTTAAATGAACAGATCTTTCTTTCACCACTAAGATATATGAAGTACCTCATGCATTTTATCTGCAAATGGTTTCCTTGTACCTGTGTGTTTCAAAGGCAGGTTTTCCATGAGTAACTATAATAAATTTGTCTACCATATTTTATCTTCTTGTATGTATTGCTAAACTCTGCCTTTCTCAATTGTCTGTCAACAGAGCAAAAATATCAATATCCAAATCTACTCTGTATTATTCCTTGCCCAATAATTCACTTGGAACTGATGGTGGCATGATGACATTTTGGGGCTAATGACCCAATAGGTTATAAGAAAGGAGACATTTGTGTCAGATTGTTGGTATTAATAGTTTCATGGAACAATACAAACCACCATTGATTTTATAGCCTTTCAGTCACTGGATGAAGTGGTTTTCCTCATGTTGCATAAATGATCAATCAATGCCCATGTCCTGCAGTTAATTGGCACTTAGAATGTGCTCCAAGTACATGATAAAATGTTAATAGAAAAACAGATTTCTAGTAGAGCACTGTCATGACTGTGCTTATAAAAAACAATGGAGATCACATGAAAATATATAAAAATTGGGGAAATAAAACAAGTTTTCTAAAAGGGCAAGGTGGTCCTGGAATGGGAGAATAGCCTTGTAGGACAAGCTTTCTTCTATAATAATGTCCCAAATAGCTGTCTTCTTCTCTTGGTTTGCTGGCAAGGGGAGAGGATGTTCTGCCAGAAAGCTGAAAGGACAGGAATGGTAATTCTGCATTACCAGCAAAATTCTGCATTACCAGCAAAAATTCTGCAGCAAAAGGAGAGGAGACCTGGTCTTGTCCCCATAGCTCAGCAGGGTCTGCCCTGGGTGCATCTGAATGGGACTTGATGTGTGAGCACTGCAAGATATTCCCTTCAGGGGATGAAGCCACTCTGGGAAGAGCAGAAGGTCTCAAGTTCCCTCCCTGGCTTCTCCAAGATAGGTCTGAGAGAGATTCCTGCCTGCAACCTTGGAGAAGCCGCTGCCAGTCTGTGAAGACGATACGGAGCTAGATAGACCAATGGTCTGACTCAGTATATGGCAGTTTCCTATGTTCCTAATAGACTATATGTGGGAAAATTGTAGCCTTTCATCTGGGAGTTAGCTCCCCAAAATTCCCCCTGGAAATGCACTGCTTTCCCCTGTTATAGGAAAAACATAGCCATTGTGACATCAGCAGTCTTTACACCAATTCCCACATTCATCTCTCAGCAATTTGCATGTCTAGGAACCAAGACTGCTATGGCCACAGGGATGAGCACAAAATAATGTGACAGGGGCCAACAGTAAGGGACAGAGGTGAAGACCCACGGAGTAGAGGGGGAAGGGCAAGATGCTGGAGGCAAGAAAAAGAAAGGTGGGGTAAAGTGAACTGGGAAAAGAAATCTTGCTAGTTTTCACGAACCCCTGCTGTGGAGGAGTACTTCATTAGCACCGAGGTGAAAGCAGTAAGTGATACTCATGCACCTGCAAATGGATGGACTAATCCTGCTGGAGGATGAATCACATTTTCCTAGGAATGACAGACAGCTGTGTTAGGGAAATACGATATCCCCACAATGAAACTGCAGCCTGGAGGAAAGATGTTTAGACTGTTGTTGCTCACCCATCTTGAATGTGGTGAATTTGCCTCACCCAACTCAATCCTGAACAGGGCACAAGGCTTGGGGTAATTGGATTGGCCAAGAGTAGCTGTTACTCTCATGTTTGCCTGGATCTTCATTCAGGCTGAGGGAGACACCCCCCCCCTCCTGCCCTGGAAAATAGCATGGGCTTTGGTTGGTTGTCCTTTTGGGAGCCTGTGTAGGAATTTATCAACATTCCTTTGAATTGGGTTGTGATAGAGGGAATTTTTGCCTAACTCATACTGTTCTGCATAACTAGACTTTTTCCCCAGGGGTCACAACTGGCAGGTACAGTGAGAAAGCATCGGGCAGCTTAATTGTGAGCACCCTAAGTCACATGTTTGATATGAAGAGCTTTCATCAGTCTCTAGAGGCTTTATGGTGCAGGGAATCTTGGCTGGGTCTTCACTATGTCATAGAGGCATCACCAATCTTAAAGCCTGCACAATTTGTATGGGGAAATGCTGACTAGTTTTGATGGTCAGCTGGTTGCTGACCATGCAGATGGCTGCCGTGCATGTTTGGAGGCCATGTGCATGCCGCCACCACACAAGGGATGCTGGGGGAGTGCCACCAGCACACACAGACTGCTGGGGGGTGCACTGTAGCAGGAAGCTGCATGGAGCAGCGGTGGAGCAGGTAAGTCCTCACTTTTAAATGTGCCACTTGCCACCACCCCAGCACTGCACTCCACCAGTCAAATCAGCTTGGTGGCCACACAAACCGGTTCAGCTTCAAATCAGGGCTTGAATCTCGATTTGTATGCATCCCTAAAAAATACAGCTGCCCACAATGGAAAAAAAACACTACTGGAAAAATCACAAATGCTCCAATCAACAGTTAAAAATACAACTTCCCACAATGGAAAAACAACAAAAAGCTTGATTCATAAAACCAACAACTGCCACCAATGCAGCGTCTCAGTTTTATGAGCACATTACATACTCCCCTGCTGTAAAGAAATAATTACAAGTGAAATACAAGCAAAAAGTTCTGGTAAGAACTAATCTGCCTACTTTCATTTCACTAAAATCTTATTTGATAATTACCATCTTTACAAGTTAGCCCACTTATGCCTCAAATGTTCATGCATCCATCATCTTGAATTGGGATGGATGACAACACTACAAACTATGCAATTGAGGAGCCCCTCTGTGTCACTACAAGTGTACCAAATTTAGTCCAAATCTGCTAGGCAGTTCACAAGTTAGCCCACCTGTACCTCAAATGTTCATTGTCTGCCATGTTGAATTAGGGTGGATGACATCATCACAATGTCCCGATGTGTCCCTACAACTGTACAAATTTGGTTCGAATCAGTCCAGGCATTGTGAAGTTGATAGGGACACAGAGAGAGAGAGAGAGAGAGAGAGAGAGAGAGAGAGAGAGAGAGAGAGAGAGAGAGAAAGCTGGTGATCTAATAAAACACTTGTAGAATTCAAACACCCCTGACATCACTGTACTATTTATCATTATTTAATCAACATATTCTCCTCACATTAATTGTTACTTTTATGAATATATAAAGAGCTGCACAATAAGGGCATAGCAGGGAGGAGATGTGGAACAGAGCCAGTCTAGGAGCAAGTGAGACCATTTTCCCTCTGGAGAAAGGACCTTTACTCCAGAGAAGACCCATAGAGAATACTGAAATTGCCTGAAAAGTACTTTTTGCCTTTCATTTCTGGCAGGCACTTGTTAGTACATTATGGGGCTATTCTGATGATCAGCAAAAATCGGGCTGATTTTTGCCAGTCGTCAGAACCACCAGGCTCGGCTGCGAGCCCGGTGGTTTTGGAGCGGGTAACCCACTCAAGAACCCATGCCCCAAAACCAAGTTTGTGGAGCGAGTGCTCCAGGGGCATAACAAGGCTGGAGTGGGCCCAGAGACAAAATTTTAAAATGGGCCCCTCACTGACACACACACACACACACTTCACAATATATATTCATGTGACTTGCCTCTGGGGTGCCCCTCGAGGTGTGGGGGGCCCCAGGCAGCCGCCTCCCCTTGCCTAATAGTAGTTATGCTCCTGGAGTGCTCAGCAAACCTGGTTTTTAGAATCGTGAGTAGCCACGGCACGGCTTCACGCGGCATGGCTTCATGAGTAGACCCCAGAGGGGAGGCGAAAAGCCACCTCCCTGCTGCGGGGGTCTCCCTAGTATGCCCTGCGCACTTGTGCAGGGCATACTGGGGCTTCCAGGGGCCGCACGGCCCCCAAGCTCCCCAACCCCCGCCGGCTCCGTCTCGGGGCCGGCTCTCATGTGGGCGGCTGATCCAGCCGCCCAGGTCTCCCTCCCTGATCATGAGTGGGGAGAGCGGGCTTAGCCCGCTCTTCCCGCTCACCACCCCAAACCAGGTCTCACGGATCGTGAGACCCAGTCCATTTTAACTGACCACTGTCAAATATATGAACAGGCCCATGCTATTGGTGAAGGGAATCCAGAGCAGAGATACTTCAGGGTGCCTCTGAGATATAGAGGTTTCTTTGCAGTAAACAAGAAAGAAACTTGCTCTGCAGTTCAACTGACTTCATGTGGATTCCTCTAATTTCCCCTCTGCATCATAATTCCTCTGTAGCAGCCATCACCCCTCTAGCCATCATTATATCTGATCCCATGCATCAGAGTTAACTGGACAGTACTAAAGTGCATTCAAAATCATAATGTTGAGAGGCGGAGCTATTGCTTGTACTTTACTGCAGGGGATGCTTTGGCCAAAAGAGTGGTAACCCTGTTACTTGCAAGTGGTGATAAAAGGATGAAAGGACAGTTATCCAGATATGCTCTGTATTAATATGAATCCCTACATATTAATAACACGGAGGAAAAATATGGCTTCTATAACTGTATGTATTACATTCCATTTGGTTGTTCAGCATAGCGTTTCCACTGTTTTTTCCCCCAATCAGCCCTGCAGAAATCCTTGCTGCAACTGAGGCGTATGCATAAAACTGCAGCACTGCAGAGGAAATTGCAGTTCCATAATAACGTGGCTGCAATAAACCTCTTGACTTCTATTGCTTCCATTATTTATTGGGTCCCCAACTGCAGTCAACCAGATGCACATGTAGAATGACAAAGAACATTGCTTTTGGCTCTGTTGTGATCGGTTCCAAATAAAGATAGTTTATATCTCACACTAAAGAAAGTATCCTTAAGCCTATGGGCTGCATTTTAATAAGTCATTGAGAGAGGTGACCAGATAAAAATGCTAGATATGCCCCCACTATCCATAAACAGGCATGCCCTACAAATCTCACAAGCACTTTAAACATAAACCTGTTACCTAACATTTTGAAACTGATTCTGAATTTCCACAGTCTTAGCTTGGAGGGAGATCTGCTACAGAGGCAGGAAATAAGGAAGCGCCAAGCAAACCTCACTATCAAAATGCAATTCCCTTTGAGTTAGCAAAAGCCCTAAACACGCTGAGAATTCCTTAAGAATATTTAAGAAAAGAAATGTGGGGTGCAATGGCAATGCTGGGAAATAATTAAGTGGATCAAGGAGTTTTACAGAATGTTGGGAGGACTCTCCAACCCTCACCAGATCCTGAACTAGAAATCTGAATACGTTAGGCAGGGATATACCTTGCACAACATCACCCGCCAGCAATGGCCACAGAAAGGAACTACAGTGTAATGAACTAGGCCTGTTAGGAAGCCTCTTAATACCATAGCCTAGCCTGCAATGCCTAGGAGGCAGCAGTAGGGGGCAGGTTACCTAGGTAACCAGGAGGAGGAGGAGTTCAATTGTTGCTGGAGTGTTTAATGACACACAGAGAGAGAAGTTAGAAGAGGGAAAATAGGAAAGCTACTAAGGAGAAGAATGGAAGAAGACGCTGAGGAGGAGGAGGAGGAGAAGCAAAGACTGGAAAGAGGGAGACTTATCTGTTGACGCAGATCCAGAGCAGTAACAGATCCGGAGCCGCAGAGATCAGCATTTAAAAGTGTCAGGCTTGACTGAAGCTGCGAGGGAGTTTGGTGGGACTGTTGGAAAGGCACCTCCGGAGTTGAGGGAAACCAAGCATTATATTTGTGTAGCTGTCACTGTTTGTTTTCTTTACATTGTATTTTTGTGACTACTTATTTCCTTTACATCTGTTTCTTATTTCCCCCTCTAAATTCTATTGAACATACCCTACTAGTTAGATCTGCTTAATCTCCATGAACCCAAGGCCTATTGCAATGTCAACAGGGCACATCTATTCATGTAGCTCTTCTTAATCACAATACAGTAAAAGTCTATAGATTGGGACTATGCCACTGGTCTGAGGACAAGGGGAGTTTGCTGCTGTGTTCCCCGTGAGAGACGGCTCTTACTGCTGCCTTCATATTTGTCTCATCACCATGTTGCCGTGTTTTCATCTTGCTCCCAAAAACATGACAAGAGATGTGATGGTGGAAAATTATACTAAAATAGCTAAAGGCCATGTTTTTCTCCACAGCCCCTGTCAGGAACCCACCCTGATGCCCCTCTCAAGGTCATTTGTTTATATATTGTTTTATAACAACTTAGTCTCCAGGTTCTGGGTATTTATTTGGTTTCTACTTTCTTTTGTTGCCACCATATGAGCCAGGTAGTTATCAGAATTATTTAAAAGGAATTGGGCAAAGGGCTGATTTTTAAGTGATTTTTGAAGTTTATGTGTCTTTAAGGTTAGCAGATGAGAGTGGATTCATAGTTTGTCATTGAAAATCTTATATGCTACCAAAGAATCTACACTCAGAACACTTCAGAAACAACAAAACCCAGTACCCCATGGGTTAGCAACCCATGGAGGTGGTTGGCACCCTCGTTCTGGGCCACCCCAGCAGCCCCCAAGTGCAGTTACGGGGCTGCTGAAACCTCCATTCTTCCCTATGGAGAAAAACCTTAAAGCCACTTGTGGGGTGCTGGGGTGGCCCAGAGTGAGTGGTGGTCTAGTGCAAAGAGGGTGCCAACCACCCCCATGGGTTGCTAACCCATGGGATACTGGGTTTTGTTGTTTCTGAAGTGTTCTGAGTGTAGATAATTTCAAATAATTCTGATAGCTTCCTTGCCCACCCTAGGAACTACCACCCACAACACTCCACTCTAGGACACCCCTTTCCCCCTGACGTGAAGCTATACATTTGCTGCAATCCTAATTATTCTCTATGAGGAATTCAAAAATAATTTAACAATTCACCAATAATCAGAGGAGTGTCCGATTGCCTTGGGGTTTTGTGGGTGGTAGGCATCCCTGTCTGTCTACCACCCACCCCGCTTTTGTGCCCCTAGGTGCTCCACAATAGGGGATATGGACTGGTTCTGGTCCCATTATACTCTATGAGAAAAATAATTAAAAATATTTCAAATATTCATAAAAAATCGTAGGACTGTCCGATTGCTTCAGAGTTTGGGTGGTTGTTGGCACCCATGGGTGCTCCACAATAATATAATGGCCTGGTTCGAGTCCCATTATACCCTATGAGAAAAAAATAAAAATAATTTTCAAAAAATTCATAAAAAATCGTACGAGTGTCCGATTGCTTTGGGGTTTGGGTGGCAGGTACCCCTGGGTGCCAGCTACCATCCTACCAATTTTTGCATGTCTGAACCAGTTCGAACTGGTTTGAACCAGTTTGAATCGAACCACCCCCTGGTTTGGTTCGAATTCGAACCTGCAGCTCGAACCTGATGGCTGGTTCAGGGTTCAGTTCAAATTCGAACCTTCGAACCACCCTGGTTCTAATTTGAACTGGTTCAAATTCTAACCGGTTCGCACATCCCTACTGGTTACTATGGCAACATATACTCTCACGCACTTACTCTGCAACTCCTATATGTACATTCCATCACAACCCCACACACTCCTTGAGTTCTCGTATCACTCCATCCCATTGCCGCAACTTATCTGCCCTGTGTTACCTCCTACTCCAACCTTAAACCAGGCCCTTGAATCATGTTTCTTGGTCATACTCTGGTGGTTGTAAAACTCTTGGAATGGCTATTTATATATGTATTGATGCTATGGATGTTAGTGATGTGCACGGACCGGTCCACAGGCCATTCTAAAGGCCTGCGAACCGGTTCGCTGGGGGGGGGGGTTTCATGGTTCAACACCAGGGGGGTGGCTCTTTAAGGGTGGGGGAGGTTGTATTTACCCCTCCCTCCACTCTCCCCCCACTGATTCTCCTTTTTTGAGTAGCATTTGGGGCAGTGGTGTACTTCTTTGCCGCCCCTTCCCTCATTCCTCGGCAAAAGGCTTCAGAATGTGCGATTGCACGTGCGCACAGCACATGCGTCAGTCACATGTGTACGTCACATGCGTACGTACATCATACGGCAATTGCGTCAGTCACATGTGCGTGCCACATGCATACATACGCCATATGTGCGTGCACTGTATGCATGCGCAGTTGAACATTCTAAAGCCTTTTGCTGAGGAACAGGGGAAGGGGCAGCAAGGAAGTACGCTGCCACCCCCAGTGCTTTTCAAAAAAAGAGTATGGGCAGGGGAAATGTGGTGGGAGGGGTAAGTGCACCCTCCCCTGCTCTTAAGGAGCCCCCCACACACACACACGGCTTCAAACTGGAACACCACGGTTCTGTGCAAACCACTAATGGATGTGCAGAACCGCCATTTGCCCGACAAAAACATATTTGGCTTCCCTTGAAAATTCTCAAATGTTTCACCTTGGGAGCAACCCTGAAATGTTCTTCCAATTTTACTTTGTGTGAAATTTTGGCACCATATTGATCTGTTGTATATTGCAAAGGATGAAACTGAGAATAATCCATTCTGACCTTGAAATCTGTTAAGACCATTCAGTGAAATTTGTAAGAGACCTATAAATAATCATGTCAACATTATCATGTTCATTAAAGAGGCACAAAATAAAATTTAAAGCTCATATCCCATCCTTGTCATACTAAATGAACACATTCCTCCACTCCTCCCCCCCCCAAAAGGAAGTGTAAAAGAAATCCTTCACATTACATCTCCAGTAGTACATAAATAACTGCCTTACTATGGCTATTCAGTTGGTTACAACAAAGTCAGGGCAATGATTTATGGCAATAAGACGCTAAAGGTTAATAAGCTCCAGCATCTCTTCCCAAAGTATTTCTCTAGCTCTGCACTTTAAAAGAAATATCAGCATTACCAAGCAATGCCAACAGCTTGCATTTTAGATGTTTGTCTTTGCAAACTTACATTGGAATCCTAAATATACAGTATCTATTTGGAAGTAAGAGTCAATCAGATGACCAGCCTGGTTATGATCCTAAAAATCTCTCTCTCTTTCACTCTCTCTCACACACACACTGCACCATGTGCTTAGATCATCTAAACAGCTCTGCATCATAACTGCCACATCATCACACACCTCCACAGTATGGCTTGACAAGTGGAATGCCAGGTCACATGCTGAGATCATGAATGATTCAGATGATGAGTGATAGTCTTATGACTGATTCCAAAGGAACTTGGTTCTAAAGCAATATGCTCCCTCTGGCTGTACTAGCTTTGAGGGGGAGGAGAAAGGAAGTAGGAATGACACTAAATTTCAAAAAAGTGAAATCCAAGGCAAATTTCACGGTTTCACCCACGAAGAAATATCAGAGAATGTTCAAGGGAAGTTAGTTTCTGTAAGGCAAGTCAAATTTCTTGGGGGGTTCTCAGCATCCCTAGAAGGAAGATAGGAGGAAGTGAGCTCAACTTCAAATAGACAATCCGTATAAAATATACAATCTGTTTTTGAAGGAATTCAGTATGCCTCAGGCTGTTAGTTTTTTAAAAAAACCCTATTTATCCAGATATGAATAAGTTATTATAACCTTTAATATTTGCATGTACAATGTACAGATTCTGTACATTTGCACTTATACAATGATATGCACTCAAGATTGGCTTTCTCACATTAACAGTTAAAACAGTTCCCCCTTGCAGGAAGATTTGAGCAGCTTGCTGCATTCTCTCAAGACAGTGTTTCCAACACTAGGAACATAGGAAGCTGCCATATACTGAGTCAGACCATAGGTCCTTCTAGCTTAGTATTGTCTACACAGACTGGCAGTGGCTTCTCCAAGGTTGCAGGCAGGAATCTCTCTCAGCCCTATCTTGGAGATGCCAGTGAGGGAACTTGGAACCTTCTGCTCTTCCCAGAGCAGCTCAGTCCCCTGAGAGGAATATCTTACAGTACTCACACATCAAGTCCCCATTCATATACAACCAGGGCAGACCTGCTTAGCTATGGGGACAAGTCATGCTTGCTATCACAAGAGCAGTTCACTAGACTGCCTGCACACCGGCAGAGCAGGGGCCAGGCTACATACTGAAAATTTCTCCCAGTACCAAAAGAGGGGATATACCAGAGATTTCACTCATAATGCAAAGGCCTCTGAGGCGCCTTCTTATTATTAGCTCTGTGCGCGATGTCAACCTCCTAGGAAGGAAATCCAAGGATGGCATGAACTTCTCTGTCTCAAGCAGGATAGAAAGCCTCACAAACCCAGGGTGAGGTTGCCAGCTGCCCGTGGCTAGTGTAGATGAAATATCTTGTATCTGACTGGTTATTACAAGATTTTCAACCTCAGAAGATTCTTCTTCAAACCTCTAGATTTAGAGCAAAAAATGAAATAAAA
This sequence comes from Hemicordylus capensis, assembly GCF_027244095.1. Lineage (NCBI taxonomy): Eukaryota > Metazoa > Chordata > Lepidosauria > Squamata > Cordylidae > Hemicordylus > Hemicordylus capensis. Next base: position 221,934,407 of record NC_069659.1, on the reverse strand, counting down.
TGGAATAGAATAAGTTCTGATGTTCAGACTTGTCTTTTGATTGAATTATACAAATATTTGCACTAATGCAAGGTGAGAGTAAATATTGTTATCTTCATTAGTTTGCCTTTTTCACCTCCTTTATATTGCAACAGATTGAAAATGAGGGACAAGTTGCGTCTTGCAGACCTGCCTTCAGTTCTGATGTACCCAGTTATGATATAATTGAAGACAAAAATATCAGTATTGTTTCTTCCATATGGATATGTGGGCTGAGAATGGCATACAGTAATGAGAAAGTACATATCCCTTAGCCTTTGCTGAATATTTTTGCTGTATTCGCTCAATATATAATTATGTGTTTTGTTTGTTAAATGATAGCAGTCACACCGGACTATCCAGCACATTTCCTAAATTACTTCCTTACGAATTCGTTTCTCCTCTGTTGTAACAGCTCCATCACAATCAGAGACACAAGACTGGAATACCAAAGGCATCAGCACTGTGCACCAACTCCCACTTCAAATCTTTTCCCTCCAAGTCTTAATGAAATCCTCAGCCGTATGTGCAGACAGCCAGATAGCTGATAAATTAAGAGTTGTCCTTTGCTGCTTCTCAGATTAGATACACTTACATAAACTGTGATACCTGAACCATTGTTTGTTTAGGGTTGGTTGTGGCCACAGATGTAAAAATGTTTTAGATAATGAGACTAAAACCTTGTAGGAAATACAAACCACTGGTTCTAGTACAGCTGCTGTTGGGGACATACTGGTGTACTGTACTGGTGGTATTCAGCACCAGGGCCATGACCTACCGTAGTTCCGGGAACTGTCTTTTTGGAATGGAATTCCAGAAACTCTGGGCAATTAATCCAAGACAAGTTTAGTTTAGTCATAATCACACATCTAAGACTAAATCCCAGGCAACAATAATCAAATGGACAGTATCATCTCCCCAAGCAGGTTAACAAGAAGAGATGCCCAAGCAGCCAGTGTTTACTCATCTCACCAGTAAAAATGTGTTATCTCTGGTAATAAATATCTAGCATCTTTCAAACATATTCTCCATAGCCATTTTCCCAGCTTCCTGGAAAAGAAAATGTATTTATTGGACACTATGACTTTATTTAGGCATTATGCTCTGTGGGAAGTACAAACATGGGAGAGTGCCGCTTGGTTGCTCCCACTAACCATGCCCCACCCTACAAAACTGACATGCCAGGCATCTTCACATTCACTTTTTGTCTGTAGAATAAAATAAATTACTCAGGATTCTCAGTCACAGGGAGAAACCTTCCCTGCACTTGCCTTTGAAAACACCGAACATGGGGTGTGTAGCTGACCAACGTGTCATTGTTGGAGAACTTGGTTAGTGGGTACAATCCTACTACACCTCTCATGTGTTTGCAATCCCGAGACACCTGGAAGAGGACTATTTTTATTCTACCATTCCTCTGATTTGCTCATGAGGAGGGTCTCCCTTTGAGGAAGATTTGGCTGAGAAATGATTTTTGCAAAGTCATCCCTGAACTTCTTAAGAGGCGAGTTTGAACCCACGTCTCCTGGTCCCATCTCAGAAATCTGTCTGCTACAGAACTCTGGCTCTTGTGGCTTCGCAGGTAATACCAACTATTTTGACTCTGCTTATTGAGCTTCTTTGAAATCTTTGATGCAAGATTCAAAGCTACTTGATTGGGGTTTCATCTAGGCTTTTTGTTCATGCTGTCAGATTAATATGCCTAATACAGCCAAGCAATCAACACAATTAGATCTTAATAAATCACAGTGTAGTGGGTAAAAAAAGCACAGAACAAAAAATGAGCACAACCATGCAAAGCTAATGCAAACCAAAATGAGAACAAACAGATATGAATATAGACTATAAAATCAATACTGTCTATAAACTGTGTATCTAGTGGGAACATGGATAGGATTGTTCTATTCCTTGAATGAGAGTCTGGTCTTCTAGAGCTCTGCCTCTAAATCTTTTATGGCAAAATTTAGCTGACTTGGAAGTTTAGGCTGACCTAGAAATTTTCCAGAGTAGAAACACATTCACATTCCACAGAGACAGCATATGCTACATGCCACAGTCAGGATGGTACTGATTTCTGAGAGGCTTTGTAGCGCTCAGATTTAAACTAGAGTGGCCCGGAGGTTTGCTTTACCCAGACAGCTTGGCTCTCAACCAAGAGTAAAAAACAAACAAGCACCGACAGTTTTATCAATTCTATCTTGAGCCAAGGGCTCACAAGCCAATGTGGTTCATATATGCCATCTTAGCTCTCTAATAATGTCTAAGCGAGTACAGTAAGTGAAGATCCTTTTCACAACTGATTTCCTTCTATACCACTGCAAAGGTTGCCAATGGACCAGAAAAAATGGTTTGACCTGCTATTGTACCTTTAACAGCATCTTGATCTGCAGAAATCAGCACGTGGGGCTTTTTTGGCGGGGGGTGCTGTTATCAGCTCCTTATATCTACAGAACAAGCTGCTCTTTAAAGACAGAGGAGCAGAGGGTGTGTGTATGTATGGATAAGGTTGCTGTCTTCTGATTTTTTAAAAATAGTTAAAACTGGCATTGTGCCATATAAATGGGAGATAGTTTTATTTAATGATTTGAGGGAAATTAAAGCTTCAGATTTGCAGAAGGAATTAATTGTGGTGTTATTAATATCAGCAAAATTTAAAATTGTGAGTAACTGGGGGGAAAGACCACCAAAAGGGGGGAAGGAAGAGACACAGGTGGGGCACTGACTGCTGGGTTTCCCTCTGCCCTATCTCCTCCAGGTGTGTTGAATCACTAGGGCTGTTGCTATAAAGAGCAGGCTGGGCCAGAGGCATGAGCTTCTTGGAGCAAGCCAAAGGGTGAGAGCACAAAGGCTCTTATCCCTGTGGCACTCAGGCTGGAGGTGAGCAGCCTGGAGCCTTGGAAGCCCTTCCTCTTTTCATCAGGAAGCCTGGTGGCCAAGATGGTGATGTGAAAGCACCTGGTCTTGTTAGCTCTGCGCAGTAGGAACCCTTTTTTCCCCTACCCTGTGTCTGGATGTTTAAACCTTTTTAATGCTGTTTTATATATGGACTCTCTTAGAAGAGGAGTTAATTCATTTTAGTTCTCCCCCCCCACACACACACTTTTCTTTTTAAAACTCTGCTCCTTTGTTTGTGGTTTGTCTTTTGGAGGATTTGTGCACTTAATCAGCTGGAGCACTGTTGGCCAGCTACTTGGTTTCCTAGCTTTTGTTTTTTCTTTGGATTCTTTGGTTTTTTAAATAAAGGACAACAGATTATTTTATCTTGTACAATTTTTGAGCTAACCCAAATAATGGGCCAAAAAAAAGAGATAGCAGTGTATCAGCCCAGAAGTGCAAGGATGGGTGAAAACCTTGAAGCAAACACATCTGCATACATTTATGGCAACAAAGCACAGTAAGACACCAAAAGAGCCTGGAAGTTTGAACTACCCTGTTCCCACGAATAGATTTGCACTTTGGGAGCAACAGGAAACTGAGTTAATTGAAGCAGCAACAGTTATCAAAGTAGGGTTGTGCGTTTTGATTTTTTTTCTGTTTTGTTTTTGGCCTGAATCCAAAACACCCCCATTTTGTTCTTTGTTTGAAATCAGCCAATCTGAAACACCCCAATCTTGTTCTTTGTTTGAAATTGCAAAATCCGAATCCAAAACGTTTTGGATTTTAAAAAATGGCCCCAGGGAAAAACTAGTGGGCGGGGGTGGTAGCGTCCAATGGGTGGAAACTACCACCCAAATTTCAGAGGAATTGGGCAAAGGGCTGGTTTTTGGTGAAATTTTGAAGTATAGGATTTTTCCCATAGGGAAGAATGGAGGTTTTAGCAAAAGTATAGCTTCATGTTGGGGGGAAAGGGGTGGCCCAGAGCAGAGTAGGGTGGGTGGTAGTGCCCAGAGCGGGCAAGGAAGCTGCCAGAATTATTTCAAAGGAATTGGGCAGAAGGCTGATTTTTAAAGATGTAATGGAGTTTGCGCGTCTGTAAAGTTCTTCCCCATAGGGAATGATGGACCTCCATAATTCCTGCCCCATAACTGCACTTGGGGGGCACCAGGGTGGCCCAGAGCGAGTGGTGGTATAGAGCACATAGGGTGCTAACCACCCCCATGGGTTGCTACCCCATGGGGTACTGGGTTCTGTTGTTTCTGAGATGTTTTGAGTGTAGATTCAGATACTCTGGTAGCATATGAGAGTGGATTCATGGTTTGTCATTGAAAATCTCATATGCTACCAGAGAATCTACACTCAAAACACCTCAGAAACAACAGAACCCAGCACCCCATGGGTTAGCAACCAATGGGGGTGGTTGGGACCCTATGTGCACTACACCACCACTCACTCCCGGCCACCCCAGTGCCCCCCAGGTGGAGTTAAGGATCTGCTGTAACCTCCATTATTCCCTGGGGGGGGGGACTTAAAGAAGCGTAAACTTCAACAATTCCTAAGAAATCAGCCCTTTGTTCTATTCCTTTGGAATCTGGGTTGTGGCAGGCACCCCTTGGGGCACTGCCACCCAACCCACTGTTTTGCCCCTCAGGCCCCCTTTCTGCCCCAACTCTGTCCCAAAGACATGTCAACTTCAGAAATTCTTTAAAAACCAGCCATTTTCCCAATTCCTTTGGAATCTGGATGGCAGCAGGCACCCATTGGGGCACTACCACCTGAACCACTCTTCTGTCCCTAAAGCCCCCTTTCTGCCCCCAATCCACCCCAATAACATCAACATCACACATCAACAACAGCAGAGCTTTGGAAAAAATCAGGCAGATTTCCAAAGGTCATGCACATCCACATCCCCCCCCACCCAAAATGCAATTGATCTACACACAACAGTGTGTAACAACAATGAAATGTCCACTGCCCCACTGGCCAATGAGAATAAACGTACACTGCCCCACTAGCCAATGAGGGTAACATTTACCCTTAAATTTGCTTAAAAGGAATAAGGAGGCAATTGCCAGCAGATCAGCCCATGCTTTCGCTGGCCAATCTGTGGGCTGGAAGGCCTGGAAATTCAAACAGATGTCAAAACTCAAAATGGAGACTGAAGGAGAAAGTTTTTTTGCAATTGCAAAATGGAGTTCCAAAACAGCTGAAACAACAAAACATTTTGTATCTGAAATAGGGACATTTTGTTTTGGCTACAAAATTTTCTGTTTTGAGCATTGGGTGTTTTGTTTTGGCTACAAAACAGCTGAAATGCCCTGTTTTGTGCACAAAATGTTTTGTATCCGAAACGAAATGCACATCCCTAAAAGAAAGACAGTTTCAGGGGGCTACTACGTTGGTAAATGATAAAGAGCTTTTAATGAACTTATCTCTTGCATCAACTGGAGGGCTGGACCCAGATGAGTGCCCCAGATTATCAGTAGATTTTATTAGAGAACAATGTTTACTAACAGCTTGGACCATCCTTGCAATATTTGAAAATTTAAACTCAATTAGCCAGAAGGTAGATTGTACTATGGCTTCCATTGATGCCCTTATGCAAAAGCATCCATCTAGTACAGCTAGCTTTATTACAAAGGTTTCTGTGAACAGAAATGTGGTGGGCATAGGGAATGACTCTGGCAAGACATCTGATACCAGAATTCATGAAACAGGCTTCCAGAGTGTGGAAACAAAAGCATGGATTTTAATCCTCAGTTATTGGTTTAGGTACATTTCTCCCCTCTGGGATTGATTCCTCTTATGTTGGCCAATAGGTTTCAATCCACCTGGACATGAGCACTGATTGGTAAATTGTCATCACTCGGCCTCTCTGCTGAACATTTGTCATTATTAGATTACAGTCAGGCCAAGGAGATACTCAAACAGAGGGTCTTGGACACTGAACATCAGAATGATTTAAGCTCCATCCCGGAGACTATAAGAGGGCACCTTGGTGACTTCAACCAGGAACCTGCTAGCTATCTATTGTCCCTCTCTTTACCGAGCCATCACAGGGTTTTCCTCAGAGCAAAATATGATGCCTTACAGTCAGCGGTCTTGGGAAGGTTTTTGAAAACCCCTCTGACCAGTCAGTTATGCCCCTGTGGCTCAGATGAGCTTGAATCTGTCCACCATGTGCTGTTGTTTTGTCCACCATGTGCTGTTGTTTTGTCCTTCTTATAATGATAGCCAGTGCAGTCTTATTTCTCCCTTGCTATCATGCTTCCTGGCCGGACTGCTGGATTTTACGCCATACTCCTCCTGGCAGAGAAGAAACCTTCTATCACCTACAAGGTTGCCAAATTTTGTGCAGTAAATCTTCTTTTTAGATGTTGTAACATAAGGCTTCTATGTTGGTGTATTCTGTATGATTTACTTCTTATCTGAATGCAGTATCATCTGCTTGTATATATAACTGATCAATGATCGTAATAAAGTATGTCTTTCTTTCATTCATTCATTCAAGACCACCACAAATAAGAAAATGGTTTCAAAAAATATGGGAAACCTTAATATAGGACAAATTAATATCAGAAATTAAAATTTTGTTGAATTATAAAAATTATAAGGTGGGTTTCTTTTCTCAGTTTTATTGACAATTCTACTTATACCAGACCAGAGCATTTAAAGGTATTTATTATGTGAAATATTCTAATTTAAAATGATATGGTTATTTTATGTGCCCTTTTTAATATTAATAACACTGAATTTTGTTTTTAAATGTTTGTTTTATGTGATACATTGTTTATATTCTTGTTTTGTCTGTTTGAAATGGGGGAAAATAAAAATAAACAGCTTTTTTTAAAAAAGGATGGTGTCACAAGAAGCAGAGCAAGGAAATAAGATATGGGTCTAGTTCCAAGCTGTGGTATTTTGATGAACTTTGGCAAATTGAAGGCGAAATCAGAACAGAATCTAGTGGGTCAGAGATAGAGCCTGGAATAATGTAGACATGTTACTAGAATTTCAGACCCAGTACTGGTTATCTGAAAGAACACCGTGTTACACAGTGGCCTACTAAAATAACAGCTGATCAGCAAACTTATGCATGTACACAATTTCTAATTTGATAGCCATGTGACACAGCCCTTTGTGTATCCATTCATGGCAGTAATTCTCAGAAAAATCTGCGGAACAGATCAAAACATCAACAGTAGAGAGCAACAACAGTAAAACTGCATTAACCTTCTCTTTCATTATTATTATTTCTATCAAGAACATATCACAGTGATGATTATAATAATATATCAGTTACTTTGTGTTAGGTCAATTTCTTGGAAAAAGAAATAAAAACTGTCATGTGTTCATGCAGCTTTGCCTTATTAGCCCCACAATTCTTGAAACTCAAGGTACAACACATAGATCAAGGCAAAAGCATAAATCAAGTGTTTTGTTTCTGTGCCTGAATGAACAGCGACAACTTTGCATTTAAAGAGCATCCATCATACAACAGGGAAAGCAAAGCTTTGTTTATAACATGTGTAAACAGGGAGCTTCACTCTATATCAAGTCTACACACTTAGGAGGAACATTAACAAAATGGTGACTCAGTTCTTCCACTATGTTCATTTCCTTGGTGGTTTTTCAGTTTTCCTGGAGCTTGACAAGATCCAGAGGAGAAATACAAAATTAAACAATAATATTTAGCATCTATAGAGTGCTTTTGAGTGTTCAAATTCACTCCGTTGCATAATCTCAGTAACTCTATAGCAGGGCTGCTCTATTTGTTTGTTTGTCTGTCATATTTATATACCACCTGATATGTGCATCTCTAGGTGGCGTACACAATTTAAAACACAACAAATATAAAACAGAGTAAAAATAATTAAAACAATTTCATGGAATAACAACCTCACAGGATTTAAAAAAAAACAGTTTGAAATTAATTTCAGTTAAAAACCTGGGTGTCTTAAAAGAAAACGGGTGTCTTGAGGGTCTTCCTAAAAGTGAAGAGAGGAGGTGCACTTATTTTGACAGGGAGCATTTTCCAAAGCCCTGGGGCAACCACAGAGAAGGCCTGGTCCTGAGTTGCCACCAAATAACATAACCAGACCTCTCCAGATGATCTTAATAACTAGCAGGCTTCATGTCACAGAAGACACTCTCTTGAGTACCCTAGACCCAAGCCGCTGTTGTCCAGGTTATCCAGGGTACAACTTCTGGCCTTCCAGCTGTTGGACTATTGCTCCCTTCAGCCTCAGCAGCCAATAGTGAGGAATGATGGCAATTGTAGTCCAGTAACAGCTGGAGGGATAATGTTGTGCAATCCTGTGCTATAAGATAGATCAGTACTATTGCCCCCATGCTGCTCAGATGGCTGAAGCTGAGCGAGAATGGCTTGCCTATCACTACCGAATGAATTTGTGGGAGAGGCAAGATGGATCAGGGATTTGCTTGATTCACAACTCAGTCTTAGGAAGTTGCACTATAATATATCCTCTGTGTGTGTATACACAAATACAGTACATACTTATATAAACCTTTAAAATGAGAGTTGAGGTGCTTAAAATCTTCACTCATGGTCTAAAAAGCATGGAAATTGCAAGTAAACGTATACACTAACTTCCACACCAAGTAATCAAGAAGTATTTGTGGAGTCCAGTATAGTTTGCTGGAGGAGTTACAAACTGGGATCAATATTGGGAATGGGGTGGGAAGAGGGATGGAGATGGGCCAAGCCAACATTCAAGAAGTACAGCTTCTGCTGTTACAGAAGCACTTGTTATTTTGACTGACCTATCCTGATGACACAGTGGCCTAAATTCCTAGGAGAGCCATAAGTCATCTGGCCACCATTGTTTTAACTGCTTAACAAGTGCTGGCCATGAACAACTTCTATGAATCAGTTTCACGATATGAACTGGTATCACTACAGAACAATCCAGGAAACCTTGATTGCTTTGCCTGGTGCCATTTTGGAGGCACCTCCCCTAATACTTCCAGTATAAGAGGCTGGAACTGTAAAATTAGGGCTCAGTATAGAATATTTTGGATAAAATGTATGCAAAACTTGCTGCCCCTAAATTATGCGCAAGTTTATTGGTAGCAGCAGGGACTTCGGATTACCAGCCTTGCCTATAGCTCAAAATGACCAAATAACATTACATGCTTATAGTATTAGACAATGAAAGAGAAAATGTACAAAGAGGTTGCACAAATTTTAGACATGTGTGCATGCTTTTCAATGTCCATGTGAAACCTCCATCTTTTTACATTATGATATTGCGCAACCAGTTGAACCAGGGAGGTCAGTAAAATGTCAGTCAGATGTCTGGGCAGGAGTGGGGGGAGGCAGGAGTGGGCAGGTGGTGGGCGAGGCTGGAAAATCACACCTTCTCCGCAAACAAGTGATAGCATATTTCTGAGAGCACAGACCACTCTCCCAGATGAGCAGTGCTGCATGGTGCAGTGCAGAACTCCAGAGGCCAGGACATGTGTTGCGCAGTGCATTGTGGGACCCATGTTGCACGGTGCATTGTGGGATTCCCCCAGGAGACATCCATCTCTAGGCACTCATCTCTTTGTGTAGCTAGGCTAGAAGCCCAGGTTAAGGGAGTGCTCACTTAAGGGAGCCCTGGTGTTTCTCATGCACATTTGGCTGCCTGCACAGGGATCACAACTCTATAGTTCCTCTGTCTTTCTCCCAAATCTCTGACCTCTTCTTGTAAGGGGCTACATCTCAACCACAGATCATGGGCAGCAGTGATTCACAGGAGTCTGGATCACCTCAGCACCTCATCTTGTGAATGTAGGACCAGGCTATAACCCATGGACCTGATGACAACAACAACAAATATTTATATACCGCTTTTCAACAGACGTTTCCAAAGCGGTTTCATAGAGAAATAACAAATACATAGATGAATAAGATGAAATAAATAAGATGGATAAATAAGCCTAATAAGACCTGATTAGAAGGTCTTTGTTGTGCCAAAGCCCTTAACAGGGCACAACAATGATTTATGTTGTATTATGTTACTACAAGGTCATTTTCATGCACTCATTTCAACATAATCCTTGCTCCAGAAACAACTGTCTTTGAGCTCTCCATGATCATTCTTGAAATTACAGAGAAGTCATTTATATTTGAAATACAATATTAGGAAATGCACTGTCGTCATCAGTTGTATCACTGCTGATAGTGTTTCACTCATACCCAAGTCTTTTTTCAGCTGTCTAACATTACTAACGATATGAGGCATAATGCATTTATCATGTTCAGAGGCGGTGGAACTGCTTGTTCCAGATCACTTGGCACATATTACCATGTGAAGCACTTGGTCTTGGAAGCATGCCCAAAGTTTTGTCATGGCTGAAACTCCAGAGTGATGTCATACTTCATGTTCTCAAAAACAATTTCTACAGCATTAAACCCTCTTTTTGTTCACAGCAATAAGTAGTTTTAGATTAGCTATAGTATTTTAGGAATCTGAGAACTCTGTTTTAATCATTTAGAAGGAATGCCATCATCTTTCCAGGAGGACAATCCCAGTTATCATGGATAATTTACATCGAAAGGTTTACATACAAAGGCCTGGTCCGAAATACGTGCAGATTTAATTGCAAAAACAGTGGGCCTGTTCACACGACTGTGCACACAGGCAGGTGAGCAGTAGGGGAGGTAGGGTTCAACCTATTGTAGCTAGCACTGCTCTTCTGCAGGCTCCGATAAGCCTCTCTGGTTCTGCTTGAGACCACAGGCTTGTGGATTCTCACTCCTGACATACTCACGGGATCATGAGCTCTCTGCTGGCGCATGGGGACCAGTCACTTAGCAAGCAGTGGGACAGTTACCCCTAGATGTAGCAGCTGCCAAAGCCAAATTGAAAGGGAACTAGCCTCGTGCCTTCCTTATGAAGAGATGCATAAGTAGACTCCAGAGTTAACTCGCAAAAGTTAGCTTTTTGTTCAAGGTATCTCTCTCCACAAAGAGTGCCCCCCCCATGCTTTAGTCTACTTCCCATCCATAAATGCCTCAAATGAGCTAAAAACCAATTATCTCAGCAGGGAAGTCAGGTAAGGCTCTGTGATGCACCTACCTTCCTATCAGAAGTAACTTTACTTAAGTGGACGATAAAAACTCAGAGGTGTACTCATTAAAATACTGATTAGTTTAGTAGGTTCTTCTTACCTAAGAGATACCGTGTTTACACAACCATTCACTCTATTTACATAATAGGGTACACTTGACCCATTCAAAGCATTGTGTTGTAGTGCAGCACAGCAAACACAATGGAACCTTTTGAGATTCCCCAGAACTATCCATTCAAGAAAGAAGAGCAACTTGAATATTGCCTCAGGGCACATTTTGAGCTTTAATTGCCCCTTGTTCCTTGAGCCGGTGTGCTCCATTTGGTGCTCCATTTGGAACCCAGTGCATGTCCTTTGATTCTTACAACTTGGAGTCAGTCATGTTTTGGATGCTAGGTCTGACACCTGCCATCCACTCGGAGCCACGAGGGTCCAATCGCCACCAAAGGAAGGATGAAGTTGTATGTTAATCACTGCACCACTCTAGGTCTCACTATCCCTGCTCCTTTTCTTAAATCCAAAAACCTATTTCTCTCAAGCCTCCTTTCTCTAGTCAGCCTGGAAGTTAATTTAATTTGGACACTAAGCTAAATTTCCTCTTTGCAGTTATCTGGTCAGTCTTGTAACATATTTGTAACCTAAATATCTTTAATTGACTCTCTTACTTCATTGTAACCCTTACCCTCAAATAAAACTTTCTTTGTTTTTGAACTTCTCTCTCTCTCTCTCTCTCTCTCTCTCTCTCTCTCTCTCTCTCTCTCTCTCTCTCTCTCTCTCTCTCTCAGATCATTTTCCAGCCACCAAAGCTTTGCACAAAAATTATTCTGATATGGAACTGCTCCACTCTGAGCTAATTTCCCCACACAAAGCCCAAACACAATTTTGGGACATTCACCAATCACCCCAGGGCAGTTCCATTAACATTAGCTTTCTTCAGATAACTTCTCACAGCAAGCCAGTGCTGTTGAGAGTAGTGCAGATGAATCTCCACATTGCTCCCAGCAGTGTAGGTAAACAGAGGCTGAGACTCATGGTCCCAGCCTCTGTGAATCCCACAATGCACTGTGCAACCCATGCAATGCATTGGAGGATTCTCCCAAGAGTCAGGCTGTCTAGGCACCTGGCTCACACAAGACCATAGCCTGGGTTAAGAGAGCTACGGGCTCACTCCCTTAACCTCAGCTAACACTCCCTTAACCTTGGTTAACAGCTGCACTAAGAAGCAGGGCTAGGTGGTGCTGCCCCACCCGGATAGGGCCCAATCCTGGTGGTTCTCACATGCAGCCTAAACCAGACCCTAGCCTGGATTAGGCTGCACATGAGAACAGCCTCAGAAACTGACATAAATAACAAAATAAGCATGTTAGGTGGTCTGCAAAGACACGCTGGGGACCCTCGCACAACTCCCTTAGTCCTTCTGCATATGCACTGTTACATGGGGGTGGGGTAATACTTCAGTGCACTGCTTGAGCTCCAGAAGGGCTCTCTAAGAACAGAAACATGTTACTGATCTTCAGGATGCTTGCAAGAATGAAGCAGGCTTCCAGTTTTAATTCACAAAAAAGTATGCCTTGTCTCTCAGAAGTCTGTGGAATATTGGTATGCTTCCGAAAAATAATCACTTGGAAATCTGAAACATGAAGGAAAGGGAGAACAAAATAGTGCCCATACTTCTTTCAGTAAAGGAAAACATCTTCTTCCAGCTTGCACAATTATAGCTAATTTCTAGCTTTCTGTCACTTTGTACCATCTATCTCTGCATCTTGGTCTTTCATGCTAGCTAGTTTCACATGTTTTCAAACAACTCACTACCCATCACACAGGAGGCCATACCAGGAGGCTAGGTTTTGCACATGCATGTGAACCACCAAGATTAGGCTGATCCTGGTGGCACCAAGGCAGCAAACCAACCTAACTAGCCACCCTTGGGAAGGGAGTGGGGATCACCATGATGCACCACACACTCATGTGGTGCATTATGGTATTTCTGGGGGCCAGGACAGCACATCCCAGCCCTTCCTGCTGCCTGGGCACATGGAGCATCATCTGGGTGTGTGGGGAGTGCACCCAGCACAGGAGGAGTGGTTGTCTGCAGGGAAGGTATGCTTACCCACCATCCCTACAGCCCACTCTGGAGCCCTTCTCACTGCTCATGAGAAGAGGCTCCAGGGCCATATTCATGGCTTGTGCATGCTGTACATGTGCAAACAGGTGGAACTGGATCATGTGATGGTGAAAAATCTAGCAGACCTTTTCTGATCACCACTGTGCTACATGTTTATTTACACAATGCTGGTTTAATAATTTATTTCTCCAACTGGATATTTGAGCAGTATTTTAGCACTTTCCTAGTCATTTCTTATAACTTGTAACACATGAAAGGAAAATATTGGAATTTTTCCATTAAGCAGCTCTTCCCCTGCTTTTTGTCTTGCTACAGTGTTTTGCTCACTTTGATATCTCAACAAAGTTTCCCTTCTGGGCAGCCAAACCCACTTTCTTTCAATCCTCCTCTCCATCTTCTTAATATAAAACCATTTCCACATCCAGGAACAAACTGGGTCTTCTGTTCCCAAAATTATGGCATCTGTTATCATGTCTTGGAGCTATTTCTCTAAATTATTGTGAATCTTATACTTGGCCTATATAAGAGCCTTTGCTTCTTGGTAGCATTTCCAGAATGTGACTGCCTTACCATTACCACTTTTAGTTTACAAAAAAAGTAGAATGTATCCCTCCATATAAGACTAATTACCATTGCCTTTCGCAGCTATATTTTCTCTTTGTATAACTCTTATTGCCATTGCTCATTTCTGTTGCAACCTCCGGTATTTAAATTTAAATTGGATGTTGCATACAAGTCATTTGTGTGTTTTACTAGCATCAGTGTTTTGTTTTTTTTAATTTCCTACTTCATGGCTCTTCTTTTCCATTTTAGGAATGAAGTCTTATATAAATCCTACCCCCCCTTTTTTACAGATGTGCGCGGGGCATCCTGGAGAGACCCCCGAGCCCAGGAGGCTGCTTGCATCCTCCTGGCCAGGGGTCTCCTCGTGTGTTGCCAGGCCATGGAGCCGTGCCATGGCAATACATGATCAGGAAGCCTGGGTTAATAGAGCACTCACTCCACTAACCTGTGCTAAGGGGAGGACTACTTTGCGGGCTAGCCGCCAGGGAACCACCAGGCTCACCTGTAAGCCTGCTGGGTCTCACGATGACTGGAAAGCGGGCTAAGCTTCAGCCCGCTCTCCAGTGATCGTGAGAATACCCTCACTATCTGTCTGAATCATGGGCTACATCTGCAAATCTCTTTGTTCCCTTTCAGTGGTGATTGTTAGGGAGGGGCAAGAGCTCACTTGTGAGATGAAACATTTTATGCTTGAGATCAAGCATATCAACAAAACATGAGATAAAACAGATAAGATCTGAGGTGTGTTTGTGCATGCACACGCATGCAAGCTTTGCCATTATTTTATTTTCCTAGGATCATTCTCTGGTATCTCCACTTAAAATATCTCCAAAAGTAAGAAGTGTCCCTGAAAGCTGGAGAGCTGCTGCCAGCCAGAGTGGGCTAGAACAGAGGTTAGAAGGACCAGTAGTCTGATTCACTAGGAAGTTGCTTCCTATATGGCAAAGATCATTGGCATTCCAAGATTCATCCCTGTGATTAGTCATTCCAAGCCACTAACCAGTCATTTTATAAAATGAGACTCTATAAGGCTCTTCTCGCAAGCAGCCTATCATGTGGAGCACTGGGATCCCCACAGATCCTGGTGCTCCCACTCAACCTGACCCAACTCTGAAGCCCAGCCTTTAGCCAAAGTTAAGGGTGCAAGTGCACCTTTAACCCTGGTGCCAGGATCATATTTGTGCTCAGGCTGCTTGCAACTCATGGAATACATGGAGGTATCCAAGGAGGTCAGGACACAATGTCCTAGCCTCTGGAGATCCACGCTTTGTGGAGCAGCGCGGATTATGTTAGGGATGTGCAAAAAATTTCGGGCACAGAACGATCTGTGCCCGAAATGAACAATTTCGGGTGATTCGGGGCCGAACCGAATCACCCCCGATGCCCCCCGAATTTTTTCGGGCACGAGCCGAATCACCCGAATTTCGGGCACAAAAAATTCGGGTGATTCGGTTCATGGTTGATTTTTGGCGATTTTTTAAAGTTTTAGTGACTTTGGGGCAGTTCGGGGGCATAGCATGGGATTTGGGCAAGAGGAGTGGGTTGGGGTGGTAGTGCCTAATGGGTGCAGGCTACCACCCCAATTTCAGGGGGATTGGGCAAAGGGCTGATTTTTGGTAAATTTCTGAAAATTTCATGTCTTTGGGGCAGATTGGGGCATATTGGGGCAGAAAGTGGGGGCTGGGGCAGAATAGTGGGGTTGGGTGGTAGTGCCTAATGGGTGCAGGCTACCACCCCAATTTCAGGGGGTTTGGACAAAGGGGTGATTTTTTGAGAATTTTTGAAGTTTTGGTGACTTTGGGGCAGTTTGGGGGCAGAAAGTGGATCTGCCCCAAAATAGTGGGGTGGGGTGGTAGTGCCTCATGGGTGGAGGCTACCACACCAATTTCAGGGGGATTGGGCAGAGGGCTGATTTTTTGAGAATTTTTGAAGTTTGGGTGTCTTTGGGGCAGATTGGGGGCAGAAAGTGGATCTGCCCCAAAGGAGTGGGGTGGGCTGGTAGATAGTGCCTGATGGCTGGAGGCTACCACCCATCCCCAATTTAAGAGTGATTGGGCAGAGGGGTGAATTATGGTGAATTTATTTGTATGAGGTTTGTCTTCATAAGGTGAAGTGTGCTAAATTGATTACTTCCTCATATTATTCATAGTAAAGGAAAGTGTGAAAAAGTGAAAGTGGGGTCATGAGAGTTGTTTAATTGAAAAAAATCTCATTTGCTATGATAGAATGAGAATTCACACCTCAGAAAAAACTTCTGAGGTGTGAATTCTCATTCTATCATAGCAAATGAGATTTTTTTTCAATTAAACAACTCTCATGACCCCACTTTCACTTTTTCACACTTTCCTTTACTATGAATAATATGAGGAAGTAATCAATTTAGCACACTTCACCTTATGAAGACAAACCTCATACAAATAAATTCACCATAATTCACCCCTCTGCCCAATCACTCTTAAATTGGGGATGGGTGGTAGCCTCCAGCCATCAGGCACTATCTACCAGCCCACCCCACTCCTTTGGGGCAGATCCACTTTCTGCCCCCAATCTGCCCCAAAGACACCCAAACTTCAAAAATTCTCAAAAAATCAGCCCTCTGCCCAATCCCCCTGAAATTGGTGTGGTAGCCTCCACCCATGAGGCACTACCACCCCACCCCACTATTTTGGGGCAGATCCACTTTCTGCCCCCAAACTGCCCCAAAGTCACCAAAACTTCAAAAATTCTCAAAAAATCACCCCTTTGTCCAAACCCCCTGAAATTGGGGTGGTAGCCTGCACCCATTAGGCACTACCACCCCACCCCACTATTCTGCCCCATCCCCCACTTTCTGCCCCAATATGCCCCAATCTGCCCCAAAGACATGAAATTTTCAGAAATTTACCAAAAATCAGCCCTTTGCCCAATCCCCCTGAAATTGGGGTGGTAGCCTGCACCCATTAGGCACTACCACCCCAACCCACTCCTTTTGCCCAAATCCCATGCTATGCCCCCGAACTGCCCCAAAGTCACTAAAACTTTAAAAATTCACAAAAAATCAGGACTTTGCCCAATCCCCCTGAAATTGGGGTGGTAGACTCTACCCATTGGGCACTACCACCCCACCCCAAAATTTTGCCCCTGGGCCCCTTTTTACCCCCCCGAATCGATTCGGATTCGGATTCGGATTAAATCCGAATCCGAACCGAATCAAGGGTGATTCGGGTGACCCAGATTCGGGCACAAAACAGAACGGGGGTGATTCGGCTCGGGTCCGAGCCGAATCACCTGAAAATCCGAATTGCACACCCCTAGATTATGTGGAAGCATGGTCTGCACCTCCCAGCAGCTCCAGAGTTTATCTCGGGGGGAAGTAGGATTTGCACAGCTTTCCCTAACACTTGCCTGCCCACTGTGCCTCCGGTTGTGAGAATAGCCTCTATTAATAATAGACACAAGCGGTAGACACAATCACTCATGTCCTCTCTGACCTGCTTCAGCGTCAGCCCCATGGTATTCAGAAGAACTACGGGAGCTGAAGTGGTGAGGTAAGAACATAAAAACAGCTCTGCTGGATCAGGCACAAGGCCCATCCAGTCCAGATCTGTTTCAAACTGGCTTTCGAGTGGGATTGAGACTGCCTTGGTTGGCCTGATAGATGATCTCCAATTGGCTATCGACAGAGGGAGCATGATTCTGCTGATCCTTTTGGATCTCTCAGCAGCTCTGGATACCATCGACCATGGTATCCTTCTGAATCGCCTGAAGGGGGTGGGATTGGATGGCACTATTTTACAGTGGTTCTGTTCCTACCTCTCTGGTAGGTTCCAGATGGTGTTGCCTGGAGACTGCTGTTCTGCAAAGCAAGAACTAAAATGTAGAGTTCCACAAGGCTCCATACTGTCTCCAACGCTCTTTAGCATCTACGTGAAACACTGTGAGAGATCATAAGGAGTTTTGGTGCAGAGTGTATCAATATGCTGATGACACCCAGATCTATTTCTCCGTGCCAGCCTCATCAGGAAATGGCACTACTTCCCTAAATGCCTGCCTGGAGGAGGTAATGGGCTGGATGCGGGACAACAAACTGAAGTTGAATCCAAATAAGATGAAGGAACTGTCTGTGGGGGGTCGGAACCCAAGAGATGGTTTAGATCTGCCTGTTCTGGATGGAGTTACCTTCCCCTGACAGATCAGGTAGGTAGCTTGGGAGTGCTCCTGGATCCAAAAATCTCCCTGGTTTCTCATGTTGAGGTAGTGGTCAGGAGTGCTTTTTATCAGCTTTGGCTGATACACCAGCTACACCTATTTCTGAAGGTAAATTACCTTAAAACAGCTGTACATATGCTGGTAACCTCCAGGTTTGACTACTGTAATACATTCTACATGGAGCTGCCTTTGTACATAGTCCAGAAACTACCATAGGTACAGAATGTGGCCGCCAGACTGGTCTCTGGGAGAACTCAAACGGACAATATAACACCAATTTTAAAGAACTGCACTTGCTGCCAATATGTTTCTGAGTGAAATACAAAGTGCTGGTTATTAACTATAAAGCCCTTACGGGCATAGGCCCAGGGTATTTCAGATAGTACCTTCTTTATCATGAACCCTGCTGCCTATTAAGATCTTCTGGAAAGGTCCAGTTACCGCTGGCTCATTTAGTGGTGACATGGGTCCGGACTTTCTCTGGGGCTGCCCAGGGGCTCTGGAATATGTGCCCTGTTGAAATAAGAGCATCTCCTTCTCTGTTTGCTTTCAGGAAGACCCTCAAGACACACTTGTTTTCATAAGCTAACTGGAATTAATTTTAATAATCTGCTTTATGAGATTGTTTTTATTTTGTTTTGTGGAATTGTAATCTGTTTTTACTCTTTTATACTGTGTTTTAAATTTTATACACCACCTAGAGATGTACATATCAGGTGATATCAAATATGATAAATAAATACATAAAATAAATAGATAGACCATTCATTCATTCATTCATTCATTCATTCATTCATTCAATGTATACATCACCTTTCCTAAAGTTGTTCAGGGTGGTTTACATTAAACTCAAAAACACATAAGCATTAAAATAAAATACCATTTAAAAGCTGATTAAAATTAGTTAAAACTAGATATCATCAAAGCCAGGCTAAAAATATGGGTCTTTAAGACTTCCCTGAAGGCCTACAAGCAAGATAATCCTCTCATATCCACGGGGACTGTGGAGGTATGTGTGTATTTATAACCCTGTGTTTGATGCAAGGTCCATAGCCAGAGTTTTTGTGGTGGTGGCGGCATTACAAATCAATAAAAAAGAAATAGCACATCCTAAATGCCATTAATCTAATAAGTAAAGTCATAAATGAAGAACAACAACACTGCTTCCCTTTGTTGTCAATCACTGCATTGCCTTTTCAGTAATTGGGTGGAATTGGAAGACTGGTTTACTTCTTGCTGAGCTATAGGGATAGATAATTGTCTGTATATTTTTCTGTATAGCTCCAGGTTAGAAAATTATTATTATTAAATGAAAGCTGAAATCAGGAAGAATTCTGAAATATCACTGAAGGGTCTTAGCCCCTACAGCTTCCAGTCCCATGATTATGGCATTTTGCCTACTATAAACATCTCTCCATTTTCTCACTGCCAATGAAGATTGTTGCCCAAATAAAATACAATGGCCTTAAAGCCACCTAATGGCACAGCAGGGAAATGACTTGCCTAGTGAGCAAGAGGTTGCTTGTTTGAATCCCCACCTGTATGTTTCCCAGACTATGGGAAACACCTATATTGGGTAGCAGCGATATAGGAAGATGCTGAAAGGCATCATCTCATACTGCGCAGGAGGAGGCAATGGTAAACCCCTCCTGTATTCTACCAAAGAAAATGACAGGGCTCTGTGGTCTCCAGGAGTCAACACTGACTTGACCTCACACCTTAACCTTTAGCAGCATTAAAGTTGTTTTTGTTTCACTTAGTTCAGCAAGACAGGTAACACAGCTCTCTCCACTTATTCCATTTACACTGAAGAAGGTCTTTTTTTAATAGGATTGAAAATTTCACATCTCAAAGAACTGTTACATAACACAAAAATCCATTTTAATTAGGGAAATCCATATTTCAGATGCATAACATCTGTCAAACTAATACAAACTCCCATTTGTTTCAATTTGGTTCTGGTAGTGCCACTCTGATTTTTACATTATTTCCTTCTAGAAGCCCTAGAAAATGTCAAAAGTTGGCAAGCTTTATTAAGGATCAAAACAATTTATTGGTAAAATATATTTTACCGGAAACATATTTGATTGCCATACTTTCTCATCACAAAACTTTTCCTTTAAAAACCAGCAACTCTGCTATATATATCCAACCACATCTGCATCTGCCTTCGGAATCCCCCCCCCCACTCCACTTTCGGCTATCTTCCAGTTCGTTGGGCCCTAATGCTTTCATGTGCAGTTTAGTTTACTCTTTAAACCTTCCCCATATCTCTTCAGCATTCCCCATAATTTTAAAGTTTGGTGAGAGATGGGATTCAATGCAGCTGTCATACAGGATCTAGAACAGCTTTTTAAAAATGTCTCTCTCCTTGTAATAGATGAATTGCCTTCCTCATGCATTTGCAGACTGCTGGTTTGATTCCTATACCTTCCAGTTGTTGTGCAATATTGCATTTCATCCATATATACTCTGTGTGTGTGTGTGTGTGTGTGTGTGTGTGTATTCCACACTTACTCTATATTAGGCCATGTTCACTTAAAGAGCCATCTTTCAAAATTACTGTACCTACCTATTTTACAAGCATTATCTCCAAGGCAAGCATTACCTCAAAAGGAGATGAACTCCTGATGAAAGCAACTAGGAAGGAAGCGAGGAACAAGTCAACCCCCCAAATTTCACTCAAAATAATCTTCTGTGAATTTTGATGATTAATATTCTCAGATTATTCTCTGGGCATGAGAATAGTTCAAAAATGTTTTATTTTATTTTATTTTATTTTATTTTATTTCTATATTGAACATCAAGATTTGACAATGGAAGATTTTGCAAAAGCAGTTAATATTTGATAGCACCATACAGTTGATCTGCAATTGATACATAACTGCATCTGTTAGATGGCTCACAACATAATTTAGTTCATTTTATATTCATAAAATATAAAATATATTACTTCAAATTAAAATCATTCATTCAAGCAAATGAAGCAACCACATACTGAATGCTGATTTCAAAGTTTGATTCTGAAATTCAAAATGAATTCTGGAAGTCAAATTTGAACATCAAAATTCAGATGGTGAATGCTGGCATGTAGTTTAGCCACTGTGTTTATAAGACTTATCTGCTAATAGTTTGATGGCAGACTTTCATCCTCTTTCTTATCATGAATACATATAGCAACTAAGAGAAGGGATGTGCAGAACATTTTGACTTGAAATGAGCCATTTCGACTTGAAATGGACCATTTCGAGTGTCTCGAGCTCAAAACCAAACAGCCTCTAAATAAAGGACCGGTTTCAAACTCAGAACAAAACCACCCCATTTTGAGTCAAAATGTTTTGGCCGTCTGCATTTTGTTTTGAGCTCTAGACACTCAAAACGGCCAGTTTCTTTCATATACCTAGCTAAGAGACTTGAGCAGCAACTCAGGACTTCCTCCCTTCAGATCTTGCCTCTGCCATTTGAGGGTCATTTCTGTGGTGATACCCAGACTCTGGAACATTTTTTGTGGGAGGGAGCACATTCTATCCTTGTGCAGATGACTTTCTGGCAGCAAGCTAAGGCAGTTTTATTTCAGACAGGGCATTTGATGCCCTACTGTACTAGAGATCTTTGTTCCTTGCTGCTGGCTGTATTATGGCTTTTACTTCTTTTTGTTGACCACATGCATTGATTGTGTGCTTTTAATATGTATGTAGGTGTTTTTTTAAATGTTGTGAGCCAGTTAAGAGACATATTTTAATCAACCTATGATTAAAACAACACCGAGGGGCAAGGTCTCTCCAAAATGCCAGTGTAAAGCACACAACTGTTTCTCCCAAAGTGCAGCTTTTAAAGGATGCATATACTGCATATTAAGTGCAAATCATCAAGAAAAAAAGCCAAATAATGCCACTGCACTGAAGTTGCTGTAAATCCTTCCCATGTATGAACTCCCTCCTATCCTAAGGGTAGCAAAACAGGAGTAAATCACTGTCTGGAAAACCTCCTGGAAGACCAGAAATAAATGATACATCTGCTACTAGTTTGGTTATTAGTACAAGTTGGAGAAGCTTAATCCCTCAACCATATTAGACTGATTAATCAAGATATGGGATGTGGCATATTTAACTAAATTGACTAACTTAATGCGGGTCAGAGGAAGGAGACAGTTAAATGATAAATGTACGTACATATGGAGACTATTCTGTTGAGGAATGACCGAATATACAACAATGCATAGCTATTTGCTTTGTTTGAAAGATAGTATTTTAAAGATAGTATGAGAATGATGTTATTTCTGTCTGTTGAACTTATACAAGAATAAATGTATTTCCATTATGTGTTTTGAATAAATTGTTTGTGTGAAATAAATAATTTGCTTATGTGAAATAAAGCCATACTTCCTGATGATCTATAGGTACCAAGTTTTGCATGAACAATCCTGCCTCTTAAATTAGCACTACTTTTTACACTGGAATATGTTGAGTCAAAAGTTTACACCTTTTCATTTTTAGAAGAAATTCTGAATATAATAATCAGATTTTAATTACTATTTTTCTTAACAGATTTTTAACACTTGGTAATCAGATCAATACTTCCAAAATGACATCATGCCCAAGAAAAGCAGAAAATATTTCTCAGGTTCAAATTTATCATATATGGCAATTAGTCAATAAAATGAAAACTATTTGTAGTTGAAATCCTACAAATCTCAAATGCTTTTCAAATTTCCTTTTGCCAAGTACATTAATTTTAAAAAATCTATTACATATAGATTTAATTCTTGAACTTTCCTGTAAGTGCAATTTATGCAAAATGACTTTGTGTGGTCAACAACAGGCCTCACCTGCTGGTATAAAATGATACTTGTTCTAAGAAACAATAAATAAATGCTGTTTTGCCCAGTGCCTAATGGCTGTTGGGCAAAACAGAATTTGTGAGCAGGCATCCAGAAGGCAGGGCGGACGTGTGCACCCACCCTCCACCCGTGAGGGGGCTAGGCCACGTGATTGTGCTGGCCCACTGGGGGAGTCAGAGCCGTGTTCATATACCCCTCACTTCTAACCAGGTTGCCAGCTCCCACCCACCCTCCTGATTACCCAGAGAGACTAGCTGGTTGCTTCCGGGCCAAGTGGAAATTTTTATCTCTATACTGAGGCATGTTTTAGGGAAGTTAGGGGTGGGCTGGTCTTGTGGTAGCAAGCATGACTTGTCCCCATAGCTAAGCAGGCTTCCCCCGGTTGCATATGAATGGGAGACTAGAAGATTGAGTACTGTAAGATATCTCCCCTACAGGATGGAGCCACTCTGGGAAGAGCAGAAGGTTTCAAGTTACCTCCCTGTCATGTCCAAGATAGGCCTGAGAGAGATTCCTGCCTGCAACCTTGGAGAATCTGCTACCAGTCTATGAAGACAATACTGAGCTAGATAGACGAATGGTCTGACTCAGTATATGGCAGCTTCCTATGTTCCTAAGAGTTATTTGATAAGGAGCTGGTCACACAAGCTTGTGAGTAGGGATGTGCCTGATCATTTCAGTGCCTCTTTGAAGAGGCGCCAAAATGATTCAGCTCCCTGCAGCCAAAACGTTTTGGTGCGGGGCAAGAGGTTCCCTTAAGAGAAGGCAGGCAGGTCCTGTCTGCCACTCCTTCACGGTGCTGTACTCCATAAAGTTCTACTGTAACAGCAGCTGCCCATGCTGCTGTCTCCTTTAAGGCTCCCGCCATGGCTTGCTGGCCCCGCAAATGGAGTTGGTGCATGTGTCAGCACTATTTGCGTGCCAATGCTGTGCGAGGAATGCTGGGAGGAGCAAGCCCACAGCAGGCACCTTAAGGGAGACAGAAGCATGGGCTGCTGCTGACATGATAGAACTTTACAGAGTATAGCACCACAATGGGGTCAGGGAGGCTCAAAGGAGGGGCAGGTAGGACCTGCCTGCCTCCTAAGGGAAGCCTGCCCCGCCCCCGGGATATGCCTGAAATATTTCATGCACATCCCTACAGGTGAGTGCAGGCAAGGTAAGGTCAGGTATTCATTGATGTTCAACTGGAGGCACCTTTGTTAGGTGAAGGGTAACTCAATGAAACAGCCCCTCAGGTTTTTGCGATCCAGGCTGGCTGGGAATGGACCATTTTTCATTGGCTGCTTGGATCACCTACTCAGAACTATAAGGGGCTTGAAGTGGGTATGAACTGGGTGGTTGCCTACTCGGCACAGTAAACTGTGTGGTTGGAAGAAGATAGGCAGTGGTCGCTGCTGGCATCTTCCAGGCTTGGTTGATTAGCCCAACACTTATAGGGACAGACAGTTTTCACTAGGAGGCTGAATGCTCCTTTGGGTGGTTGGAGTTGCCCACACTCTCGTTAATTGTTGCTAAGCTTGTTGCATATCACAGCAAGGGCAATAAGTAATCACAGCAATTTTTACAACAATCCTGCAAGTTAGGTAAGTATTAGTATCCCCATACTGAAAGGAGGCTAAGAGAATACTGCACAATAAGGAATTTTACTATAAGTAACCAAGGTGATTGCAGGTTGGACCTGCTGAAGCAAAGTAGCTGCTGCTTTTCACAAGTGCCTATTCGCGGGTGGTGGGTGAGGGGACCGTTCAGTAGGAAGGACAATTTATAGCACTACACATTGGCCGAGAACACACGGTCCATTCAAACTGTGTTAGAGCTGGCTTTGCAGTTGCTGTCATCTGTTCCCTTCACCTTCTGAGCAGATTAATTTTCAGCATGTGATGGATGAGATGATCTTCCTCAAATGTGGGAAGTATTATTAATTTAGCCACAAGATGGAGCAATTAGATGACTGCTCAAGCCAGCCAGTTTTGAATTGGAATATCTTGACTTCTAGGACCCTGAGTGCATTCATGTCTTTTCCTCCTTAAACTCTTCTTCAGGAAGGAAAAATTCTTGTTAAAATCCCATACTGAGGACAAGAAAAGTATTAATATGAATCATTGATGAATAATATTTAGAAATCTTTGTCCAACATTTTGTGCAAAACAACCTGCCCTCCTGAGGTCATGAAAACTTATGTGATTTATTTCTCTTTATTATAAAATGCTTGCTCTTTTTATGTGTCAGTTGGCAATGTTGTTAATATAATGCTGTATTATTCTTGCATAATCTCCATTTCAGAAGAGCAAAATTTGTTTAAACTAGCTGTTTCACTTCTCTGCCCAACAACATTGCAATGAGGATATTTCTTCTTTTTACACATGTATATATTTAAGATAGTTCAATAATGTTTTCAGATCAATCCTCCAAAATGGCTTACCTAAAATATATTAAAACAAATTATACAATAAGAGAGCATACAGAATGTAAATTAAAAGCCAAATTAAAAGGTTTTCACCTGGTGCCAAAGGGATAACAATTTAGAAAAGGGCAAATAAAATGATAAAGAGATTGAAATAGGGATGTGTGAGCCGGCTCGAACTTGAGAATCGAGTTCCTAATGGAACTCGAGCTGGCTTGGTTCGAGGACTTTACCTCAAGCCGAACTGGGCCAAGTTCAGCTTGATGTTGAGCTGAACCCCCCAGTTCGGGGTTGCTATCTCCCTCCCCCCATCGGCCTCCCCCAAATCTCCTTCAGGCCAGTTTGACCCATTGTGCATGCATGAGGGCCATTTGTCTGGCCAGGCCAGGAATCCCACTCACCCACAGCCACAGCAACACCCCACAAGGCCTCCAAAACCCTCAGTAGCGGTAAGTCTGCTTTTTTCCCCTTACCATTTTTAACATGGATAGTACCCCAAAACCGGGCCCATACCATACAAATTTGAACTGAACTGGGCCCCTCATTGAACATGAACCGGGCCCCAAAATGAACATGCCTGGAATAGGGAAAACCGGTTTTGTGCACATCCCTAGACTGAAACACCTTCAAAGCAAAGTTTAGAGTCTGAGCTTTTTAGTTTCGAAAAAGAGACATGGGGAGACATCATAGAAGCTTATAAAATTATGAATTAGCAATAAGAGGGGGGCATTTTTCTCCACTCAGTAAACAAGAATTTAAGGGTCACACATTCGGTTTACTTGGTAGTAAGTTCAGGACTATGCAAAGGAAGCAATTAACTTCCAGAATCCATTACTACTACAAAATGTAGTTATGCCCACTAGATGCAGTGGTGGCTGTGATGATGACTGATGATGATAATGGTGATTCTATAAGCCATATAAGCATATTGGTTTACATACTACACAGAACCCTGCTGATCAAAAACCAGGACATGTGCTGGTTCTGTGCAATTCCAAACCTCATCCATGCTGCTTGTGAATGTGGAGAGGTTCTGTGGATGCTAAGAATTGTGTCAGCGCTGTAGCAACACACATCCTGTTAGGAATGATATGGAAATTGTTGATATAACGCTGATACAATTATATGCATGAACCATTTGACACCAAACCCATTTGGCTCCAACTGGGCCAGTTTGGTGGTTCGATCATGGCTGAACTCATAACTGAGCCGAACCAAGCCCAGTTCAGGCAGACTGATTCAGCACCAAATGGGCAGCCAAGAGGCATCAAGACAGGTTGTCAAAGGATCTTCTTAAAAATCCAGCTGAACTGCTGGCATCACTGCGCTCACACACGCCCCACCCCCAGTGCAGCCCATAGCCCAAATGTGTGCGATGCTGCTTCTTTTAGCAAGCTGTCCATGCGGCAGCAGCTCGGTTACAGCCTCAACTCTTTTAGTAGAAATCCCCCCAAAATTTACCCCCTATATTCTCCCCCTGAAAAAATTCAGAGCCTATTTTGCAAAGAGGCATCTTTTTTAAATTTCACTGAGATGTGCTAACAACTATTGTGAAAGTGGTTTTCCGCTTCCTGCTTCTCCCGCCCACACTAGGGATGTCCATGAACCGGTTCGGTGACTTCTCTGGGAAGTGCTGAACAGACTCAGGCACCCACAACCGAACCTGTTCGGTGAGGTGGGGAGCAGTTCCTTTAAGAAACAGGTAAGCAGGTCATTACCTTGTCTGCTGCCAACCCTCCACTTTTTGAGGCATGGCAAAGGCCCAACACGGCTGTGGTGTTTTTCCCTGCAGCCTGTATGTGCAGTGTCGGTATGCACATAGCTACCACGTTGCACCCGGAAAAGCAGTGGGGTGGCAGTGGAGCAGGGAACGGCCTGCTTACCTTCTACTTAAGGGAACCACTCCCTGCCTCACTCATGCCTGCATGAGCCATTCATGCACATCCCTATCCCATATATACATACCTGTATACCCTTTCTTTCACAGAATGGATGTAGCAGAGAAGGAAGAAAGTGGAGACAGTCACAAGCAGGGGTGCCCTGCTTGTGACAGCCCTGAGTAGGGGTGTGCATGGACCCATATTTGTGGTTCAGTCTGAATCCAGACCAAATTCAGACCAAACCGTGGGTCTGCAAACTGATATGGTTGAACAGACTGGCTGAGCCATCTGACCAAACCAGCACAAACTAGTTTGATGGTTTGAGGGGCAATGGGAATCTTGGCTTGAAAAGAATTTTAAAGGGTGGCTGGGGTTGGGCGTGGCAAGCAGGATCGCTAAAAGTAGAAGTAAGGTGCTTATTGGTCTGGTGTTAGAAGCCTCTGCTTCTCAAAGCCCCCCTGGTGCAGACCAAGTGCATTGTGCTCCCCCCACTAGCTGTCCACCCACACCCAAATGGCCTCCACACATGCGTAGAGGCCATATCAGTTCCTGCCACCACTGAGTGAGCAGGCTCTTGGGGAGAGCATCACACACTGTGTCTGCACCAGGGGGGATTTGAGGAGTCACTGCCAGACCCATAAGCCCCTTACTCTACTTTTAAAGGTGCCCTCTGGTTGCTCACCCACCAGCCTCTCTTTAGAAGCCTTTTCAAGCCAGGATTCCCCTTTGCTTGTAAATCCTCACTTTACAAGCATAGCCCTTCAAACTGCTGAACTGGTCTGCTGCAAACCAGTCCAGATTCAGTTCAATCTCATGGCTGAAGGCTGGTCCAGTTTGCAATCAAACCGTTGAACCAGCCCAGTTCACAGCAGACCAGTTCATGGTTGAACCATCTGTGTATACCACTAGCCCTGAGGAATCTTGCTAACCATCGCTGGGAATTCTGAGCTAGATAAGCCTTTAAACTACTCCAGAAAAGCAATTCTTATGTCCTTCCTTCCTTACTCGAAAATGTTGTCTCTGTTCAACCATTTCAGTCCATTCTATTGTGCATCAATTTATGTTTCCTCTACCAAACTACTGAACGGTTCAGCACAAATTGTTCTGCTGATCCACAATTTAAGAAACCCTAGAAAAGGACAAGATCGGTAGGTTTATTTTTCTTTTTGCACTTCAAGGAGCACTACTTTGTAGCTCTGCATCACCTGCTGCCATTCCATTTCATCTGACACTTGTGGATGATCAGTATCAAAAGAACCTTTTGAAACTATAAACTGCTCTTGACAGAATCTCAGGCAGTACCATCAAACCTAAACCATAAATGTTTTACCAGTAAACACAGTCATTTGTCATCTCTTTCCTCCTGACCGGGTGTCACAAGGTGCAAAATATCAAGCCACTGGTTTTTGTTCTTTTCTGTTAACGAGGACTTGAATGTGGAGTAAAAATACAAGGGCTCACCAGACTAATCAGATGAAGGAAAACAAAAATAGCTTGAATCAGATTTGAACAGCAGGAAAGAATGCTGAATTAAATCACAGGAAGTTAAACGAGAGGTTCACAAACTGAGTAGCAAGGAGATGATGACTTGTCTCTTCCCAAACACTTCTCCATTAAATCTAATTCCTAAAGCTGGCTCATACGCATGGGTAGAACCTGACAGGAAGTAACAAGAGCAGAGATTGGCGGAATGTGGATTTTGCTGGCTTTTCCGTCCCTGCTACAAATACCTGATCATATGATGAGTAAAATAATAATTGGGAACTTTATTCACAGATGCATGTTAATCATCCTTGAAGAGGACGACCTCAAAACAGTAGTGCATCAGTTGGTAACCTCCAGGCTTGACTATTGCAATGCGCTCTACATGGGGCTGCCTTTGTACATAGTTTGGAAACTTCAGTTAGTTCAAAATGTGGCAGCCAAATTGGTCTCTGGAACAACCCAGAGAGACCATATTATGCTTGTCCTGAAACAGTTACACTGGCTTCCGATATGTTTCCGGGCAAAATACAAAGTGCTGGTTATTACCTTTAAAGCCCTGAATGGCTTAGGTCTGAGTTATCTTAGAGAGCATTTTCTTCTTCATGATCCCCAATGCACATTAAGGTCATCTGAGGAGGTCCGTCTCCGGTTACCACCGATTCATCTGGTGGCGACTTAGAGGCAGGCCTCCTCTGTAACTGCTCCTGGGCTATGGAATGCCCTCCTGGCAGAAATCCATAATTTGAGTTCATTACTGTCTTTCAGGAGAGCCCTTAACACCTATTTGTTTGGTCTGGTCTTCCAGGGTTTTTTAACTGTTTTAAATTGTTTTAAATGTTTGCCCTGGTTTTCCAGGGTTTTTAACTGTCTGAATGTTTAATGGATTTTTATTCTGTTTTTATAGTTTTGGTTTTAATTGTTAACTGGTTTTAATTGTTTTTATTTTGTTGTAAACCACCCTGAGCCATTTTGGAAGGGGAGTATATAAATGGAATGAATGAATGAATGAATAACTTACAGTATCAAGTGATGACTAGTGTGTGCTCATATGACATTATAAATCAAGCACAATAGAAAGAACATTCATATTCACAATTTGTAAACCACCCAGAGATTTTATATGAGGTAGTACATAAATGAAACAAACAAACAAACAAACAAACAAACAAACAAACAAACAAATAAAACTTCACATAATCACAAACGCAAAGGTTTTCAGTGAAGTCGGTTCATACATTCAGCCATCACACATGCATTGATGAACATACAATGTGTATAGTGCAAGTGACATTATTAAAAGCATAGAAGGCAGTGTGTGTGTGTGTGTGTGTGTGTGTGTGTGTGTGTGTGTGTGTGTGTATCTATTGATTCTCAGATTTTGGCCTAGAGACTGAATATGTATTTCTACCCTTGTTCAATCTCCAAGCCAAAGTCTTTGATTTTCTACTTTATTTGTTACCCTGCCATGAGGCATACAGGCATTTTGCAAGGGAGCACATATCACCAAAAAGTAATAATGTTCATCAGTATGGTATCAACAAGTCTCTCAGCACATATGACTCCCTTGGACCTGGATCTGTTTGTATGATGGGGGTAACATGCAATAATGGGCTTTGGAAATGTTCAGTGAATATGTTAATCCACCCTAACATGATCACATCCAGTTTCAAACAGCATAACAAACATTTTGATGTGGGTGTTTTTTAGGAATATGTAGGGATGCATATGGAACCGGGAAGCCTGGTTCGGTTAGAATTGAAGCGGACTCTAACTGAACTGTGCTAGGTTCGGTTCTGTGCATGTCGAGCCAGGCCTCAGTTTGGCTTGAGGTAGAACTGCTTCATGCCCAGCTTGAGGCAGGGGGTGGGTTCTAATTTTTTTAAAAACAAAGCTTACTGCCTGGTCCAGCAGCTTGCAGGGGGTGCCGCTGTGGCTGTGGAGGGTCTCTAATGGTTCCTGCTCCTGCCGGACTCCCCTCGGTCTTTTTAGGGCTGGTTTGGCCCACTTATGGGCCTTTCCGGCCCTCTCTCTGCTTATGGTGGCCATTTTGAAGGCCACCGCACATGTGCACTGGCCATTTGCATGCCAGGACCCGGGAGCTGAGAAAGAGAAAGAGTAACAGGGAATGGGGTGAAGCTCCAGAGATTATTCTTGCTGGGCAGTCTCTGTGGTGCATAGGAGCTGGTTCCCTGAAGAGTGGGCAAGGCAGGCCCCAACCTGCCACAGGCAGGCTGATGGGTGCCCTTGACGCTCCCTGGAGAAACACAATTCCCCATTGACTGAATTACTTCCTGCTTGACATGTTTAAGACCTTCTTGTTGCTCTTGCTGGGGGTTTGGTGGATGGCCATTGGATGGCAATTGGTCTCACTTCCTCCTCTTCCTCCTTCAGATCCTCTATAATGAGGTTATCTGGAAGAGAAGAGAAGAGAAGAGAAGAGAAGAGAAGAGAAGAGAAGAGAAGAGAAGAGAAGAGAAGAGAAGAGAAGAGTCCCAGGTTGCTGCTTTGAATCCCTGCTGGTATGTTTCCCAGACTATGGGAGACACCTATATCGGGTAGCAGTGATATAGGAAGATGCTGAAAGGCATCATCTCATACTGCACAGGAGATGGCAATGGTAAACCCCTCCTGTATTCTACCAAAGAAAACCACATGGCTCTGTGGTCACCGGGGGTCGACACCAACTCGATGGCACAAGTTTACCTTTACGGAAAGAGTGGGGAAGGGGAGAATCATCTATATGAAATAAATGGAGGATGCAACAGCAACTTCCACAGAGCCACCGCCACTGTCTCCACCCAGAGTTACTCTCTTCCATAAGTTACTCTCTTCCATAAATATAGGCAGTATTCTGGGAGATACCATCTTCCTTGCAAGTGGGGGAGAGGGTGGGAAAAAGTGGGGTGGGGAGATATGAAATTACATTGCTTGATGGGGTGAGTACAAATCAAGGGTGGGGAGCAGACTGCCAGTCTTCTTGGGTGCTGTTGGGGGGACTGGCCTTGGGGGGGCCCTCAAAGGAGGCTGGGCCAGGAAACATTTGTCTCCCTTTGTCTTATTGGTGGTACGCCCCTACCTTCAGGATGCTGGCCAGTGTGATTTCCAATACAGTATGCATTTTCAGGTTGTTAAAGAGACACTCTAATGAAAATAAGAGGAAAATGCTAAACACTTGGAGGTTTAGCGCCATATGCTGATAGGACTGTCCCTAGTGGGGCGTGGGGCTAGGGGCCTCCTTAACATTTCTATCTAAAATACATATGTAAAACACAGACAAACACACACACAATTTAACACAGTTGCATTCCAAATCTGAATTCCAAAATAAAATCTTGCAATAAAAATCTCATTTGAAGGAAGACACTTGGATTCCCAACATTTAACTCAAAGCTAGATGGCTGCCACTGTGTAGGTTATAGTGAAACATTATATATGTTTGATAATTTGTGGAAAATGCAATAATACTTCCTAATGACCTACAGATACCAGATTTTGCATGAATAATCCTGCCACTGAAATTAGCTGAATGCACTACAATTTACACAAGAATATGCTGGGGGAAATGTTTAAATACCATTTTGCTTGTATTTTCTTTAGAAGAAATCCTCAAGAAAAGTAGCAAATTTTATTTATTTATTTATTTATTTATTTATTTAACATATTTTCATAATGCCTAAAACCTATGTCTCTGGGTGGTTTACAACAAAATAAAAACAGAAATAATAAAACATTAGTTAAAACAAAAAGAAGATGTTTAAAACATTATAACAATTTGTAATTAAAACAGCATTAAAACCATTAAAACAATATTAATTAAAAGCTTATTTAAAATATTAATTAAAATGAATTCATTTTAACTGTCATTGTTCTCAATAATCAGATCAGTAATTCCCAAACCACACCATGCTCCAGAGAAGCAGATCTTTCTCAGATTCACATTTAACATATATAGTCATCATTATTCAATAAAATGGGAAAAAAATTGAAGTTGTATCCTACAAATTACAAACTGTTCTTTTTTACTTCCCTTTTGCAAGCACATGAATTTTTTTTAAAAAAATATTACTTATATTTAAATCCTCTATCAGTGCAATCTACACAAAATGACTTTGCCCAATCAACAACAGACCTCACTTACTAGCGGTATTCCCTCTAATTTTTCCCCCCGTCTGTGTGCGGAATGAGCTGAGGGAGGGTATAAAGTCATACGCAGCATTCAATAGAACTGGAACTCTTAAGGAGGCAATCATTAGACCGCTTCTGAAGAAACCTGCCTTGGATACCTCATAGTTAAGCAATTACAGTCCTGCCTCCAATCTTCCATGACTGGGCAAGCTGATTGAGAAGGTGGTGGCCTCCCAGCTCCAGGCGGTCTTGTGGGAAACTGATCATCTAGACCCATTTCAAACTGTCTTTCAGGTGGGCTATGGGGTGGAGACTGCCTTGATCGATCTGATGGATGCTCTTCAATTGGGAATTGACAGAGGGAGTGTGACTTTTTTGGTCCTTTTGGATCTCTCGATGGCTTTCGATACTATTGACCATAGTATGTATCGTTCTGGAATGTCTGAGGGAACTGGGGTGGGAGGCACTGCTTTGCAGTGGTTCCGCTCCTACCTCACAGGCAGATTCCAGATGGTGTCTCTTGGAGACTGTTGGTCTTCAAAATCTGAACATTTGTATGGTGTCCCTCAGGGCTCCGTATTGTCTCCAATGTTGTTTAACTTCTACATGAAACCACTGGGAGAGATCATCAGGAGATTTGGTGCAGGGTGTTTTTAATATGCTGATGACACCCAAATCTATTTCACCATGTCAACATCATCGGGAGAAGGCATAACCTCCCTAAACACCTACCTGGAGGCAGTAATGGGCTGGATGAGGGATAAAAAACTGAGGCTGAATCCAGATAAGATGGAAGTACTTATTGTGCAGAGTCAGAACTCGAGAGACAATTGTGATCTGCTGGTTCTGGATGGGGTCACACTCCCCCAGAAGGAACAGGTGCACCATCTGGGGGTGCTTCTGGATCCAAACCTCTCCCTGGTATCCCAGGTTGAGGCGGTGTCCAGAGGTGCTTTCTATTGGCTTTGGCAGATATGCCAGCTGCTTCCATTTCTTGAGATAAATGACCTCAAAACGGTAGTACATATACTGGTAACCTCTAGGCTGGATCTATGTGGGGCTGCCTTTGTATGTAGTCTGGAAACTACCGTTGGTTCAGAATGCGGCAGCCAGGTTGGTCTCTGGGTCATTTAGTAGAGACCATATGACTCCTGTGTTGGAAGAACTACACTGGCTGCCAATACATTTCTGGGCAAAATACAAGGTGCTGGTTATTACCTATAAAGCCCTAAACAGCTTAGGCCCTGGGTATTTAAGAGAATGTCTTCTTCGCCATGAGCCCCACTGCCTGTTAAGATCATCTGGAGACGTTCGCTTGCAGGTGCCGCCAACACACCTGGCGGCTACCCGGGAACAGACCTTCTCCATTGCAGCCACTTGGAGTTTGGAATGGGCTCCCTTTTGAGATAAGAGCCTCCTCATCTCTGGCAAGTTTTAAAAAGGCACTGAAGACGCATGTATTCACATTGACTTTTAATTAGATCTATCATTAAAATAATAATAATATTTTTTTCTTTTTTTAATACTGGGTTTTAAATGTTTTAAAATGTTTAATGTTTTAAATGATTTTAATTGTTAAGTGATTTGAAATTTTAAATTATTTTAATTGTAAACTGCCCAGAGACGCAAGTTTTGGGCGGTATAGAAATGTACATACATACATAAATACATACATAATCACAGAGTTGGAGTCAGAGAGCAGGAGAGAGATGCAGAATTGGCTTGAACTACCTGAGGACTTGCTTAATAGTGGAAGGATGCGGGTGATATGTGTCCCTGTAAAATGGGCAGTGCAGTGGGAAGTACAATGGGCATGCTCGTTGTTTCAACTTGCCCAGAATTGCAGGGGCATAAGCATTCCAAGAAGGAGGTCTTCCTGTATCTGCCTTCTAGCACCACTGAAGGGAGAGCACCATCGCGGGCCAGAGTGAAGGCCCTTCTATGTTTTGAGACTTCCAGCTGTGTGAGGTATACAGCAGGAGATGCAATTTATCTTAATCTTTCATTGATGTGGAAGTTTGGGTTCTACAAACTTCCACCAAATTGGTTTGGTGCTCCATGGCCATTGTGCGTCGTTTGATGAGTACTTTTGCCTATTTATAACCCATGGAAAGTAAGAGAGGAGACGAAAGTTCCAGGTGTGACATTTGTGTCAGAAGTGTCCATTTCCAGGAGGTCATGTACTGTTAGGTGGACATGTTCCAGGTGGACATGTAGTATTTCCAGGTAGTTATCCTGCAGTGTTAGGGGGGCTAGACCCAGTGGGATGAGGAATAAACTTAACCAGTAGTTTAGTATGGCCATCCAAACCCGGGCCTCCACTTCACCAGACCTGCATGATGTAGTGGTTAGAGTGCTGGACTAGGACTGGGAAGACCCAAGTTCAAATCCCCATTCATCCATGATACTTACTGGGTGACTCTGGGCCAGTCACTTCTCTCTCAGCCTAACCTACTTCACAGGGCTGTTGTGAGGAGAAACTTAAGTATGTAATACACCACTCTGAGCTCCTTGGTGGAAGAGAGGGATATACAATGTAAAAAATAAAAATAAATAAAATAATAATTATCACCAAGTAAGGGGCAATTAATTCATGCATCATACCTACTAAACAGGAAGCAATTACAGGGACAGTTTATAGTGTTTTGCTAGTCCACATTTTTCAGGTTGATGCTACAACTGTTTGTAGGTATGATTGTGCAAGGGGGGGGGGGCAAACGTCCCTTGGGCCCTGAGAAATGTTGGAGATGCAGAACAGACTGCCAACCAAAGCCAACCGTGATAATTGGAGAGCTTTTCTTGGGAATTTGGACTGGACCAGCTCCAATGGGGCAAAGCTGGACCGTAGAGGAAATGAGCCAGAAGCTTAGCTTCAAACAGTTTAAGGGCCATGGGTATGTAGTGGCCTCCTCTTGATTGGAAGGATTTTAGGATGACAGGGGCGCTCCTCTCTGCAATTTGGGCAGTGTGAGAGCCATGAGCTTTTCTAGTGGACTTCTTGATAGAAATATGAGGTGTAGCCATCATTTATGCAAATCGAGAATCGATTCTGGCTAGCCACTGTAGAAACAGGATGGTGAATTAGATAGACCCTTGAACTGATCCATCAGGACTCTTCCGATGTTTTCTCATACCACTTAGCTATGTAAATCACTTTGAGTACTTTTGTTGAAAAGCAGTATATACATATTTTTAATAATTAAAAAATAATATCATCGTCGTCGTCATCATCCTTTATTACAGTCATAGACCAGCATAAAAATACATGTTAAAGAATACGAGTAAATAAAGTGGAAACAGAAGATGGTTACATATATGCTGATGCATATTAACATTAAAAGAACTAATAATACTAAAAATGTATGAGGGTGATTATATATTTAAAAATATGAGTACTAAAAAAGCTAAAAGCACTAAAATACTAAAAATGAAAATGAATAAAATAATAATAATACTATTACTATTATGTTTAAAAGTCATAAATTGCATAAAAGGGGGACATAAAATAATAGAGTTTTTAAAAAACCCACAATGAGCTATAAAAACCAGAATAAAAATTATATTGAGCATTAAAACCAATTAAAAAGGAATAAAAAGGGAAGCATGAACAATTACCGGGTCAAATCAGGGCTAAAAAGCCTCACAGGCCATCATCCACCAACAGATGCTGATCGCAGCCGCATAGTATCTGGCAACGCTATAAGTTATGGTAGGCTTAAGATCAGAGAGTAGCAGGGAACTGTAGAACTGTCTTGGATGTCTCGGGAACTTGCTTGACAGTGGAAGAATGAGAGAGACAAAAATGGCTCTATAGAACGAGCAGTATAGGAGGGCATGCTCACTAGTTTCAATCTGCCCTGAGCAGAGCCGTAACTGGGGGAGGCAGGCAGGGCACGTGCCCTGGGCGCCACTTGAAGGGGGCGCCAAAATGCCCTGGCGCCCCCCCCCACTGCTCCCCACCACTCCCCACCCCCCACAAAATTCTAGCTACCATCATCAGGTGAGCACTCTCGGCTCCGGGCCGGGCACAGCACTGCCTGTGCTGCCATTGGCTTCCTGACCTGGTGGCACTCCCCGTCACGCTTGTGCGAGATCTCTGTCCACTCTTGCACCACTCACGTGTACTGCTGCATGCTGGTGAGAGCTGTGCAGAGTGCTGGGGAGGACTGAGGAGGAAGCAGGAAGCTCAAGGCACAGCAAGGACAGGAGCGAGCAGCAGCGTGCCTTGTTGCTTCTTGAAACTGTGTCTGTCTTCTTGACCTTCAATAAAGTGTAAAGCATCAAGGTGTGTGTCTGTGTTTTTGTTTTTGTTTTAAAAAATATTTAAATTTACTGGGGTGGGGTGGGGTTGAGGAACAGTTGGGGCAAGCGGGCCTGGGGCATGTGCGCTGGCTTCTTCCTGGGGCTGCCTCCCTCAGTGTCAGCAGGGTGTCTTCGGGGTGGTGGGGGCGTGGGCGGCTTAGTAGAGCTTACTCTCAAGTAAGCGTGCATAAGACTGTAGCCTTCTATTCGTGGGAGAATAGCTATCAGCTATGGGCTTTTGGTGCAGTGGAGACAACCTTTCGGACCCCACCCACTCTTAATTTGAAGGAAAATTGGCATTTTTTCACCTAATACCTAACCTATAAAAAGCTACATCACAACAAGAAAGGACTTACAAAAACAAAACGCTCCAGTTCTGGTGGTCAGTACTATTTTTTTTTAAAGGTTGAATTTTTTTTCCAGGTAAAAGAGGTTAGTAGAAAGTGTGGCCATCGGCCATGGGGAGAAAAGGGAGAGAAATTGAGTGTTAGGGGTATAGAAGATTGGCGACGCTTCCAGCTCTTGCTCAGGAGTAGTCCTTTATTTTATGTGGGAAAGGGGGAATAATTCTGCCTAGGGTGACTTTGTGCTGCATGTCCGAAAATGTGGTGGAAAGAATTTGCAATGCGCAACTGGGTTTTATGCATGCTTACTTGGAAGTAAGTTCTATTGAGTTTAGTAGGGCTTACTCTCAAGTAAGCGTGCATAAGACTGGAGAGGGTGGAACGCCGGGCTTCCCTTTCTTCTCCCTGTGCTGCTCTGCTCTGTCTGGTCTGCTGCTGAGCTCTGTGGCTGTGCTCTCAAGAAATGGGGGGAGGGCGTTGGCCGAGGCTCCCATCCCTTTCAGGTTTCCCTTCCATTACTTCTCCCTGTTCTGCTTCCATCAGAGGTGGGGGCGCGGTGGATTTTGAGCAGCTATTTTGAGCAAGGAATCTCTCCCCCTACCCCCATCTCTGCTTCCATTGCACTGTTTGATTTAGCTCCTTTCCTGGAGGAATCGCGTCTCTCTGCATTGGAGGTTCTTCAGACACGTGTGCTTTGTAATGGGGCTGGTGGTGGTATGTGTAAATGGGCTGCTTGCAGACACGGATCTCTTCCTATCCCTCCTCCCTTCCCTTTTCCCTGGTTTGGTTGAGATTTGTCGCTTTGAAATGAAATGAAAGGGTGTGCATCCTTTGTGCAGTTGGGACACACACAGTGTCGCCTTTTCTGCTTGCAAAATCCCCCCACCCTTAGGAGAGTGAGTTGGTGCCAGTGTGCATTTTTGCACATGTGTGAGAGAGGGAGCTATTTAGGGACAAATATCTCCCCCGGGGGTGGGAAAGAAAGAAAGAAGTTCTCCCGTGCTGCTGCTGAGGTTAGGGTTAGGGTGTGTGTGTGTTCTTCCTCCTACCCCACATGCTTGAATTGCTCTCTCTGTGTGAGATTTCTCTCAGTGTGAGTGGTTTCTCTCTCTCCTCTCTCTCTCTCTGATTTCCTTCCCCCTATGCTTGAGTTGCTGTGTGTGTGTGTGTGTGTGTTTTCTTCTTCTATCCTACATGCTTGAATTGCTCTGTGTGTGTGAGATTTATCTCAGTGTGTGTGGTTTCTCTCTCTCTCTCTTTCAGTTATCTGAAAGATGGGTGTCAGATATTTGGACAGGGGCGCAATTTCAGTGCTTGCCCTAGGCGCTATTTTCCCTAGATACGCCCCTGGCCCTGAGCCACAGGGGCATAGACAGTCTGCAAATGGGATCCTTCTATAGCAGCCTTCTAGCACTGCTGAGGGGAGGCCAAGGCAGCGAGCCAAGGTGAACGCCCTTCTGTGGTTTGGGACCTCCAGTTGGTTGAGATATGCTGCAGGAGAAGCAGAATATCTAAACCCGTCACTGATATAAAATTGTGGGACACTGCTGAGATCAGTTTGGCTCTCAGTGTCTGTAATGTGCTGCTTGATGGTTGCTTTTGCCTGATCATAGCCCATGCTGAGCAAGGTCAGCGGAGAGAGGCCCAGATTAGCCATTTTGGCCTCAATTGTCTGTATCCAACTGGAATGGTAATCATCGTGCAGGGTTAAGGGGGCAAGACCAATTGGGCGAGAGGATAATCTGAGCCAATAACAAAGATTGGTTGCCCACACCCAAGCCTTGATCTTGATCAGGCCTGTCTCCAGCCGCAGAGTGGCACTGGGGACACATCTTGGAACATGGAGCGCTGCCCTCAGGAATTTGGATTGTAAACATTCCAGAGTCGCAATGTTGGGAAAGAGCCAGCATGGTGTAGTGGTTAGAGTGCTGGACTAGGACTGGGGAGACCCAAGTTCAAATCCCCATTCAACCATGAAACTAGCTGGGTGACTCTGGGCCAGTCACTTCTCTCTCAGCCTAATCTACTTCACAGGGTTGTTGTGAAAGAGAAACTCAAGTATGTAGTACACTGCTCTGGGCTCCTTGGAGGAAGAGCGGGATATAAATGTAATAATAATAATAATAATAATAATAATAATAATAATAATATGGCCCAACTGAGCACCAACTGAAAAAATAATAAGATTGGCTGGCATCCAGACTAATAAAGTGTTTGCACTAGGGATGCACACACAGAAAAAATTTATTTGTGCCCAAATCGAATCACCCCTGATTTGTTTTGTGTCCAAACATACCCGAATTGATTCACACATCCCTAGTTTGCACAAGTGTGTTGCACTACTTGAAGCACAAGGCTATTGTGTTAGCTAGTTGTGCTAAGTCTGGAGCTTGCATTCCAGACATGTTTGCACGTGTACAACAAAGTGTACCTCATATGTTTTGTAGGGAAATATTGCACAGTAGCACAAGTTTGAGCCCCCCTGTGACTTCATGCAGCTATGCAATCTTATTGCATAGCATAACTTTTGTTTATTGTGCAAGTGCTTCATTGGTCTGGATGCCAGCCATTGCTTTTAATCCAAAGGGCTATGGGGACCGGGGGGGGTGAGGTGGGGGGCTTGTTTTCTGCAACTCACTTCAGTCATTACTCACACAGGGAAAGCTGAATAGCTAATATATGTTGCCATGTTGTAGGAGTGGGAAATAGTATACCTTGAATTTCTCATACACTCCCACTGTTTAGCTTGAGCAACCAGTATGCTAAAGATGCCAGCAAATGACATATAATCAAAATATGCTGTCTGGACACACTGGCCAACATCCAGGCTAAAATCGTACTTGCAGAAGAATGTATTTCATTAAGAAAGGTGAGAGGGATGGCTTTTTGCTATCTGCCCTTCCCTGTGCAGCCACCTATGTCTCCCAAAAATATCTCCCTGAGATCTGGAGGACCCTCAGATGTATTTTTTAAAAAGCATTTATATTCCGCTCTTCCTCCAAGTTGCCCAGAAGAGTGTACATTAGCTGCAGAGGGAGAGGGAGTCACTGAAAGCCACCTCTCCCCCTTGTGTGATGAAAAATGTTCTTCCACAAGCATGGTGCTAGTTCAAATGTCAGCTACTGTTCCCTGAGTGACATCATTTGCTTCCAAGTTTCTCCATTTCTCTGTTTGCTGTACTCTGAGCCAACTTCAGATTGCGGATCAGAAAAGAAACTATCCAATTATTGGAGGAAAAAGGTGAAGGGAAACAAAGCTAAATGCCTCATAATTGTCTTCATATTGCAATGAATATTGATTTCTTTTTTTATGAATTTCACAGAAATTTGTCAGTGGAATGTCAAGGGCAAGATTGATTCTCTTGCCTCTGGGAATGTTACAACATCAGCATAATTAGCCCCATCAGTGCATTTGCACAATCCTTTTTGACGTTTCTCCTGCAATGGCAAATTAGCGCAATTTTGACAGCTTCCATCCATGCATCAGCCACCAATGAATGAAAATATACCTTAATCTCTTTTTTCTCAATGTTTTTTTAAAGGGGGTGAAGGAGTGAATGCCATCATTACACTAATAACTGAGAAATTAACTGGAATAGATAAAATAATAATGGCAGCCATGGCTCTTTATAATGCTTTTACTGGAGATGGGTTTTTCTTTGCTTTTCAGAAGGCATTGAATATGCTCTGACAAAATGCTCTCTAAC
Organism: Hemicordylus capensis; assembly: GCF_027244095.1. NCBI lineage: Eukaryota > Metazoa > Chordata > Lepidosauria > Squamata > Cordylidae > Hemicordylus > Hemicordylus capensis. The sequence continues at coordinate 221,893,470 of NC_069659.1, read as the reverse complement.
AATATTCCTGAAGGATATTGGATATTGGGTAACATTTTCAAATCACATACATTATATAGCATTTTTCCGCTTTAGAAGGCAAGAACAAGACAGCAGATTCTTTTGCCAGATGGGTTTTTGAGAAAACTTATGGAGGATACAAATACATGGTCACCTATCCCATACCACGTTCTCTCACCTTCACTGCATAGCTCCCCACCACCCACACAAGCTGTCATATTACCCTGTTGAATGAAGGATGTGCAAAACATACCTTAGATGTGATGCTAGGCTTATCAAAGCTTTTTTTAGCTTCCCTCAGAATTCCTCAGATACTTTGTCAAGTTCACCTCAAATTTCACTTTAGCTTTGCTAAGTTTTCTACAACTCCTGCCTCCCATGTTACATCTCCCTAGGAGTTGCTTCAGCAGAAAAGGTTCTGTCTTCAGATCCACTTTCTGTCAAATCACTCTGCAGGAGGAAGAGGAGGCTGATTGCAATTGAGCAGCTGAAGAAAGAAGGCTCCAGGAATCCTTCCCACCCCCTGAGCTTCTCAAAATCTGTTGACACTTCTTAGGCAGACAACATATAAAAAATAAAAGTAAAGGAAGGAATCTGAAAGAAGAACTGATCAAACCTAACTTTCATCGACTGCAAGATTTGAGTTCCTCTTCACAACTTCCCTAACACCTAGAAGCATTGCGACTGAAGAATATTCGGTGTAGTTAGTTTGTAGCAGTAGCCTGACAGTGAATGGTACCTTATAACATTTACCTTACAAGTAGGCAAACTAAGGTGTTTTCTTGCTGAAACCTCATAATAGTTTACATCATAAATGGGTTTACCTCACAACAGAAGTCAGTAGTTCAGGACAGAGCAAACCAAGCTGCAAACCCACAGAATATTGATATTTGGGAGTTCTTTAGTAACACAAATTGGATTCCAGCCAACCCGGCCCAGTCTGGTTCCATGTACCATCAAACCAGACCCAGTTCAGATTTGAACTAAGCCGGTTTGAAAGGACGCTGAAATGTCCTGGTAAAGAGGAATTCGGTGAGGATTTGGTTCCCCCCACCCGCCACAAGCTCTCCCCCGAGTAGCCTGGGACAGTTCAGGCCCAGTTTCAGCCTCTACACAGGTGTGGAGATCACTAAAATGGCCTCCATGCCAGGTGTGGAGGTCACTAAAATGACCTCAATGCCTGCACAAAGGCCCAAGCTGGGCCCGAACCAGGCCTGAACTGGCCTGGGCTACTCAGGAGATGACCTACAAGGGTGGGAGGGAGCATACATAGCATAAATAGATCAACCCCTCTTAAAGGTATCGCCCCCTCCACATCAGAGTTAAGGCTAAATTTTTTTAACCCCAAATGTATGGGAGGGTATGAAGCAGAGCCAGGAGCAGAGTGTCAAGCAGACAGAAGGGTGATGCTAGTTGTGGTGGGTGATGGCAAGAGGGGCCTACTCCCCAAGTCTTCCCCGCTGATGTGGTGGTGTGCAGGCTCACCTATTCAGAGGACCCTGGCCCTACAGTGCAGCTGCCTGTGGCAACTGAGGTAAGAGTAGAGGGGAGGTCCTCCCCTGTCAGGGTAGAAGCTCTTCTTCCTGTGGCAGAGGAGGAGGAGGTGTCATTGGCTGCTAGCCCAGCCAGATTGCACTCTCCATCCTCCCCAATCCCCGTTGGCAGTGCAACGGGCCCCTTCCTCAGGGTCTGGGACTGAGGAGGAGCAAGAAGAAGTCATCCATGTTGTTCCTGGACCTTCGTAGCCATGGTAGTGGCGATGGCCCCCAGAATGAACCAGCAGCCACAGTACCACCACCACCAAAATAGTCCCGGACCGAGAGCAGCATGGTGTGGGACCACTTTGTGCTATGTCCTGGTGACCCACACCATGCTTTCTGCATCCACTGCAGGATACAGGTCAGCAGGGGTAAGGACCCCAAGCGTATTGGAATGATGGCAATGCTGCAGAACCTGTGACAGCATCACTGGGGGGGGGGAGGTGTCCCTGCTCCTGCTGCCAGCCATAGGCCTGGCTTGTCCTCAGCTAGCAATAAAGCACCTACTCCTGCTCCCAAGCAGGGGAAGTTGCCTGCATAGTGGGTGCAGTCTGGTTGGCAAATGGTCTGGTTGCCCAGAGCCTCATCTCCTCACCCAGGCAGCCATTAGGGATTGATCACTTTGGATGACCATCCATTCCAAGTGGTGGAGAATGCTGGCTTCTGCCAGCTGCTCCAGCTGCTTGCCCCCAAGTACAACATACCCTCACACACCACCTTCAGTAGGTAGGCAGTGCCCTCCCTGCCCTGTATCAGTCATAGAGGGAGGCTGTGTCAGGTCTGCTGTGTGCAGCAGTGCCTGACACCAGTGTGCACTTCACTGTGGATCTGTGAAGCGGTCCCAGTGGGAAGCACACTGCCTTCCTGTCCTTCATGGTGCACTGGTGGGGGCAGGAAAGGGAGGGGACATCTGCTGCTGCTGGTGTGGCCAGCCCCTCCCATGCAGTGAAGCACAGGTGGGCTGTGCTGCATGTGGCGGTGCTGGACACTGAGCACACGGCAGCTGAGTTGTTGGTGGCCATGGATCGCCAGGTGGGGGGATGGCTGTCTGGGCAGCCAAACCTTTAAGGTTGAATTGAATCACACACACACACACATGCACATCCCTACTATAGAATACACTGTTCTGCCTCTACTTAATGTCACATTGTAACTTCTGGGACAGTTCTACCTCTGTGCCATAAGAAATTGGTTATGATGCTTGTTTCTGAACAAATTAATCTTCATGCAGCAGGCAGTCCTGCAGGGTTACGTTGCAGCCTACACCAGCAGCATGGCCAGATAGACTCGTTCTTAATAGATGACAACTGCTAGCTATGACAAAATACAGGAAGTGTTGCCATCAATGATAAAGGAACACAAAGGCCACTCCATTTCCTGTATTCCTTCAGGTTTCTCTTCACCTCAGTCCCTCCCAGGTTTCAGGGATAACTTCTGATCATTCCTTCTAGTAGTATCTCTTGGTGATAGGTGATTTGTATTCCTACTTTCTGCTGCAAGACTGGCAGGAGGGACAGGGCAGAAAAAAAGAAGTAATTTTTTCCCCCGAGGGTGCATAATTAATTTATGGAATTTTCTACCACAAGACATAGTGATTGTCTCTAGCCTAGATTGTTCCAAAAGGAGACTACATAAATTCATGGAGGACAACTGTACCAATGGTTTCTAATCATGATTAGAGCAAGTGTCAAGAGTGGACCATGTCTGGTGGTGACCATGGTCATGATAGATACTCCAAGTTCAGAGGCAGAATTAATCTAGCTGCTGTGAAACCACAGAGGAAGAGGATGAATTGTCTACATGTCCTGCTTCCTTGAGGCATCTGCCCCGGACAATGCGATGCTGGATCTTTAGTCTGATCCATGAGGACACTACGTATGCTCAAATTTAAATATTTCAAATTCAGTAGTCATTCTCTCTCCCTCTCCCTCACTCTCTCTCTCTCTCTCTCTCCCTCTCCCTGCCCCGGGGGCAAATCAAGGGAGGTATTATCTAGGAATGACTGAAATGTTCTTGATAGCATTCTCTTGGGCTGATGGAAACTACCATCCTGGCAAAATCCTATGGTTAGCCTATAAACAGATCTGTATTAAGTCATGTTTTGACTTTTAGAACTAAACAACTCAAATAGTATATCATCGGAGAAGATACACAGGTCTTATTTGCTTTTAAAACGTGCCTCTATTCTACATAGTTCTACCTTTTAATTTAACAAATGTTACCATGCTTATTAATATTCCTCAGCAGTCAGAACTGTGTGGTGAAGCATTAATATAACATTTTTAAAAATGAAGTTCCTGTTCTACTTGAGTTACTCAGTAAATATTTTGTAATCTATCTTGATACGTTGCTGTCTGTCAAGGGCTGTTGCCTGCTTGATGCTTCAGCTTTAAAAGCAGACAATGGCAACTAGGAAGGCACCTTCCTGGGATTCTAAATCCCCTCTCTCTTAATTATTCATGAAGGCACAGTTTCCAGGGTGTTGAAGTTCCCCTGCAACATGAGTAATTACAACTTGCAAGTGGCATTTACTTCGGTGTAAATGCATAATGATGCTGAACGCAGGATGGAAAGGTGTTGATGTTAACTGACCTAAAAGCAAGAACAAATAAATTCATTTCACTCATGTTTTAACTCAAGAAACTTGAAGGAAAGCCTTATCATAATTATTTACAGAGCAGTTCTTGGATTTTGATCCTGCGGCATGATGCTGTGACAGCATTATATAACCAAGAAGAGCAGAGTCTTTCATAGAATTGTGCATTTCTGTTGTTCCACCTCTTTCTTCAGGAGGATAGAATTTCTAGAGGCAGATTGAAGAACTGGGAGAAAAAGTCGAGGAACTGCTTGCAACCAAGTACTCCAAGAAAGGCTTTTGACTGGCAATCGGTACTAACAAAAAAAAAGAGGAAAAAAGTACTTCTTCCCATGACATAAAGCTCACAAACACAAGGTACTATATTAGGCAGTGGCTGATATGGCTTTAGAAAAAGGTGACACAATTTTATGGAGGATCGGTCTATCAACAGTTATTACAGTATATCTCTGAATACAAGATGCTGACAGCAAATAGTGCAATGGCCATCATCTCCATGCTCTCCTTGAGAGCTGTTATGCTGGCCACTGATGAAAAAGGGACTGCTACATCAAATGCTGATACAATGCTCTCTCTCACACATGTATGCAACAGAAGTGGCACCTATGTTTTTATACCAGCTTTTACCAAACCTGTATTTCCAATATTGTTGCAATATTAGGATGTCCAAGAGGAGCAACAGACTCAGAGGCAAGTCTTTCAGAAAACAAGAGATCAAGTTTATTTTAAAAATGCAGAGGCACAATGTAAAATGGGGTAGTTGATATCATTGGTGCAATTATGGTTGTGCAGGGAGTGAAGGAAAGTCCCGGGATGAGAAGGGGGAGGTAGTGATGAAGTGAAGGCTTAGCAGCTTGCCTGTGGGCAGAAAGAGTGTTAGGGAGGGAGAGAAGGGGGGGGGAGGACAAGAATCAAGAGTAGTTTTGATAGATGAGAAGTATTGTATTGCATCTACTGTTTTGTACACAATGCCAAAAGGGATGGCTTCCTGCAAAAGTGTTGCCAAGGAAAAGTAGCAACTTGCTTGCTTGCTTGCTTGCTTGCTTGCTTGCATTTATTTATTTATTTATTTCATTTATATACTGCCCCAAAGGCAAATCTCTGGGCAGTTTACAACAAAACAATAAAAACAATAAAAAGGTTAAAACATTACAGCAATTTAAAATTTAAAACATTAAAACTATTTACACAATTAAAACAATATCTAATTAAAAGCCTGGGTGAACAAATGCATCTTGACTGCCTTTTTAAAAGTTGTAGGAGATGGGGAGGCTCTTATTTCAGCAGGAAGTGTGTTCCAATCCAAACTCTTAGAGCAGCAACGGAGAAGGCCCATCCCTGAGCAACCACTAGACGAGCCGGTGGCAACTGCAGACCAATCTCTCCAGATGATCTCAATGGGTGGTGTAGTTCATAATGAAGAAGACATTCCCTCATGCCCTCAACTCCTGCCTGTGGCTTCCAGCGGCATCTGGTGGGCCACTGTGTGAAACAGGATGCTGGACTAGATCGGCCTTGGGCCTGATCCAGAAGGGCTGTTATTATGTTCTTTTGTCTTGATGTGTGAGCATTGTAAGACATCCCCCTTGGGGGATGGAGTCACTCCGGGAAGAGCGGAAGGTTCCAAGTTCCCTCCCTGGCATCTCCAAGATAGGAGATATTTCTGCCTGCAATCTTGTAGAATCCACTGCCAGTCTGTGTAGACAATACTGAGCTAGAAGGACCTATGGTCTGACTCAGTATATGGCAGCATCCTGAGTACCTATCCTCCAGAGCATACCAGGGTGGCAGAGAGAAAGACCCTGAGTAAAATGTCCAGAAGTATGTTCATTGATTCAGGTCTTGAACATAAATACTGGGGAGAAGTAGTACTGCCTGCAACCTATTTGCAGAATAGACTGCCCACTAAAACTCAAGGAGTAACACCTTTTGAGTTGTGGAATGGGGAAAACCCTAACTTAAAGCATCTTAGAGTATTTGGATGCAAAGCGTATGCATATTTTCTTAAAGAACTAAGAAAATTAGATTGCAGAAGTGTAGAAGGACTATTCATAGGTTATGAACTGGGTAGCAAAAGTTACAGAATACTGACCCTATCTCAGAAACTTTTAAACTGTATAGTGTTGCATATTTTAATGAGAGATAAATTTCAAATGTCAATGCAATAGTGAATTGTGACTCAGTCTTTCCAATAAGTGACTCAGTCTTTCCACCAGCAACTACAACAACAAAATGAGGAAGTAACAATATACTGTGATATAGTAGAGAGAGATAATTGAGAAGGGGAGACTGAGGTGGAACCCAAAGTGAAATGTTAAAGTAGAATTAATAAAGGGACACCACCTTTAAAAAAATGAAACATGTTTGGAGCCAGAGAAGAGAAAATTCCGGAAGCTATGAATTGGCACAAAACTGAAGGCATGTCTGGTTTAGAAATAGATAAATGGCTGCAGGCAGCAAAAGAAGAGAGTGAATCATTCCATAATAACAAAACGTGGACTCTTGTAGAGCTACTTGAAGGTAAGAAAGCAATAGGATACAAGTGGGTTTTTACAACCAAATGAAATGCAGGAGATTTCCAGTGATATAAAGCAAAATTGATCACCAAAGGATTTGCACAAAAATATGGAGAAGATAATTGCTACATCAAGAAAAATGGAAGTACATCTTCTGGATGTTAAGAAGCATTTCTATATGGTGACATTAAAGAGGACATATATATGATACAACCACCAGGTTTGGAAGAACCAGAAAAGGAAGCAGTGGTCTGTAAACTTCAGAAAAGTATATATGGGCTAAAACAAGCTTCCAGAGCCTGGAACAAAAAATTAAACCAACTACTTCTAAGGGAATGATTCAAACAAGGAAAAGCTGGTCCCAGCTTGTATACAAGGCTCAAAGATGGGAGGTGGACATACATTTTCACATGTGTAGATGACCTGATAGTCTGCCATCAAGATAAGAGAGATAAGAAAGAACAGGATGAATTCGTGATAAGTTTATGCAAAGAATTGGAAATTAAAGATCTGGGAGAGCACTCCTGTTATCTTGGATTTAAAGTTACTGCTACTACCCACCAGTAAAGAACCTAGACTATATAACTAGACCTAGTTATATGGATGCCAACTGGGCTAAGGACAAGGACGATAGACAATCAACAAATGGGGATGTATTCTTTTATGGAGGAGGAGTGATTTCATGGATGAGTGAGAAACAGTCAATTGCCACTCATTCTTCAATGGAGGAAGAATATATATCTGCAGCATAAGAATGCATTTGTAAAAATTAATAATGTTTGTTTATTCAGATGTAATAGTTCCAATTTCACTATGTGAAGTACAGTGTGGAGAAAGATAACTTTTTCTGGCAGCTTTACTGCAGTAGGGGAAAATGCATTAAAAATCACAGGATCGACCCATTTCCCAGAAATAAAAATACACCGAGTCCTGCCATCTTGGGATACATGTAAGCCTAGTTTCTGAACTCTGTCCAACCAGTCTGGAAAAGTAAAGGATTGGGCAAAGGTGTGTGTGTGGGGTTGCATTCTTTTTTAATAAAGTCAAATGACAGAATTCTTTACATGGGTGTGGAATTATGGTCCTGCAGGTGGGTGGGGTGGGGTGGGGCTTAAGTTCCAGAAGCTTTTTGTAATTTTCTGCTGTGAAACAAGCTACTTGGAGGACTTTTTTGGGAGTTTAAAAAAAAATCCAAAAAAATCAATGGATTGACCAATCTGCTTCAAGATCAATACACAGTGTATTGCTCACCTTTCTTACATCTGTGCCCAATTTCAGAACTCTAGGCCAAGCCATTCTAGAAATAGAATAGTGCCCTCTTTTCCCTTGGGAAACATCATGGGAAACAAATCCCTCTATGAGCAAAGGCATACAAACCTGGGCCCTCAGGTCCATGCCTAACGGTGCCCCTGTTGCTGCTGAATAGATGCTACATGAGAGCACAAGGCAGCTGCTCTCTCCTCCATTGCTGCCATAGGATGGCTCAGTCTCTCAGTTGCTTTTTTATCTCAGGATCTCCAGCTCTCCCCCTCCCTCGCCTGAATCTCCTCCACTTAGTTTTCCTAGCTTCCTTGGGCCCAGAAGGGTTGCATTCCAGGCATTCAACCCATGTGCATAAGCAGCCATGAGGCAAAGTTTCTGTCTTCCATGTTTCTCTAGTTTGTCCCTTCTAGCTCTTGTATTCAAGTTAGACTCTATACTGGACATGATGTTAAACTTGCTGAAGGCTGTACTGAATAGAGCCTTTTCCCGTCATTAAATACCTACCACATTTCTGTGTTCATGATGTTACACATGGTGATGGGGGGTGGGGGGAAGGAACCCATCAGTCTATTCAAAGATTAGCTGCTGGGAGAAAATGGCTGACAGTGAGGACTATTTTGCAGCTTGATCAGCAGCAGCAAACCTGGGAGGAGTACTTTGAAACACGGCCTCATTTTTTCACTGCTAATGAGATAATAAATGAAGATAAAATGAAAGCAATTCTGCTCAGTAGTGTAAGGGCTTCAGCCTACAGCTTAAGGAAAAAATTGTTAACCCCTGAAAAACCTTTGGAGAGCTGGTTGATCTGTTGAAGAACCAATTTAGCTTAGAGAGAAATAGTGGAGGAATTTACATTTCGGTTCTGGTCAAGGTTTGTGACAAAACTGAGGAAGCATTCCCAAAACTGTAACTATTGTGCAAGTCTGACACAGATGTTACATTTAAAAATGTTCTGGATTTACAGACATATCTCCTGGGAACTAGGGAAAGAAACAGTGCCTAACGGCAGGGCACCAGGAAGTGACTGACATACTGTGCAATGATCCGTCAGTCTTGCTATTTTGTATGAATGCAATTTACACAGGAGTAAGACCATTATTTCCAATGGGCTTATGCCCATGTGATTTTTGCATTTGTGCAGCTTAAGCACATTCAACATTACTAGGCTGATGTATCATTGTGCAGTATGCCAGCCAGTGTCTTTTAAGTATATAAAGGAACCTGAAATGGAAATTGATATGCCTCAGGAAGGTTGCTATCACTGTGGAAGGAAGCAAGCACCGAAGCTAAAGATTTAAAAACTAAACATAGCACAATTGTGGTTTTAGAGGTCACATTAGAAGAATAAGCTGAGCTAAGAAAAAGGGTGTAGTAATGCAGAGCAGACTAAAAGCCAGTGTGGCATCATGGTTTGTGTGTTGGACTAGGACCGGGAAGACCTGGGTTCACATTCCCACTCAGCCATGCAACTCATTGGGTGACTCTGGGCCAATCACACATCTCTCAGTGTAACCTACCTCACAGGGTTGTTGTGAGGACCATCATAAGTGCTCTGGGTTCTTTGGAGGAAGAGCGGGATATAAATGTAATAAATAAATAAATAAATAAATAAATACCACTAATTTAACACTCTCAAAACCTGCATATTGAACAAATTCAAAAAGTCTAGTAACCTATATAATCTACCGTTTACAAACAAAACAAAACAAAACAGCAACACAAATCCCTAGGGTCGGCCCATTCAGATTACCTTGAATGTGAACAAAAAGCAGGTGGCTTTTGATCTAAATGCAGGGTACACTGAGTCAAGACTCACGTCTCCTCTGCCTGGGCTCTTATGTAAGAATGAAGATGCATTTTTACCGCATCATAGTACAATTAAATTGTGTGCATAGACAGGAGAAGTTATTAAGCCACTAAGCAAAACCATGGTGACTGTTTAACATCAGCGGCGGGTTAGGGGGGGGACACACAACCCTGCAGTGTCATCACCTCCTCCCCCACCCCCTGTTTTTGAATTGGTTATTTAGTTTCAGTTGCTATATTTAAGGTCAAGAGTTTGCAGCTGTTTGAGATAGACCATTGAGAATGATGTTTTAACATTGAAATGTGTTTGCTCAAGTTTGGTAAGATCTTTGTTTTAAAGTTATTTTACTTACGCATTAAAGCGGTCTTAATATCTTGTCTGGAGTAAAGGAGAATGTGCATATCATCGCCACTATATTCTATCATGGCCAAGAAAAAAATAAATCACTAAGAATAGTGTCTGACGTGCAGTGCAGCCTTACGAGGATGGAATAACAGTTCTGACCTTGGCCAGGAAATCAGCTGCATGTCATGCTTGGTGTGCTAAGCCCCTGGTGGCGCAGTGGTAAAACTGCTGCCCTGTAACCAGAAGGTTACAAGTTCGATCCTGACCAGGGGCTCAAGGTTGACTCAGCCTTCCATCCTTCCGAGGTCGGTAAAATGAGTACCCAGAATGTTGGGGGCAATATGCTAAATCACTGTAAACCACTTAGAGAGCTCCAGCTATAAAGCGGTATATAAATGTAAGTGCTATTGCTATTGCTATTGCTAAGGTACAGTGAAAGCTAGACTGGGGGCAGAGAATGTTATAATGTGTATAAGCAGCCACAAGGGTAAGTTTCTATTTTGTATATTTGTCTTGTCTGTCCCTCCTGTCTGCCTGTATTCAGGTCTGACATAGTCCAGAGTTATCTGTCTATCTATCTATCTATCTGTCTATTTATTTGATTTCTATACCGTCCTTCCAAAAATGGTTCAGAGCAGTTTACACAGAGAAATAACAAATAAATAAGATGGATCGCTGTCCCCAAAGGGCTCACAATCTAAAAGAAACATAAGATATGTCTTTAATTATTTCTGTTTTTTAATTGTAAACCGCCCTGAGCCAGCTCAGAAGGGCGGTATAAAAACTGAATGAATGAATGAATGAATGAATAAATAAATAAATAAATAAATAAGATAGACACCAGCAACAGTCACTTGAGGTACTGTGCTGGGGGTGGATAGGGCCAGTTACTCTCCCCCTACTAAATAAAGAGAATCACCACACTAAAAGGTGCCTCTTTGCCAAGTTAGCGGGGTAAGTGGTGCTAAACTTGCTGAGGACTGTGCTGAACAGACTTGCTACATTCCTGTGTTATTACATTGCACTATCTATTATGTATTTTGGTTTATTTGTGCTAAATAAAGTCATACTTCCCAATGACCAACAGGTACCAGCATTTCCACACACACACACACACACTGAAATTAGCTGAATGCACTACTTTGTACACTGGAATATATTTGCTGAAAAGTTTACATGCAGTACTTTTTATTTTTTAGGGGGGAAATTCTAAACATAAACATCAGATTTTACCTGTTCTTTTTCTTAATAGATTTTGAACATTCAATAATCAGATCAATAATTCCAAAATGGCATCATTCTCAAGAGAAGCAGAAGATCTTTCTCAGATTCAAATTTACTATATATCAATAAAATGAAAAGTTGAAATCTTACAAATTTCAAACTGTACTTTCACTTCCTTTTTTGCAAGCACATTTATACAAATTCTATTACATATATTTAATTTCTTGAACTTTCTTATGAATGTAATCTATGCAAAATAACTTTATCCAATGACAGGTGTCACCTGCTACCTATTATATATTTTGAAAAGTTCGTTTGTACAAAATAAAGGCATACTCCATGATTACCGACAAACCCCCCGCCCCCAATAATCAGCAACCTACATAAGCCTGCAGTTGACTCAAGACCTTAGCTGGAGCAAGAATTTACCTGCTCTAGTATTAATCTCCCAGCCTCTCCTGCTTGGGGCTGTTCAAGATGCCAGCACCCTTGCCTGACTTCTGCTCTCCTGTGGAGCTGTCCAAGGTCTGAATCTTTTCTGGGACTCTTGCTTCCCTCCAGACCCTTGCCTCAGCTGCAATCTGAGCCTGATCAATGACTTGGAGCAGGATACAAATTCAGCTCAGGACTCAAAATAGTCCTGTATTATCCAGAGCATCACAGTAGGGTGGGGTGCCCTACTGCAGTGGCATCAGCACAATATGTACTTTGTCACCAAAATTAGGCATATCTAAGGTGAGAGCCACACTCATTCCATTGACTTGCCTGAGATGAAGTCATTTAGCTCCCCTCTTTAAGAACTAGATCTACTTGCAGCCATTACATTTTATGTATTTATGTATTTATGTATTTATGTATTTATTTATTTATTTGCCTGCCATACTCAATCCAAGATGTTGATGAGAGTTTTAATACATTTATTGCTTTTAAAAAGATATTGTAACCAGCTTTGGGAACTCTGGTTGAAAAGTGGGATAAAAATCTAAACAAACAAACAAACAAAAAATATATCTGTAAAATGGATGTGTACACAAATTCTTTATATCCTCCATCAGCATATAATCAATCACATTTTTCAGTGGCATGATCATTTCTCTGGGGTCTCTCAGATTCGTGAGCAAAAGTGAGTTGGATGTCTTAAGAAGAAACAAGGGGGTTGGATGTCTTAAAAGTTGGATGTCTTAAGGAGAAACACATTCTAGCACATCGACTCTGAAAATCTATCATACTCAATCGTCCCAATCAAGAAAAGAATTGTTTTATGTGTTCCCAAGTGTATCTAAGAGAGAACAAAGACAAATGGGTACCTTCTCATGCCCACTCTTATCTTTGGTCCAAGGACAAACAAATCAAAGGAAAATAGAGCAAGGTTAAATGCAACCATAGTATGTTTTAAGGTATAGTTGCCACACAATTTTGCCTTCAGTGACATTCCACACATATTTGAAGGGTCCTTACTCAGGTTAAATATTTGTAAAAGTTCAGAGGCAATTTAAAATAATTGATAGTGAAATTTATTGGATGGATGTCCGTGCTTATATCATACATATCTACTATAAGATATCTGATAGTTTAATCACAGGGAATAAAAACTAACAACATATCTCCACATAATCGAGCCCAGGTGTCCTATACGCATATTGTACAGGGAGGGGGAACAGCAGAACCCTCCCTTAGACAGGAGGATCTGGGGAGATAATGAACAATGCCATGGTCTTCTGTCACCACCACCATCACTTGAGCAAATCCATCTCTAGAGCCACCTTGTTCCACAACCAGGTGGGCTTTTTTAATTTATGCAGATGCAAACTCAAATCAGCAACTTATGAAGACAAATTCTACAAGCACACTGTGAACAGAATTACATAAATCACTTTAAATATATGCAAACAATTGACTGTTAAGACTAGAAAAAAATAATCAAGTTTGATTGATGAAGCAAGGCTCCAGTTCAGCACAAGTGATAACTACTCATTCCAGACGGTCACCCACTTTTGATAGTTGTTCTAATTATAAAACAGTGCCTTAAATGAATAATACTCATGGAATATTGGCTGGTAACAGAACAAAATGGAAAATAAGTTGGAATGAGGTTCATGGAAATCATTGAGTGAAAAAGGCCACCAGACCTTCTCATAATCCCAGAGAGCTCATATTAGCAAACCTTAGTGTGTGTGTGTGTGTGTGTGTGTGTGTGTGTGTGCAGTTACGATAGTCAAAGAGAATCATATGTGAAACCTGCCCTCTCTCAGATATTTTGCATAAGGAGAACCTCCAGACATGTTCCAGTTGTGCTTTCTATGAAGTCAAGTGACAGCCTGGAGATGTGACTCACCTCAAAGAAGAAGAAAAAATGTTGTCCTATTGTCTTCTTGCCCAGGGAGATTGTGAACTGCCCAGGGACATTTTTGTATGGGGTGGTATATAAATGTAATAAATAAATAAATAAATAAATAAATAAACTAGAATGATGGCTTTCTCTGCAATTCTTTGTATATTTCACTTAAGGAGGAACTCCCATTTTCACTGTGGATCTCAATTTTGGGCTATCTATCTATCTATCTATCTATCTATCTATCTATCTCTTTATTTCGCTTGTTGACCAGAAATTCATTACGATTTAGGCAAAATTTCAGACACAGCTCTAGCCAAAACAATTCTACTTAAAAATAAATAAATCTCTAATTCTGAATATATAGGATTAACATATGAAGCTGTTTTATACAGAGACAGATCATAGGTCAGTATTGTTTATCCAAACTGGCAGTAGTGCTCCAGAGTTTTTCCCAGCCCCTCCTCGAGATACTGTTGTGAACTATACCTGGTTTCGCACTCTGTACATGCTCAGAGGGAAAGAGGGAAAGTCACATCATACACAAACTGAATTGGTTCTTGGAGATGGTGACCATAGGATCGGGGCGAGCAAACAGAGACAGAAAGAGACACACTCAGAAAGTTCAATGGGCTCTATTATAGAAAGTTGCTCATCAGGATAAAATAATCCACATTACAAACATGTTTCCAATTCAAAGTGTATTGTAATGTGCCTAACTAACATATGTGTGTGCAATAAGTAATTACAGCTATCTAATAATCTAACAAACCCTAATAAAACATTTAGAGAGAAGCAGAGAAAGAAAGAAGGAAGAAGAAGGGAAGGCTTAGGAAGGGGGTGGCAGTAATTAGTAGGGAGGAGGGAAATGGGGAGCAGGCTAGGCTGTGTGTTGAATAGGCATCTCACCAGGTTCACGAAGAAGGCTTCAAAGGAATTGTTCATTGCTGGAACTTGAGAGCAATGCATCTTCACCTGCAAGAAGGCTGGTGCTGGATTTCAGGCGCTTGGAAGCAATGCTTTCTTCAAGAGGTCAAGCAGGGTGGTGGTAGTTTGCTCAGAGCAAGGTAGAGAGTGAAAGCACCATGGCTGGGGAAGTCTTGACTTCTCACTGCACAGCAGAAGTCACAGACAGTTCTTGTCCATGGACAGAGTTCCTGCTTGTTGCCCATGGCTTTAGCAGCAAACTCTGGGGTGGCTCATGAGCAAGTATTGCTTGTAGGCAAAGATTGCTGACTCTGTCCAGTAAGCCTCATTCTTTATAGTTGTATCTTCCTTTGATCTCCATAGAGTCTATTCAAAATATCCTCATCCTTCCTGGGTCCCAAAAAGGTGACACTTTGCTACCTGCTGGATATTGTCTTTTAATTATTCAAGGTATTAGCTAGGCCCAGGGAGATCTGAATCCCATCTTCTGTAAGCTGCTACTTAGGGGAGAGATACTCTACTTTGCCCAAAGCAAATCTGCATCTCTGAGCTACAAATGGGCATCTTTTCTTGTCCCCAGATTCCTGGCCTGGTCCCAGAAGGTATTAAAAGGTGTTAATAAAATGACTAAATCTACAGGTGTTTTCCTAGAGTGGAATTTCTATAGACAGCAATTGAGTAGGGATGTGCAAACCGGTTTGAATTTGAACCAGTTTGAATTTGAATCGGGGCGATTCGAATGTTCGAATTCGAACCAAACCAGCCATCAGGTTCGAGCTGCAGGTTTGAATTTGAACGAAACAGGGGGTGGTTTGATTAAAACCGGTTTGAACTGGTTTGAACTGGTTTGAACCTCAAAAGGTGGGTGGGGTGGTATCTGGCACCCATGGGTACCTACCACCCAAACTGCAAAGCAATCAGACATTCGTACGATTTTTTAATGAATTTTTGGAATTAATTTTTTTTCCTCATAGGGTATAATGGGACTTGAACCAGCCCATTATTCCCTATTGTGTAGCACCCATGGGATGTCAATAACCATCCAAACCCCAAAGCAATCGGACACACCTACGATTTTTTAATGAATGTTTGAAATATTTTTAATTATTTTTCTCATAGGGTATAATGGGACCCAAACCAGCCCATTAACCCCTATTGTTGAGAACCTAGGGGCACAAAAATGGGGTGGATGGTAGGCACTTGGGGTGCCTACCACCCCCAAAACTCCAAGGTAATTGTACACTCCTCCGATTATTGGTGAATTTTAAAAGTATTTTTGAATTCCTCATAGGGAATAATGAGGATTGCAGCAAAGGTATAGCTTCACGTCGGGGGTGAAGGGGTGTCCTAGAGCAGTGTGTTGTGGGTGGTAGTTCCCAAGGTGGGCAAGGAAGCTATCAGAATTATTTGAAAGGAATTGGGCAAAAGGCTGATTTTTAAAGTGATTTTTGAAGTTGCGCATCTTTAACGTTTTTCTCCAAAAAGAAGCATGGAGGTGTCAGCAAATGTATAACTTCACATAAGGGGGAAAGGGGTGGCCTAGAGCAGAGTGTGGTGGGTGGTAGTGTCCAAGGGTGCCCAGGGAGCTATCAGAATTATTTGAAAGGAATTGGGCAAAGGGCTGATTTTTAAGTGATTTTTGAAATTTATGTGTCTTTAAGGTTAGCAGATGAGAGTGGATTCATGGTTTGTCATTGAAAATCTTATATGCTACCAAAGAATCTACACTCAGAACACCTCAGAAACATCAAACCCAGTACCCCATGGGTTAGCAACCCATGGGGTTGTTGGCACCCTCTTTGCACTAGACCACCACGCACTCTGGGCCACCCCAGCACCCCAAAAGTGGCTTTAAGGTTTTTCTCCATAGGAAAGAATGGAGGTTTCAGCAGCTCCATAATCGCACTTGGGGAGTGCTGGGGTGGCCCAGAGCAAGGGTGATAACCACCCCCATTGGTTGCTAACCCATGGGGTACTGGGTTTTGTTGTTTCTGAAGGGTTCTGAGTGTAGATTCTGTGGTAGCATATAAGATTTTCAGTGACAAACCATGAATCCACTCTCATTGCTAACCTTAAAGACACATACACCTAACCCTAACCCTAACCCTATGAGGAAAAAATAAAAATATAATTCAAAAATTCATTAAAAATTGTATGAGTGTCCGATTGCTTTTGGGTTTGGGTGGCGGGTACCCATGGGTGCCAGCTACCACCCCAACCACTTTTTGAGGTTCAAACCAGTTCAAACTTGAACCGAACCAGAGGGTGGTTCGAACAAAACCAAAACCGAACCATCCCCTCCTGGTTTGAACCCAGTTTGAATTTGAATCGAACTGGGCAAACCGGTTTTATGCACATCCCTACAACTGAGTATCCCCTTTGGGCACAGCAGAGCCATCACTGACAAGGATTAACAAAGACTTCTTGCAACAGGAAAGGTGAGCTCAGCCTCTGGCCTCTTCCACAGACATTATCTGATAGTGAGTTACATTTTAGCACATTGATAGCTCAGGCCTAGCCCTTGTGTTTTTTGTGAGTGCTCATTTCACAATACAATGCTGGATTGCCTCCTCTTTCACAGAACAATTAGCATCAGTCTCAGAAGCAAGTCATGTACTGGTCAGTTCACCTTGAGTTCAGGCATTAATTGATCTCTTAATAAAAATAGAGTCACACAGGCCTGAATCCTACACAATTCTGGGTTGGTATTATGGGTTTAATGTGGGGGTCGGGTGGGGGTGGGGGTTCCCCAACAATACCAGGGACTGAACCTGTGAGTTTCTGCATGCAAAGGTTCCAAAACCCCTCTACTATAAGACATTGTGCAGAAAAATACAATAGAAACTGATAGCACTTTTGCAACAAACTATAAACATCAGCTGACATGAGGAGAAATATTAGGCAATCCTAACTTGTCCTTTTGATCTCAATGGGTCTGCTTGGAGTGATTTTCTTCATCATGTCAACCACTATTTAAATAGTGGTTTAGATAGGCCTCAAATCACGTAAAATGTGCCCCTAGACAAAACTGTTTTTTCTTCCTGAAGATATTATTCCCCTTATTTTGTTAGTCTGGCTTGTCTTTGCTGAAAGCCTTGTTGTATGAAAAGGCCAAATTGGAGCCAAAGGCCTAGCTGAATGAATGAAATAGGCTTTGATTGTTGAAATACTAGAAGCCTGTGGTCTGAGAGGAGCTAAAGGCCTAGCAGAATGCTTCAAAAAGGTTTTGCTTGCCAGAATGAGGGCAATAGCTCTAGCTAATAAGATGATCCAAGGACGAAGGACTACTATAACCTGCTCCAGCAATTTATGTCAAGGGTTTACTTACTATATAAGAAAGTATTGTTATAAGATGGTTCAGCAATTTGTTCATTACCACCATCTTACCTCAAAAAAAGAAATATTTTATGAGAAGCTATTTCCCCTCTATACAAAAATAAACTCACATTCTTCTGAAATAAATAGGCTCTCTGACTAGAAGCCCAGACCATTTTAAAGACACAAAGAGAACAAATTTGTCAGAAAGATCTTGCTTTTTGGTAAGTGGTTCTGAATTAAAACATGTAAGAGATCTGTAGTCCACTGTTTAGCTGGTATAGGTGAAGTGGGAAAACAAAGAAGTTATAGTCAGACAAAATAAGGAGTATGCACTCACAATTTAATAGTTATACTGTATACAACATATTTATTAATTAGTGGAATACATATTGCAAACAAGCCACCTAATGGCACAATGGGGAAGCAATCTGCCTAGAGAGCAGGAGGCTGTTGGTTCAAATCTCTGCTGGTGTGTTTTCCCAGAATATGGGAAACTCCTATATCAGGCAGCAGCAATACAGGAAGGTGCTGAAAGGCACTATCTCATACTGCACTGCTGAAAGGCATCATCTTATACTGCACGGGAGAAGGCAATGGTAAACCCCTATTCTACCAAGAAAACCACATGGCTATGAGGTCACCAGGAGCTGACACTGACTCAACGGCACCTTTCCTTTCCCCTTTATATTGCAAACAGATGCAAATACTAAAGTATAACTATGCTATTTAATAAGAGTGTGTGTATGTGTGTGTGTGTGTGTGTGTGTGTGTATGACAATTTTTAAATTAAAAATTGGCTGGGTATCTAAAATAAACATGTGAACTACACCTTTGTTCACGTCTGTTGCACATTCCTTTGCATCTTTTTCTTCTTTGCCCATTCTCCCTCCTAGCATGCATTCTGTTTTCAGGTTTCTTCCTCAGATCTTCCACTTCCCCCCTCATTATTCTTTGCCATCTGAGTTTTAATTCTTCTTTTGGGGGCACCCCGCACATGCATATACACCCCACTTGCCTTTGCCTGCAGCTTCCTCAGAACCCTGCTAGGTCTATCACCTTTTCCCCAGGGTAACAGATCTTTTCAGACTGCCCTACCCCTCATAAGAACATAAGAACAGCCCTGCTGGATCAGGCTCAAGGCCCATCTAGTCCAGCATCCTGTTTCGCACAGTGGCCCACCAGATGCCGCTGGAAGCCACAGGCAGGAGTTGAGGGCGTGCCCTCTCTCCTGCCATTGCTCCCCTGCAACTGGTATTCAGAGGCACACCCTTGAGGCTGGAGGTGGCCCACAGCCCTCTGACTAGTAGCCATTGATAGAACTCTCCTCCATGAAGTCATCCAAACCCCTCTTAAAGCCACCCAGGTTGTTGGCCGTCACCACATCCTGTGGCAGAGAGTTCCACAAGTGGATCACACGTTGTGTGAAAAAGTACTTCCGTTTGTTGGTCCTAGACCTCCTGGCAATCAATTTCATGGAGTGACCCCTGGTTCTAGTGTTGTGTGAGAGGGAAAAGAATCTCTCTCTCTCCACTTTCTCCACGCCATGCATGATTTTATAGACCTCTATCAGGTCTCCCCACAGTCGTCTTTTTTCTAAACTAAAAAGCCCCAGGTCCTCCCTAGGAGCTGAATAAATCAGCCAATAGCAGGCAGAGAGGTTAAATAGTTAAACAATATGCAGCAACCCTTAGGAACAAAACTCTTCCGTCAATAGCAGACCCACTGTGACAGGCAGGCAGTTGGCTAGGAGGCTGTTCTCATGAGCATCCAAGACTGGGCTAGGGCAGCTAAGCTGGGGCTCGGCTGCCCATGGGAACCGCCTGGAGGCATGTGACTCCTGGCGGTGCCTCGGTGGCATACCTGGCTAAGAAGTTGGCCTGCTAAATAAGATTGAGGGAGCGAAACCCCATTTAAATGAGTGAGTGTCGGTGACTGCTGCTTTCAGCTGGTGATTAAACACTGAGGGGCACCCCACAATGCACCATTCACTCGTGCAGTGCATTGTGGGATTTCTGGAGGCTGGTATGGTGTGTCGCACCCCATCCCCACACCTCTGCCTGCTCATAGCAGCAGTGCTGTCTGGGCACGCAGTTCGCACACCCAGCAACTCCATGTGGATCATCTGTGGAGAAGGCAAGCTTCTGTTGCCTTCCCCACCACCCTCACTCAAGCTCTCTCACTAGATTGTGAGAAAGGGCTCAATCACTGCCACCAGCAAACTGCATAATCCCAAGGATTTACAATTTAGATTGCATATACAATTGCTAAGACATGAACAAGAACTGTAGTGAGGAGGACTAATTCTAATTCTAAATGTAGATCAGTTATATGAGCTCCCATTGTTACAATTTTTCTCCAAGGGGGGATATATATTCAAGTCCATTTCCCTCTCTATATGTTTTAATGAGTTATATTAACTTATGCTTGCTTAGTAGGACTGTGGTGTTATAATATTTATTGGAGCTCAAACTGAAAATCAAGTCTGATAGGGTCAGACAGCTCACTGGGCAAGTGATGTTTTTTCCTCCTGTATCCAAAATGAATAGCACCCCGCTGCCTCCACCCTTTTTTTCTTATGCTTCAAAATACTCTGTTCAGATATGTAGGAACATCATGAACTATCCTGAGAAATTTTGCACGTCTTATCTACTCTTGCTTCTCTCAGAATTCCCTGGGTATCTTTTTCAAAGTGAGTACTTTCATTCATTTCAAATTTTTGTGTTAGGCAGAATTGTGTGAACTTCCAATATCTGCCCAGGGCGTGGCCACTTTGAAAAAGGTGAATGTCGAGTTAGGGATTAGTAGGAAAAGGATTTCAAGTAAAAACTGACAGAATTGCAGTGCCCACACAACCACACTTGGACTACAGGCTGACATCCAGACTGAATTACTCCTGAGTAGTCCCATTTAAATTAATGGGATAAGTTTGTCAGATGGGTAGAACAGTCAGATCTGTTCTCCCCATCTTAAAAAAGGACACTGCAGAGCGGGGGAAGGTGCAAAGAAGAGCAACTATGTTCAGGAAGCCGAAGTACTACAAGGAAAGGGGTTCTTTAATTTACTAAAAGGGTGCATGTGGAGATACATGATACAGGTATATAAAATTATGCATGGTGAGGGAAAACTGGATAAAGCAAAGTTTTTTTCTCTTTCATAGTACAAGGACTCAGAGACATCCAATGGAACAAATTGGCATGAGAGTCAGGAGAAAGAACTTCTTCACACAGAATTCGATTAACATGTGCAATTATTAATATTCCTGTTGTTGTTAAATACCACCTTTCTATACCACCTTTCATTAAAACAATCTCAAGGTGGTTCACACAAAAGTTACAATAAGACTACAAAAATCACACAATTGAAATATCAGCCAGAATATAAAAATACAGGACTGATTAAAAGATTTAAAAACAAACACAATGTAACCATAAAAGATACAAAAACAACAGCAATAGGAACAATCATATAAAAGCCTAGGTAAAAAGCCAAGATTTCACATGCTTTCTAAAAACTATGATGGAGGCTGAGGAGCAGATGGCTGAGGAGCAGATGAGGACATGGTGCTGGCTACTAATTTGCCATAGAATGTGGTACTGGCCACTAGCCAATGCCACAGCTAAGTTGCTGGGGACTCTGGGACAAAGGCCTGCACTGCTCCTCCTTCTCCTAATGACTCTACCAATCAACAGGCTTACTTCCAAAGGCCCTGTGTCCTTTGGGAGAATGGCTATTTGCCAGGGGAGAGGGGATGAGAAAGAAGAGCTGCCACACCAGTTTCTTGGCCAAGAGACTTGTACAGTGGCTCCTCCTTCTCCTGCCCTCCCCACCAGGCAATGGGAGTGTTCTCAAAGATTTATAATGATGCAGTGATTCCTGGCCAATGTTCTCATTTGAAGATGGGCATGCTCAGTGCAACAGCAGTGTCAATCCTTAAGAAGCAATGCCACGAGTACTGCGGGGTTTACAGTTGGCTCAGCCACGTTGACTCGCCGCTGCTGCCCAAGCTGACCAACCATTGGTAACGCCACTGACAGTGTTGCACCAGCACAGTGCTAGTTTAAATGTCAGCTAGCTTGAGAATGAAATAGGTTGCATACTTACAAAAATGGAAAATCTTTATTCTGAGGTCAAACATTGTTATGAACGACACTAGGAAAAAAATGGAAGGATACCAGAAAACAAAATGATCATGAAAAGGCTCCCCATTGCCTTGTTTCTGTGATTTAATATTTGTTGAGATTTACTCATGGAATTATCTCTGGGCCTTGCTGTTCAGATTAGTACAAAGCATACTGGATTCTTCCAATTTGGTTTCACCTTGAGATCACAACTGAGAAAGCAACTGCATAGAACACTGAACATAGTTTCAAGTCTCTGAATTACCTGAAGACTAAGCTACCATGAAGAGTGGATTAGTCTTAATAAATTAGAAGAAGAAAATTCACCTGTAGATCCCTCAAATTATTATGGCATACTGAAGGCTAATACGTCCTTCTTGAATGTATAAACATAACCTGTTTCTCAAAAATGAATTACCCTCTGAAACAATATTTCCACAGTATGAAGTTTGATCACTGAAGAGTTCACAGTGTTTTTGTTTGCTTCATTATTGTTGCTGCTGCTCATTTTTAAAAAAATATTCTGAAATAATCAGAATTAAGAGTGCTTTGCATTTATTCATTATGTTATCATATAATTTTGGTTAAATGTTGTATGCCTTTGGCATTTCTCCTTGCCAGCAATTGGAAATTCCAGGTTGGCTGGCACTATAAAGCCTGAGAAAATATATATAGGAGCCATAGACACACTACTAACATGGCAAAAAGCCACAAAAATGTGAAAGGAGCTGCAAAATGCCTTACACACCTCCATCTTCCTTCCTTCCTTTCTTTTTTTTTTTAAAGTCAAAGAAGCAGCTCGCATGTTCCTGCTTTGGAAGTTTCTTTTCAGATATCTTTTTGATTGTGAGTACTTTTGGAACAGGGTACCATTTCCTCATACCTTTTGCTTTTTAAAATTAATAACCCTTAGAGAACTTTTTGTTGAAAAGTAATATATATTTACTATTTATTATTATTATTATTGAATGATGATGATGATGATAATAATATCTAATCTAATAAGATTATAATAATATTATATTATAATATAATAATATAATAATAAGAAGAAGATCTAATAATAACACCAGAATTAATAAGTAAAAGAGCAAAGAAAATTAAAAATTGGACTGCGCCAGGCGACGATGAACTGCATGGCTTTTGGCTTAAACACCTAACAAGCCTTCATAAACAACTATCAAATAGTTCAATCACATTTTGCAAGGAGGTGATATTGAACAATGGCTAACAACTGGGAAAACTCATCTCATCATGAAAGATCCAGCAAAAGGTGCACTTCCAAGTAATTATAGACAGATAACCTGCCTGCCAACCATGTTCAAATTATTAACTGGAATAATAGCAGATGAAGTGATGCAACACTTATTAACTAACAAACAGCTTCCAGTTGAACAGAAAGGAAATTGCCCGAACACCAGAGGCACAAAAGACCAGCTGCTGATTGACAAAATGATTTTAGAAAACTGCAAGAGAAGAAAAACAAATCTAAGTGTTGCATGAATTGACTACAAGAAAGCCTTCGATTCATTGCCTCACACATGGATACTAAAATGTTTAGAAACAACTGATGTCAGCAAAAACATTCAGATATTTATTAGAAAAAGCAATGAGCATGTGGAGTACACAGTTAACAATCAATGGCGAGCAGGTTAGCATTAGAAGAGGCATTTTCCAAGGGGACTCACTATCCCCTCTGTTGTTTGTAATTGCCATGACCCCACTTTCACAAATACTAAACAAAACAGGCCTCGGATACCAAACATCTAAAACATCAAGTCAAATCAACCATCTGCTGTACATGGATGATCTGAAGTTGTATGGAAAGTCCCAGTCAGAAATCGAATCACTGCTAAACACTGTCCGTATATTCAGTAGCGATATAGCAATGGAGTTTGGACTAGACAAGTGTGCTGCATTAATAATGAACAGAGGGAAAATAAGAAAAACAGAAGGAATAGAACTGCCCAATGGAAGCAACATCAAGAACCTGGAAGAGAAAGAACATTACAAATACTTGGGTATTCTCCAGGCTGATAACATTGCACACACTGAAGTTAAAAGAAAAATTGGAAGTGAATACATCAGGAGAGTTAGAAAAATCCTCAAATCCAAACTCAATGGCGGGAACACCATACATGCCATAAGCACCTGGGCTATACCTGTTTTCAGATACACTGCAGGAATAATAGACTGGACCCAGGCAGAGCCAGAGATGCTAGATCGTAAGACCAGGAAAATCATGACCATCAATCATGCTCTGCACCCCCGCAGTGATGTAGATAGGCTATACCTCCCTCACAGCTCAGGTGGAATGCTGCAAGTCCATCAAACAGTAGAGGAGGAGAAAAGAGGCCTTGAAGAATATATCAGGGACATTGAAGAAGATGAACTTCAAATGGTCAATAACGAGAAACTATTCAACACCAATGAAACAAAGCAGGCCTACAAGAAAGAACAAGTCAAGAACCGAGCAGAAAAATGGAGAAATAAGCCACTGCATGGTCAATATTTGCACAATATAAGTGGAAAATCAGACATCACCAAGACCTGGCAATGGCTTAAGAATGGCAACTTGAAGAAAGAAACAGAGGGTTTAATACTGGCTGCACAAGAACAGTCACTAAGAACAAATGCAATAAGAGCAAAAGTCAAAAAATCCACAGCAAACAGCAAGTGCTGCCTTTGTAAAGAAGCAGAGGAAACAGTGGACCACCTAATCAGCTGTTGTAAAACGATCACACAGACTGACTACAAACAAAGGCATGACAAGGTAGCAGGGATGATACACTGGAACATCTGCAAAAAATACAAGTGACCTGTAGCCAAAAATTGGTGGGACCATAAAACTGAAGAAGTTGTCAAAAATGAAGATGTAAAAATATTATGGGACTTCCGAATACAAACAGACAAACATCTGCCACACAATACACCAGATATAACTGTAGTCGAGAAGAAAGAAAAACAAGTCAAAATAATCGACATAGCAATACCAGGGGATAGCAGAATAGAAGAAAAAGAAATAGAAAAAATCACCAAATACAAAGATCTACAAATGGAAATTGAAAGGCTGTGGCAGAAAAAGACCAAAATAATCCCAGTGGTAACTGGCGCCCTGGGTGCAGTTCCAAAAGACCTTGAAGATCACCTCAACACCATAGGGGCCACAGAAATCACCATCAGCCAATTACAAAAAGCAGCTTTACTGGGAATAGCCTATATTCTGCGACGATATATATAACAACAACATTGACAATAAAATTCAACCATCCCAGGTCCTTGGGAAGGACTCGATGTCTGGATAAAACAAACCAGTCAATAACACCTGTCTTACCGTGTAAACAAGAAATAATAATAAACCACAGAAGCAACAGAAGGTGGTATGTGCTGTCTTTCCTGCTGCTTCTATAGGCCTGCATATCAACATCCAAAGCATATTTTGAGGCTGAAATAGACATTTGGCTCCAAATCCAAACTTAGAAAGCCAAGTGTTGCACCAAGCAGCTGCAAAGCAGTTTTGGGAAGATGTCATTTGTATGGAGGACTAGGAGTAGAGAAGAAAGGATAGTAGTTTATCCATGTCTCTGTCTGCCGTTTTCCCCCAGCACCCCCTCCTCCCAGTCACTTTGCCACTCATCTGTTGCCCCAGAGGAAAGCTAAGGGTACACGTGCCCCACAGACTTGTACCCACCTCTCCTGACCCCTGTGGTTACTTTAAAGGAAAGGAATTTTTTCATATACTCCGAGTACTTTTATTATCTATCTACCTATCTATAATCTGTCATCCGAAAACCTTCAGTTTAAGATGATTTCAGTTTTCACTCCTGCTTTAACAAGCGCGGAAACTGCAAGGTAAAGTGCTCATCTTAACATAGGATTCCAAACCTAGGGCTGTTACCAAACATCTGATTCAGATTCAGGAAGCTAATATCTGCAAACTGTTGTATCTTTCAGCAAAGTGTGCTGCAGATTATTTTGAATAAATAGAAGGGTATATCTAGCTGCACCTTACAGACAAATTCTATTTATTTCATTTGTTACCTTCATGGATATTGTGTGAAAATGATTGAGAGAAAATAGAAAATGCATGCTGCAACCAGTTTTAGACAGCTCCTTTTAACCACCGCAATCATTCACAACTTGCAATCATTCACAACTTCCTTTAGACAATGTTGCACATGGTCAGTAAAAAGAAAAGGTTCCCCATTTCATTTAATAGGGCAGCAGGATGCAACTGAGAACACCAACTGAAATACGAATAAAAGAAACGGTATTCTGCAGCAGTGCATATCTCACATAAATCACCTGAAGTTCCTCAGATTCACAGTAGACCCTAGAATGTGTAGCTCATGTTGAAGCAGACCCCCTTCGTAGCTCACTTCACCCCTAAGACTCTCCCAGCCAGAATCAGGGCCCTGGTACGGATTACACTGAGCCAGGGAGTGCAAAGGAAAAAATGGCAATTTAAAACAAAGTGTGATGCAAATGGCCTCTGCGCGTGTGTGGAGGCAATGACAATGGCCTCTGCGCGTGTGTGGAGGCCCAAATCAGGCTGCAGGCAGCCCAGGTTGTCATTCAGGAGGTCAGCAGGGGGCTTAGAGGAGCCCCCACCCCTGCCCCCACCCCAGAGCCCCCACCCCAGAGACTGTCTGCCAACTTGGATGTAAAATAAAAGGTACTTTCACATACACATACAAACACACACACCTTATATTAGGGAATCCCCCTTTACTTGTACAGGTGAATCCTCACCGGACTCCCTTTACCCCCCAAACCAGCCCATGAACCAATTCAGCACAGTTTGATGGCCAGACTGAACCAGACCTGGTTCATTTGAGCTCAAAACCAGGCTGGGCCGGTTCGAATCTGGTCCAGTTTCAAACCAAACCAGTCAAACCATTTCAGTGCACATCCATACTCTCCTTTCCTCTCCTCTTCAAGTCCCCTCATGTTTGCACCTTTTTCCTGTTCTTTACTGGTAAAGGTGGAGTCCTAGGACCCCCTTTGTCCAAACAATTCATTAAAACCACCCCCCTTACCAAGGTGACTGTCCTGGAGCCAGGCAAGTTATATTCACGATGGAGCACTGGAACTCAGCGCAGAATGAAATATATTTGCCATTGAAAGCTTTAGCACACAAAGGACCCATATTTATGAATGGGCATCCTTTATCTCTTCCTATTACCTCAGGTAGACACATACCAAAAAACCCTTCTGTCGTCTCTCTACCCACTCTTTTCTATATGCAAAGCATCCCTTGAATCTGTCTTTCTTCATACCCATTCCTCCATATTCTATCTGTCTGTCTCAACGCTATAGAATAAAGGCACCTGTTCCTCTGGAAATGCAGTTGCAGCTCATTCAGAAATTCCTTTGCTTGTCTACACTTGCCTGTTTATTTTTGTCCCCCAGTTCACTGTTTTCCCCATCAATCTGTCTTTCCAGTCTCTTCTCCTTGATTGCTCCAGTTTTCCCCTTCAGAATAGTCTGTTCTAGGATTTTTCCTTTCCCCATAGTCTCTATTATTGTCAGCCATTTTAGCCATTACTAACATTTGCCACTAGGCAAACTAGGAGTTCCTTCTCTCAGAATGCAATGGTTTTTCTAACGCATTTCAATAGTTCTTCTTGTTTTGTTAATTTCCCCCCATAAATGTTTTATTTTGCTAATTCACTAATCAAAATGTATACTTAAATTCTTTTTAACATAAATTTGAGTGTGTGTTCATCAGAAGCTTGTTTCACATCCAGTTGTGTATTGGTTCCACTTCCATTGCAGTCCTTGGTCCCAACTTGAATGAATGAATGAATGAATGAACTTGGTCACACATGTTTTGTCCACATGTCATAATACTCATAATATAGTTGTGCAAAGGAACACAGCTTTTTCTCTGGGCATCTTTCCACTGCTGCTGTACTTTGGAGCAACTTAATCTCTACACATATGCAAAGGTTTCCCAAACAGGTCTTGAATGTGACACTGGAAACATAATAATAACAGTATTCTGGGGAGACTTTTTAGGATCCTGATGCCAAAAGCTAACACAGGATTTGCTAATGGAAATGTGGCATTGTTCCAGAACCATGTGCTGAGTACCCTAATGACCACCACACCCATATGCTTACATGTGGAAATGTATTTTCTGAATGAATAACACAGACAACTGGCATTCCCTCAAACCCCAGCCCATGAACTAAAAGCTGCTGCTGTAGTGTTATACTTTATTCATCTTGTCACATATATTTCTTAGTCTTGTGGACTGTCAGTCACATACAGAGTATCGTATCTTGAAAAAATATAACTTGAGAAATGGGAAGGACTTTGCGCTGTCTCTTTGTCTCAGACAGTGGAGGACAGACTAGTAAGTCAGAGGGCTAGAGAGTCAAGACATTGGTCATCATCACTTCTCCACTGCTCTGATGCTATCCCTTTGAAATGTAGATTGCTACTCTTAGGGATTCAACTTCCTTCCTCTCTCTCTCTCTCTCTCTCTCTCCCTGCCTGCCTTTCTACCTTGCAACATGGCAAGCCTCTCTCCCTGCACCATGTGTGCAGAGAAGATGCAGAATCCATCTGCATCCAGCTAGATAGATAGATTAGAGATCCTAACTCCTCGCTTTCCTATCTAGAATGGAGTTCCTTAATAAATGCCTTTTATATTGATTTGAAACTATGAATTGGCTCCAAGTTACTTTACTCTCAGCATACACGCACACCTAACTGAATTTCCGCTGTATTGTGCCTCTGTGCACTCTACTATAATGAGAAAGGGATTCTCACCACAGAGAATTTCCAACAGGTTATGGGAGCCCAGTATTTTGAGCTGCGTGTACTGCAACTAGAGAGTTAGGTTTGTTCCAGGAGATCCAGTGAGATCTAGCGTGGACACTTTGAATTGCTAATCTACAGCAACTGCCTTTTGGAGCCAGTGAGGATGGCTACATACCTAGAGGGAAAACTCAGGCTGACTATCCTGAATGCAGACAACTATTTGGAATGGAAAACTCGATTGAGGATTGCACTGGAAGCAGAAGGACTGCAAAACATTACTGAAGAGAACCCCCCCCCCTGGAAAAAGAACCACAGCTGCTGAGAAAAAGGCGAAAGAACATTGGCTGATGAAGGATGCAAATCTCAAGCGATGATCGCAGCCTCTGTGAGTAAAAATTTCCTTTACACTATATGTGATCTTGGAACCTCAAAGGAAATGCTAAGCAAGCTAGATTCCTTGCATATGAAGAAGGGGTGGGCATACACCTTTAACTTGAGAAAGAAAATGCAGGATCTTCAGTATAAAGATGGGGACTGTTTTTCTACTTTTGTGGGATTTTTGGAAGATTTCTTTTTCCAATTTAAAGAAGCAGGGGAGGAATTTACAGACAGTCAGAAGCTGAAAGCTCTGTTCCTAAGCATGCCCCCCAGCTATAGCAGTTTAATCGGCCAATTGGAAACCCACACCAATCTAAGCTTTGAGAAAGCAGTGGAAATGTTATCCTCTGAAACAAGCAGAAGAAAAGTTCTGAATACACGCTATGAAAGTGAATTTGCAAGTAACTTTGCTCTTAAAGCAACAATTGATCATTCCAGATGAAACCCAAGGTGGGGAGGGAATGCTGCAAGAGGAAACCGCGTGGGGCCCCCACATTTACATACAAAGAGATCTGGCTACATTGTCACCAAAGAAACTCAGCCCAGAGAGAGAGGTCACATGACCGCCAGCAGAGAGACTGTTCCTGAAATGAGGCCAACTGGGACTAATATCTTTAGATGTTTTCTGTGTAACCAATTTGGCCACAAGGTGGCAAACTGTCCCAAGAATCAGACAAGAAGGACCGATTTTACTAAGTCGAATGTGAATCAGTTTACAGAAAGATATCTGAACAGGAATTTTAATGTTAATTTGATGCAAAGCGATGAAAAGTTCATTTATTTGGATTCTGGTTCGTCTGTGCATATTTCGAATAATCTGGCTTTCTATACTGAACTGTTTGATATTCCTGTAGAGACTGTTTATTTGGGCAATAATATTACAATTAAAGCCAAGAAGAAAGGTGGAGGAATTTTGTATTGCAAATTGCTGGATGGATCTGCTAAACCATTTTTTCTTAAAGATGTTTTGTATATCCCTGACTTCTCAAGCTTCTTGATTTCAATATCCAAGCTAGAGAAACAAGGCTGTGAACTGTATATTAAAAATGGACAATGTGTTGTTACCCAGAATGGAGAAGTTTGCCTTGTAGGCTCTAAATCCAAAGGTCTTTATTGTGTGGAGCAGCAATCTACAGACAGAGAAAGACCAGCCCAGTCCAAACCTGAGGCATACCAGCCTAATGAAGTGAACCTTGCTCAGTCATGCCTGCATGAAAACTGCTTGCAACTGTGGCATAGACGACTAGGACACAGGAGCAATGAGTCAATCCAGAACATGAAGGAAAAGGGATTAGCTAATGGCATTGATTTTGTACCATGTGACATTGTAACTAACTGTGTTTGTTGTCTTGAGTCCAAAGCAGTTAACAAGCCATTTCCTAAGCAGAGTGAAAGGAAGACCGGAAGACCCCTAGAGCTGATCCACAGCAATATATCTGGACCACTACCAGCAACCATAGGTAATCAAAAATATTTTCTAACTATAACAGATGATTTCTCATGATACATGTGTGTATTTCTACTAAAGGAGAAGTCACAAATGTTGGAGAAATTAAAAGAATATGTGGCGATGGCAAGCAACAAATTTGGCTGGAAGCCAAAGATCCTACGCACAGACAATGGAGGAGAATATATGTCCAACACTACACAGCAGTTCCTGAGAGAACATGGAATCGTGCATCAAACCACGGTAGCTTCCAATGCATCACAGAATGAAGTGTCAAAGAACAGAAGTCTACTGGACATGGTAAGATGCATGCTTGCTGACGCACACCTCCCACAGAAATTCTGGGGAGAAGGCATCATGACTGCTAAATACATACAAAACAGAATGCACACAAAGCCTATAGGAACAACACCTTATGAACTTTGGCATGGTCATAAGCCATCCATGACGCACCTGCGTGTCTTTGGAAGCACGGCTTACTCATACATCCCAAAGGAAAAAAGGACTAAGTTAGGGGCTAGGGCCACAAAAGGGATTTTTGTAGGCTACTCCGCACAATCCAAAGGCTACAGAATTCTGGATCCTGACACCAACAGGATAACCATAAGCAGAGCGGTGTATTTTGATGAGAATGAAAGAGCTACACCTTCAGAGGGGGCCTACACCAAAGCAAGCAACCAGACCAAGCACCCTGATGACTGGATTATGCTTCCTGATCTCAGAGGAATTGAGGAGGAGGAGACAGCAGATCCAGATCCAACCACAGTCGACACAGAGACCCCCAGCGATCCACCAGATGCACCTGAGGTAATGGGAGAGACCACAGAGGGTGAAGTGAGGCAATCAACGCGCTCAAACAGAGGTGTTCCAGCTCAGAGACTGTCCTACCTCACAAGAATGGCGGAACAACCAAAACCTTCATCATGGGAGGAAATATCCCAGCTACCCCAACCAGAAGATTATGATGAAACCTTTGCACCAGTGGTTAAACACACCACAGTAAGGACTCTGTTAAGTATTGCTGCTAGCAAAGGAATGCATGTTGAACACCTAGACATGAAAACTGCATTCTTGCATGGCGAAATAGAAGAGGACATTTACATGCAACAACCACCAGGATTCTTAGAGAAAGGCAAAGAGGACTATGTATGCAAACTGCAAAAGAGCATTTACAGTTTAAAACAGGCTGCCAGAGCATGGAACATAAAACTAAATGATATGCTGCTTCAAGCAAACTTTAAAAGAAGTAACGCAGATCCCTGTCTATACACGAGGTGTATAGATGGCAGGTGGACCTACATTTTGGCGTATGTTGATGATTTGATTCTTGCCTATGAAAATCCAGATGACAGCAAGGAAATAATGCATCATCTGAACAGAGATGTGGAAGTCAAGCAACTTGGCAACATTGCACACTACTTGGGCATTCAAGTACAAAGAGAGAAAGATGGAAGTTTCCTCATCAACCAAGAACAGAAAATTAAAGACTTGATAAACCTGCTCAGACTGGAAAATGCAAATCCTACACCAACTCCAATGGAAGTGAACTACATAAAGCAAGAAGATCAAACTGAGCCAATATCTGACAACCATAGGTATCGTGAAGCATTGGGTAAGCCTTTATACATTAGTGCACTCACTAGGCCAGATATTAGCACAGCAGTTGGCTTACTTTGTAGAAAGACTGCATCACCAACAGTCAAGGACTGGAATGCAATTAAAAGACTTGTTAGGTACCTAAAGGGTACTGCACACTTTAAGTTCAAGCTGCCAGCTCATAGTCAACCAAAACTAGAAGCATATGTAGATGCAGACTGGGGTGGAGATCTAACAGAAAGGAAATCCACCAGCGGTTACATAATTTTCTATGGAGATGGAGCCATAAGCTGGTCAAGCAGAAAGCAAGACATAGTAGCATCATCAACCACTGAAGCAGAATATGTATCAGCTGCACAGGGCTGTCACGAGATACAATGGCTGTGTCAACTACTGAAGGACCTAGGTACAGATGTACCACAGTGTATGAAGTGTATGTACCACACCCATACCAGTGTATGAAGACAACCAAAGCTGCATTCAACTCTCCAGACAAGAAGATGTAAAGAGGAGTATCAAATATATTGATGTAAAGTACCATGTAGTGAGAAGTCTGCAGAAGGATGGACTAATCAAGCTGATCTACTGCCCGACAAATGAAATGCTTGCAGACATACTCACTAAGCCACTACCAAGACCCCGCTTTTAAAAGCTGAGAGAGAAAATGAATCTTGTGAGCTGAGTCACGAGACATCGAGAGGGGGTGTTGGAAGTTAATGGACTTTGCGCTGTTCTCTTTGTCTCAGACAGTGGAGGACAGACTAGTAAGTCAGAGGGCTAGAGAGTCAAGACATTGGTCATCACTTCTCCACTGCTCTGATGCTATCCCTTTGAAATGTAGATTGCTACTCTTAGGGATTCAACTTCCTTCCTCTCTCTCTCTCCCTGCCTGCCTTTCTACCTTGCAACATGGCAAGCCTCTCTCCCTGCACCATGTGTGCAGAGAGGATGCAGAATCCATCTGCATCCAGCTAGATAGATAGATTAGAGATCCTAACTCCTCACTTTCCTATCTAGAATGGAGTTCCTTAATAAATGCCTTTTATATTGATTTGAAACTCTGAATTGGCTCCAAGTTTGAAACTCTGAATTGGCTCCAACTCTCAGCATACACGCACGCCTAACTGAATTTCTGCTGTGTTGTGCCTCTGTGCACTCTGCTATAATGAGAAAGGGATTCTCTCACCACAGAGAATTTCAAACAATGACCACCACACCCATCTGCTTACATGTGGAAATGTATTTTCTGAATGAATAACACAGACAACTGGTATTCCCTCCAACCCCATCCCATGAACTAAAAGCTGCTGCTGTAGTGTTATACTTTATTCATCTTGTCACATGTATTTCTTAGTCTTGTGGACTGCCAGTCACATACAGAGTATCGTATCTTGAAAAAATATAACTTGAGAAATGGGCTGCAGTAGAATTTGTTTAAAGTCATCCTATACTCCACTTCTATGTGCATTCTAATTTACATTATCTAAAAGGGCATGTTGAGAATGCAGGTTGAGTGACGGAGATGGGCTTTGGTTTGCTCTATTCAACCTACATTTACTATGGCACAATTAGAGAATTCTGATGGCCATTGACCAGAGGAATGTTTATCATGGTGTAACTACTTGGTAAGCTGGTCAACTATAATATCCTGCCAAATGATGAGAGAGTTTCACTACATATCTATACATGATCAGAGAGCTAGGTAGGAAGTAGTAAAGTTATCCTTTCAGCACTTGGCATGCTGATACAAATACTTAGCTTGCATCGCATACTTGGGGGCATGAAGATCATGGTAAATGGTCATCCATATACCCTCCATAAAGCTGCTGAAAGTGTATTGAGTAATAACAGTGAGGGAGGATTGAGTTTTGAGGTTTTGAGGAGGAATTTGAAGAAAGTAAGACAGCATTTGCATGTAAGCCCTTCTTCTGACAGTGATTGCACCCTCACCCTCCTAAAAGCCCTGAAAAAAGCCTGTCTTGATCAAGCAAAATTGGGGGGGGGAGGTCGTTGGAGGGGCACGATTTTCCTGTTACTTGGGGAAAGGAAGGGACCATGATGACTTCTTGGGAGGGGATATATATATATATATATGAGGGAGGACAAAGGATCCCAGGATCTGGCCCGCTGTGACCAAAGATGCTCTTGTAACTTACCATGGCAAAGCAGTCAATGCAGACCAAACCACACTTCTGTCCCCGTTGCAGCTTGCCACGAGTGGACTAGCACTCTCATGAGAGAGCCAGTCTACT
This sequence comes from Hemicordylus capensis, assembly GCF_027244095.1. Taxonomy (NCBI): domain Eukaryota; kingdom Metazoa; phylum Chordata; class Lepidosauria; order Squamata; family Cordylidae; genus Hemicordylus; species Hemicordylus capensis. The sequence goes on along the minus strand of NC_069659.1, from coordinate 221,859,042 downwards.
GGGGAAGACCTTAGGCTTGGCAAAACCTTCAGTCTTCTGTTGGACTGTGTGCTCATGAGTTGAGCTAACCCAACAAAGGGGGGACGACTGCTTGCATGGGGTCCCTGCTCTCTCTGGTTAATGATAGAATATTTTTACAGTGACCCCCTCCGCTCCATGAAAGCCTCTGATGTACCCAAAGGAGATTTTGACACTCCATGTGTTTGGGCATAGCAGTGTGCGCAGACTGGGGAAACACACCCAGTGGTTGTTGAAACAGTGGGAATGGATCTTTACTCTCATTCAAAATTCCTAAATTCAAACCGGTGTGCTGTATGCAGGTCTGTCGCTGTGGGAAATTGCAGGAGAAGGGAGCCCTGATTTCCAGCTACTCCAGGAGAGTGGGGTCACTATTCGAGGCAAAAACAAAGGTGGCCATGTTCAAATGGGTGGAAGGGCTGGCAGAGGGCATGCTTAGACAGCTTCTCGGCAACGGTCGCCAAGACAGGGAGAGCTGTTGCTGGGGTGCCCATCTCCGTGGCTTGCTTATATAAACCAACCTGGCTGGGCAGCATCTGCCATGCAACCCCCATGGCCTGACATTCTTGTGTGAGAGCAGTTCATGAGAGAAGGGAGGCTGTTGTCGCACATTATTAGAGCATCTGCCTGACACCTCTGTCCCCACAAACGGTTCTTCTCATGAGTTGTGATGGGGCATCCCCATGGCCTCACACTCTCATGAGTGAGCAATCTGCTTAGGAACAGCATTACATATTATTTATTTTTTTAGCATATTACCCACTACCTAAGTCTCTAGGCGGTATGTGAGGAATCACTCCTTTCACTGGGGAAATGTTGATCCTTCTGCCCGACCCTTCTCATGAGTAAGTGCAGGTACCCCAAGGGGAAGAAGCTGGGCCTCCCGTCCCCAACATCCTTGTACAAACACTAGACCTTTGCCATTCAAGAATTCCTGGTTGAGTCTCCTTATAAACCAGACCCCAGGTATCACCGCCCTGCCAAATGTTCTCATCCCAGTGCTCTGATGGGGTTGCCCTGCCTGTGTTGCCATCTTGAAGGGATGTGCTTGTGAACATACATCACTGTCACTTCATTTTCAGAGGACAAAGCACTTACTGCCCATCTTGCCATCCTGTCTCCTTTCTCTCCCGAGTGCCAGGAGGGGGGAAGAAGAGTGGGAAGAGGGAATGCCTTTGGGTGACTTTGCCATTTGACAGACTGACAAGCTTGGGCTAGGACAGGGCAGCATCCCTGTTGCTGGGTAACTGCTTTGGTAGATTGAAGGGTGGGCAGGATGAGTGCTCAGAGAGTAGAGATGTGTACAGAATCGGTTTGCAGGCCCTTTAGGGGCCTCTGAACTGGTTCGAAGAACCGGAACTTCCGCCAATTCGAAGGCGGTGGAGGTTGCCCTTTAAGTGTGGGGGAGGGTGCACTTACCCCTCCCACGGCTTTCCCCCCACCAACGTCTGTGTTTCTTAATGCCCATCGGGGCAGCGGCGTATCTCCCTGCTGCCCTGTTGCCCTCGTCTTCCAGATATGGCCAGAAGCCACTGACGCACCTGCGCACGCCAGCACAGGCACACACACACACACCCCTGTGTTGGCACTCTGGTGCGTTGGCAACTTCCGGTCATATCCGGAAGATGAGGACAATGGGGCGGCAGGGAGATACGCTGCTACCCCAATGAGCACTAAGAAACATGGATGCCGGTGGGGGGAAAGCAGCAGGAGGGGTAAGTGTACCCTCCCTCACTCTTAAAGAGACACCCCTGCTGGCTTTGAGCCTCCCTGTCATGATTCCGTGAACATCTCTATCAGAGAGGTCACCAGCAAGAAGTGCTGCAGGCATGGATTGCGTGCGACCCTGGGCGAGTCTGCGCCATTGTCTCTATTATTGTGGCTCCAGAAAGCAAATGAAACCACGGATATGGTGCCATCTGCATCCGGACATAATACTTTTGCCAAAAAACCTTAGGTCACAGTGGTGAAACTCACTACAAATTGAAGGTTCAAACTGGAGTTTGGCGAGGTCTCTCTTTCCATGAAACCGTAGTTGTGTGCGTTAGGACATCCCGGAGTTCCAGCCTCTACCCCATTTACCTCCAGTTTCTCATTATGTGCGAATATGGCCTAAGGGAAGTGGCAAGAGGGTTAAGTAATTATGTTATGAACCGTCTATGGAAAACTCATATTCTCAGCACACCAATGACTGCATATCCTATTCAAAGCAATGAGACACAAATCTTATACTTTGGTGCAGCAGCTGTTTCACTGTGGTCAACACTCGTGTTTCACTAATAATATCTGATCAAAGCTCCACATCATGCAAGGTTGCCTAGATAATGTTTGTACTTCCTATGTAAACTGCTGCAATGAAAGGAAAGTGTGATATGGGAAGTACCAACACGATCCAAGCAAGCCATGTGATGCAGAATTTTAGAGTGGGCCTGCACAATGTGTGACCCACTAAGCTGAACACAACACACTGGCTATGTATAGGGGCCTGCCAGATAGTTGATAACTCCCATTTTTATGACCCCAGATAGGCAGAAAAACAAAAGATCCATTGTGCTATGCTTTCAAACATAGCCAGTGTGCTACATTTAGCTTGGTGAGTCACAAGTGTGCAGGCACGCTTTTTGGCATTATAGCTGCAACATGGGGAAGAGAAAGATTCTACAGAAGTCACATTTTAACTGCATCTAAGGCTGTAAACCTATATCTACTTGGAAGTTAATCTCATTAAAATCCTTATTCTAGTAAGCCTAATTGATTTAGCAGGAACCCAACTATAACACAAAAGTTGTATTTGAATCTGGGCTGACTCCCAATGACTGTGTTTAGAAGCACAGTGCCAGAGAAACCATTGAACCCCCCACTCACAAGCAGCCCAGTCAAAGATTTCTGCATGTGGCAAGATGTTAGAAAGCAAGCATCTGGTTATTCTTACCCCTTATATTACCCACAGATTTACTTGAAGGCAGAGGCAAAGCTAGGGGAAAGGAGGCCCGTGTTCACCCCTCTCCTCAGTGGCCCCTCAGAGCGAGGGAGATAATGAAGAAAATTGGTTAGGGGTGGAGATGGGGGGCCCCGGGTTCTTTGAACCTATCCATTCAATTATAGCTACACACCTGATTGAAGGTAAAGGTGACATTTTCAAAATCGTTTGGAGAGTTATATCTTGTAAGATGACTGAAAAATGTGACCTTAAAATATAACATGAAGAAAGCAGATAGGCAGTATATAAATGGCATTCATCAGCTGTCTTTCCAGTAGTCTCCCACACCCCCTTCAATAATTAATGCTTTGGTTTTCATAATACATTAACATCATCCAACACAAGAATAGGTAAGCAGTTTGGATCGATTCAAAAGAGTTTGTAGAGCTTTTTTTTTTTTAAGGAACTGAATCAAAACTGTTCAGTGTCCACACACATGGGTGTAGGTCCCATCCATTCTTTTTCAAAGTTTGCACATGCAAGGTAATAGAAAGCCTTAATGTTAATGTGTGTGTGTGTTGTTGTCATGGTTTATTTTATTCTGTTTTTGCTCTTTATAATGTACAGAGTGAAAAAATTAATATGAAGGTGGGCAGTATAATGTGACAAGGAAGCTAAACAATTCAGTGGCCAAACTTTTTGATGGATGTACTTAATACCAAAAAATATATTAGCATAGTTAAATATTTATAAAGTACTTACTGTATACTACTGCTACTAAGCACTTAGGCAGAGTATTTCAAATGCTCATGGCACTTCACAAACATTAACTCAGTAACACATACACCAGCTCTGTAAGCGAAGCCACCTATGTTCTGCCAAGACCAAGCTCCAATCAAGTTGGGAGAGATATCAGGTCAAGACAAAGCATGGCAGAAGGGAGGCAGAGTCTGGTGGCCTGCCACAGTGGTAATGTTTTCACCAATGAATGAGGCTGACTCAACAGCTTTTATACAATATCAGAGCATACCATAAGATCGCCCTCTAGGCAAGTGTTAAGGAGCTTCCTTGCTGCTTTAGCTGGCCCTCTTGGGTTTCCTCCACTGGCCAGAGCTAGATGGTAGCATGTAGATAATGGCCAGATTTCAGCAGCCCCATAAGTGCACTTGGGGGGTGCTGGGGTGGCCCAGAGCGAGTGGTAGTGTAGTGCACATTTTCAGTGAGACACCATGAATCCACTCTCATTTGCTATCATAGATTCCACACTCAGAACACCTCAAAAACAACAGAACCCTGTACCCCATGGGTTAGAAACCCATGGGGGTGGTTGGCACCCTATGTGCACTATACCACTACTCGCTCTGGGCCACCCCAGCACCCCCCAAGGGCACTTATGGGGCTGCTGAAAGCTCCATTATACCTTATGAGGAAAAACCTTAAAGACGCGTAAACTTCAACAATTCACCAAAAATCAGCCCTCTGCCCAAATCCTTTGAAAAAAATCAGGTAGCTTCCTTGCCCCTACCTGGCACTACCACCAACCCCACACTGCTCTAGGCCACCCCTTTTCCCCTGACAGGAAGCAATACACCCTCCATTATACCTAATGGGGGAAAACCTTAAAGACGCGTAAACTTCAACAATTCACCAAAAATCAGCCCTTTGCCCAATCACTCTGCAATTGGGGTGGTAGCTTCCACCCATTAGGTACTACCACCCCACCCCACTCATTTGGCCCCAGGACCCATTTTAAAATCTGAATCAATTCAGATTTGGATTCAAATTAATTCGGATCCAAATCGAATCGGGGGTGATTCGTAAGGGCCAGATTCGGATACAAAATGAATGAGGTGAATCTGGGGCACTACCACCCCACCCTAATATTTTGCCCCTGGGACCCAAAATTCGAGTAGACGTCACATCAGACCTTTTTGCATTGAAGTCAATGGGAGGCAAAAAGGCGGGAAATTCAAATAGACGTCATTGCTCAAAATGGAGGGGGAAGAAGAAGGCATTTATTGGCCACAAAATGGAGGGCCGAAACAGGGGTGATTTGTTTCCGCTCCGAATAATTTTGGATGGCTAGAAGGGTGATTCAGTTCGGATCAAATTCACCCAAAATTGGCTGTTTCGGGTACAGATCGTTCTTTACCCAAAACGTTTCACACATCCCTAGATGCCACCATAACCGCAGTTTCATGCTGATTTTCAAACTGCAACCATAGAGGCAGCAGTGCAGATGCAGCTGGGATCGTGCCAGCTCCATGCCCGTAGCACTTCTCGCTTGCCACCTCTCTGGACCACCCCTCCTCTTTCTGATCCAGCAATGCAGTTGCCTGGTAACAAGGCCACCACCACATTCCATCCCAGGCTTGTCAGTCTGTCAAGCAGCACAGTCATACAGGGGCACTCTCTGTTCCCTCTCAAGCAGGAGGGCAAGGGAATGGGATGGGATGACAGGCAGGCACTATGTGATTTGTTCCTCAAGAAGGAATCAGCAAATATGCATATTCACAAGCACAAGCACTCCAGGCGGCAACATAAGCAGGGCACCCCATCTGAGCACCAGCAGCAGAACATTGGGTAGAAGGGGTGCCTGGGGTCAGGTATAAAAGACAGCCCAGAGCAGGGATTCTTTAGCAGCCAAGTTCTATTTTTTCACAGAAAGCTTGAGAAAGGGGGCCCCAGCCCTTTCCACTTGGGGGGTTGCGCTCCCTAGGCTTACTCATGAGCAGAGCCGGGCACCAGGGTCAGTGGCGCTCCAGTTGGAGTGCTCAGAAGCAGCAGCAGAACAGAAGGAGCATGCTGACCCAGGCTCAAGGGAGTGCCAGGCCATGGGGACACCCGCTTACAACACAAGAGAAGGATCATCAGAAGGGAGGGGAGAGAATTGCCAAGCAAATTCTTTAATGATGCCTGACAGCAAAACATCCTCTTCTTCCATGGACCAGTTTGGTCTGCATGGACTGCTTTGACGGGGTGATCCCTTGCAACAGCATCCTAGGTCATGGCAGACCCCCCCAGTATAGTGCCCCAACCAGCCGCAAATACACCAAATTGGGCTTGCGCAGAACTATTTGGGTGCAGGGTGGCGGGCCATCGTTGTCCGAAGAAGCCTTAGCATGGCATGGAATTTAAAGGGACTTAAATGGCCTTTCTGTGCCAAGAGCGGGCAGATAGCTGGAAAATACACAATCGTGCTCGGCATGCCCCCTTCAAGATCATGGCCAACTGTAGCTGCTCCACTGGCATGCTGACACTTTGCCCACAGTCTGGCTGTGGAGCTTGCTGGGATCGGCCTCAGTGACCAAGCAGCAGGGAGGGGCTCCCATCTCCTGGAACTGGAGGTTGGCATGCCCCAGTTTGATGAATATCTGTGGTGCAATTTACAGTTTCAAATTGAAGCTGCAGGTTTGCCCAACCTCCAGTTTTGTGTTACATCTGAATCTGGCCAATCTCTCGAGTTCCCACATTCAAAGCCTGATGAGGGCTCAAGTCTTAACACTCCGATATTGTAGAGGGGGGCTGAGGCTGAGAGATTCCTGCTAAGGCAAAACTTACAATTCCTTCTAATAGGACTGAAGCAGGAGAACTTCCAGTGGATTTGGTCCTCTTATATAAAGCATGTTTCTACTTACCAAACTCCTGCAGGAATGCCGTTACATAGTATGGGGTAACAGACCTTTTCTCCTTCTCTTGTACTTCCATGAACCAATTACCCTACCACTAACAGATGCAGAAATAACTTCAGAGCCAAATATAGGAATTTGCTTTATCATTCACAGAGCCACCAATTATTGAAATAAAACATTCTGGTATGTGGTAGAGACAAGCACTGTAGTTTTTGGCAGCTATTCACTTAAGGTATACAGCTGATGGGGGAAATTGTCTTGTGTTTTGCTTTTCTAGCAAAAACAAATCAAAGAACAAAATAACCAGCCAGGTCATTTTTTTTCCTGTTGGTTGGCAACCCTAATAGTATACAGCAGATTTAGGTTATTGCTTCAGTTAAAATCTCCTTTCTGGAATGAGTTCATAATTGTAGCAGTTACATTGCCAGTTTTCTCTTTACTTTTCTCTTTATAATATGGATACAAAACAATTTCACTCCTCCAAAATGATCCTTTCAACTCTTCTGATTCTCCAAATTAATTATCCTAGCATTACCCTTGCATTCCTATATTGTTTTATTAATTTGCCACTTTACAAAAAATAATTGCTCGAAGTGGCTAACACAAAGCGGGGAAATCCATTAAAATGGACAATACAACCATAAAGAGCCATCCATCTACCAACAATAAAAATCATATAATAAAACTATACAAATTACAGAAGCAGAGCCAAAACACAAAGGGATATTTTGAATTAAAGGAAACCCATAATGGGTCTCAGAATGGGTCTGAGCCAGGGTGAGGGGCTCCCTGATGCAATAAAATACTAGACTGAGGACTGATAGCAGGAACCAAATTGTTTCACAATTGGTTGTACAGCAAGAAACAGTTCAGAGGAACACCAAATACAAAAACATAACTACAATCCTTTTAAATTAGAGTTACACAGTTACATTCCTTTCAGCCCAGTCCTATGCAGAAATAAGCATGCACCTACTGGCATCCAACTCTGCATAGCACCAGTGTGTTTGCTATGTTCTTGTATCTCCTTTTTGCATCACAGAAACACTAGCCTGGCCTGTTCTTGTGGCTTTAAGAAAGAGCTTAGTGTGTAGAAGCCAGCAGGAGCTTTCCCATACAGCAGGCTTTTCTGCAAGGCTTTACTGAGAGTTCGAAGTTGCCCTCTAAACAACGATGCAAAAAGTGGGGTTTTTTTTACCCCAGATATAAATCGGGCTACACTCTAATGCATGATGAAAAAGCCAAATTCTCTGAAAGATACAAATCCCACTCAAGGATAGATATGGTCTGGACATCCAAATCTATCATGTCGTGTATGAAAAGAATGGATATTATGCCTAGAACTTTATCAGATCATAATGCAATTTGCTTTACATGGAAGAAGACAGGAATGGTATCATTTCATTGGAGACTCAATGAACATTTGCTGAAAAAAGCAGAAATTGTGGAGAAAGCCAAAAGAAAGTTAAAGGACTATTTTGAACTGAATTTAAACCAAGGAATGGACAATAAAACAGTTTGGGATGCAGGAAAAGCGGTTATGAGAGGCTTTTTTTATACAGCAGAATGCATATCTTAAGAAACAAAGAGGACTGAAAAAAGAGGGACTACTGATGGGGATTTCTAAAAAAGAAAGAGAACTGCTATGGACTAAGGACAAGCAGAAGACTATTCAAGCTATTAAAATGCTTCAGCAGCAGCTCTCTATGTTGCTATTAAATGAAACTGAGCAGAATTTAAAATATGCAAAGCAAAAGTCATTTGAATTTGCAAACAAACCAGGCAAGTTATTGGCTTGGAAAATTAGAAATGAGAAAAAGAATAAGCACATATCCAAGATATCAACAAAAATGGGCTTTCCTATGATGAAAGGGAAATAAAAAGGGAATTCTTTAGATACTACTTTGAATTATACAAAGGAAACAAAGTAGAAGATATAAAAATTGATAAATTTCTGAAGACACAAAATATCCCACAACTTTCCAAGGATCATATAGAAATTATGAATGCACCAATATCAATAATGGAAATAATGGAAGTAATAAACTCAAGCAAATCCAATAAAGCGCCAGGGCCCGACGGCCTCCCAGCTTCATACTACAAATCCTTTAAAGATCAATTATTACAGCCTTTGCAATGGACGATGAATGATATTTAACAAAGAGGAAATATGTCGGAGTCTTGGAAGTATGCCAATATTGCAGTAATTCCAAAACCGGATCAAGACTTAACGCAAGTTAAGAATTACAGGCCAATCTCACTGTTAAATAATGATTACATACTTTTTGCTGCCATTTTGGCAAGGAGAATGAAGGTTGTACTAAGAGCTTTTATTCATGAAGATCAAGCAGGCTTTTTGCCCAAAAGGCAATTAAGAGACAATGTGAGAACAGTCCTGAACACATTGGAGTATTATAAAAAACATAATGATAAACAAATAGCTACGATCTTTCTGGATGCAGAGAAAGCATTTGATAATGTTTCCTGGCAGTTTATGTGGAGGCTACTGGATGCAATGGAAGTTGGCAAGAATTTCACTAGAGCAGTTAAGATGATATATTCGGAGCAATATGCTAAAATTATTATAAATGGGGAACTATCAAATAATTGTAAAATACAAAAAGGAACCAGACAAGGTTGCCCACTTTCCCCATTACTTTTTATATTAGTTCTGGAAGTCCTTTGTAGAAATATTAGAGAAGATGATCAAATATAAGGCTTGAAAAAAGGGAAGCAGGAGTATAAACTTAGAGCCTTTGTGGATAATGTGGTGTGTTTTTCTTGAAAATCCATTAGAGAAGATCGGAAGGCTCTTGGAAAAAATAGAACAATACGGCCAATTGGCTGGGTTTTATATAAATAAGACTAAAACAAAGGTGTTGACAAAGAATATGGACCAGAAATCTAAGGACAGACTCTATGAAATAAGCGAATTGAAGGTGGAGAAGAAAATTAAATATTTGAGTGTCTGGCTGTCAAATAAAAATTCTTTGTTGTTTTCAAATAATTATGTCAAAATATGGAATACAGTAAAAACTGAATTTCAGTTGCCAAGATAAATGTTTTACCTAAAATGTTTCTTTTTCAGACTGTTCCTATAATTAATATGTTAACTTGTTTCAAGCAATGGCAAAAGGGCATAACTAAATTTGTTTGGCAAGGGAAAAGACCAAGAATTAAATTTAAAAATTCAACAAATGCTAAAGAAAGAGGTGGTCTTACCCTGCCGGATTTAAGGTTGTATTTTGATGCTGTTTGTTTGACGCGGTTAAAGGAATGGATAACATTAAGAAATCCCAGAATACTTGATCTGGAAGGATTTAATAGAAGGTTTGGATGGCATTCATATCTGTGGTATGATAAAAGCAAAGTGCATAAAGATTTTCTTAATTACTATGTAAGAAGGAGTTTGATGGGAGTGTGGGTAAAATACAAAAAATGGCTGGAATCTAAAACTCCATTATGGGTATCCCCGATGGAAGCTTTGGCACGTAAAGAGATAAATATGCAGTCTGAATGGGGTACCTATAGGGACTTGTTATGTTTTCAAGAGAGGGGCTGTAAATTAAAAAATCTAGCTGAAGTCCAAATTTTGGTTAGCATCTGGTTTCAGTACCATCAGCTAAACGAAATTTACAAGAAGGATCTTAAAGCTGGATTTGAGGATCAGATGTCGAGATCTGAGAAGGAGCTGTGTGAAAATGATGAAAAATTAGTCTCTAAGATGTATAAGTTTTGCTTTTGGAGGAGACAAGAGACGAAGTGGTTAAAATGACTATGATAAAATGGGCACAAGATGTGGGTCATAATATAGAGATGACAGCTTGGGAAAAATTATGGAAAACTGATTTAAAGTTCACTGCCTGTTATACTTTAAAAGAAAATTGTTATAAGATGATGTACAGGTGGTATCTGACGCCGAAAAAATTAGCATTAATGTATAAAAATGTTTCAAATAAATGTTGGAAATGTGGACAATGTGAAGGAACCTGCTTCCATATGTGGTGGTAATGTGGGAAGGCAAAGGCCTTTTGGGATATGATATATAATGAGTTGAAGAAAATTTTTAAAATAACATTTCCTAAGAGGCCAGAATCCTTCTTGCTGCTGGGGATAACTGAAGGAGAGTTCTCTAGAAGAAACTTAACCTTTTTAATGTATGCAACCACGGCGGCTAGAATAGTATACGTGCAGAAATGGAAAGACAATAAAATGCCTTCAAAAGAAGACTGGTTGATAAAAATTTTAGAATATGCGGAGATGGCAAAACTTACAAGACTTATAAGGGATGAAAACTTGGAATGTTTCAAAGAAGATTGGGAACCTTTCTTGCTTTACTTACAGAACTATTTTTCTAACATGGACTTTTCAGCAGGGTTTGAAATTTAGTAATTACAGCAGGTTGGGTAGGGTAAAATCGAATTGTAAGATGGAGTATATATGTTTTGTATTATTATAGCAATGGCTTATATGTATAGTTAACAAGAACTGCGCAGACTGGTAAGTGGGAAGTCAATATTTACTTAATTAAGTGTAACTTGATTGTTAAGGTATTGTAAAAATCAATAAAATTCTAAAATGCAAAAATTAAAAAATTAAAATTAACAAATTGCCAGGGCCAGATGGCATCCACCCAAGGGTTCTGAAGGAACTCAAATGTGAAATTGCAAAAATATATAACTTGTCCCTATAATCAGGTTCTGTACCAGAGGGCTGGAAGTAGCCAATGTGACTCCAATTTTCAAGAAGGGATTCAGGGAAGATCCAGGAAATTACAGGCTGGTCAGCTTAAATTTGGTGCTGGATTAATTGATGGAAAGAATACTTAAGGAAAAAACTGTTAAGCATCTAGAACAGGCCTTGTTGAAGGAGAACCAGCATGGCTTCTGCAAGGGAAAGTCTTGCCTCACTAACCTTTTAGAGTTCTTTGAGAATGTCAACAGGCATGTGGATAAAGGTGATCCTGTTGACATAGTATATTTGGACTTCCAAAAAGCTTTTGATAACAGTCCCCACCAAAGGCTCTTGAGCAAACTTAGCAGTCATGGAATAAGGGGACAGTTTCATGTGTGGCTTGGTAACTGGTTGAAGGACAGGAAACAGAGAGTAGGAATAAATGGACAGTTTTCACAACTGAGTTAAGTAGGAAGTGGGATCCCCCAGGGATCGGTACTGGGACCAGTGCTCTTTAACTTGTTCATAAATGATCTAGAAGTGGGTTGACCAGTGAAGTGGCCACATTTGCAGATGACACTAAACTATTTAGGGTAGTAAAATCCATAATGGATTGTGAGGAACTCCAAAAAGATCTCTCCAAACTGGGGGACTGGGTGACAAAATGGCAAATGCAGTTCAATGTTGGCAAGTGTAAAGTGATGCACATTGGGACAAAAAAACCCAACTTCAAGTATACGTTGATGGGATCTGAGCTGTCGGTAACAGACCAGGAGAGAGATCTTAGGGCTGTGGTGGACAGCTCATTAAAAGTGTCATCTCAGTGTGTGGCAGCTGTGAAAAAAGCTAAATTCCATGCTATGAATCATGGGGGGGGGGGGTGAAAATAAAAATGCTAATATTACAATGCCCTTATACAAATCTATGGTGTGGCCACATCTGGAGTACTGAGTACAGCTTTGGTCACCGTATCTTAAGAAGGCTATTGTAGAACTGGAAAAGGTGCAGAAGAGGGCAACCAAAATGATCAGGGGCCTGGAGCACCTTCCTTATGAGGCTAGGTTACAGCATCTGGGGCTCTTTACCTTGGAAAAGAGGTGATTAAGGGGAGACATGATCAAAGTGTATAAAATTATGCATGGATTGGAGATGGTAGACAGAGAGAAATTTTTCTCCCTTTCTCAGTACACTAGAACCAGGGGTTACCTCATGAAACTGAAAGTTGGGAAATTTAGGACCGACAAGCGGAAGTACTTTTTCACACAGAGCATAATTAGTCTATGGAATCCTTGCCATGGGATGTGGTGATGGCCACCAGATTGGATGGCTTTAAAAGGGGCTTAGACAGATTCATGGAGGACAGGTCTATCAGTGGCTACTAGTCTTATGGCTGTGGGCCATCTCCAGCCTCAGAGGCACAATGCCTCGCAATACCAGTTGCAGGGGAGCAACAGTAGGAGAGAAGGCATGCACATACCTCTTGCCTGTGGGCTCCAAAGAGGCATCTGGTGGGCCACTGTGTGAAACAGGATGCTGGACTAGATGGGCCTTGTGCCTGATCCAGCAGGGCTGTTCTTATATTCTTAAGCACTCTGCTAACCCCATTTCTATGGTCATAAGTTGCCACGACTCTGCATTGTGGTGACTCAGGAGGAGACTTCAACCAGGAAGCTAAAACAAGCCTCCCAGTGTTGGAGTGCACTCACGCAGGGCATTCTGGGAATTCCGGGGTCCGGGTGGCCTCCGATCCCTGCAACTCCAAACGGCTCCATAATGGAGCCAGTAATCGTGTAGGCGGCCAATCCAGCCACTCAGGGCTAGACCCCTGATCATCTGCGGGGAGAGCGGGACCCACTCTCTCCACAGAACCCTATCTCTACACACCCATCGTGTGTAGAGCCTCAATGTGTACATATCAGGCTTCTGTGGCACAGCCACACTAACTGGCTGAGGCACTGGCAATCCTAGCTGCACCAACTTGAGCCCCCTGTCAACACACTACAAAACTCTTTCCTGGGTAGTTAATTACCAGAAGCAACCAGACAGAAGGTCCATTACAGCTTCCAGAAACATATGAGTTGTTCATATAAAGCTGTATCTTTAGCATCACAGCTGTCACTGGAAAGAGATAATTCTTATCACTTACTACAATGCTGCATCCAGAACGATGACCTTGGAAAGTAATTTTGTTGATCAATATTTGTTGACACTGAAATTAAACAACAATAAGTGCTTCTGGGCAAGTTGCAGAGAAAGTGAATTTCAACCCATTAAATCATATTTCTTTCATTCTCATGGTTTTGTTTGCTTTCTCAGTCCAGTCAATTATTTCAGTATTTGTTGCTGCATCCAAATTCTGGGATCTGACAGGTAATAACCTCTCTTTTATTTTCTGTCAGGTTTCTTGAGATGTAAAGGTGTCACTTTTTATACTGGCCATAGCCCTGTGCAGCACCAAACACAAATTAAGCAGTTATCTTCCTGTCAGGAAAAGCTTCCCATGCTAAAATTCTGAATGACAAACTATCATGAAAGGCACAGAAATAGACATCATCATCATCATCAACATCAACAACAACAACTTGGCAATCCTGCTCCCTTCCCAGCACAGACAGTACATTGCAAAAAAAAAAAAAAGCCCACACAAAAAACCCACGCTCCTATTGGTTCTGTGAATGTAAATGGATAGTCAAGCGCAATCCTTACTGCAACACTATCTATTGAAAGGAAGCATAGTGTTTACAATGATCCACAGCTGATCTTTCAGGCAGCATGCAAACCATTTGGCCTTGCTAGGGTATCGGGCCCAGCACAAATGAGTGGCACCCTCAGGTAGTTGCCATAGGCCTAGTGCCTTAGCAGGCCCAATGTCAAGGTCTGCCTTTGCAGCTGGGAGGGCTGGGCCCAGTTGCAACTTATTTGGCAGATACCATTTCACCCCACAGTGTTCTAGAATGATGTTACAGTGGGGCTTTGTGGAGGAAAAACTGGTGACTGCATGCCATATTGCAGCTACCAACAGGCGTTTTGAAGAAATTGTATGTTTCAGGGCCCACCATTTCTTATGCTGCAAGCCCACCAACATTGGGTGGGGTGGAGTCGAAGGTCATTTAAGCCTGCAGCCAGCCCTGTAGGTTTGGCACCTTCTTGAAAAACTGTTTCTGAGCCTTTAACAACAGCCAAATCCATAGACATTTAGCAAGTAAACCTTTCCCCACTATTTATCTTCATGCTAGGAAAAGCCACACCTGTTTAATTTCTGCATGTCAGGCTGCTTTTAAAGTTCCAAGAGCAAGCCCATAAGAAATTCCAGCTATCCCAATCCTTGGGCTGCACCAGAGGTATATACTTGGCTATTTTCTTCTTTGGACTGTTTCAGGCTTGAGTTACTATGAAAAATGGAATAGTCCTTTATTTCCATGGTTGAATGTTGAGAGCTTAAGAAATAAAATGCCAGCAAGTTGCCTCCCAGCTGCTTGCAGTTAAGGAAAGGAAGCTAGTGAACTGGTCTGGCAGCAATAAAGTTGGACTACAAGATCAGCACTGTTGGATAAACAGCTGCTTGTACTAGAGAAGCCACACCAGGAATATATGCTGAAATAAAGCTAATTTACCTTAGCCAACAGTATTAGTTCTTTATCATTGTGCATATAATTCTAGCACAGAGGGAGAACATGGTAGAGGGGGAGAGGATGGGATCAGTGGTGCACCTAGGTAATTTTGGAGCCCAGACTTGAAGGGCTTCGGTCGGAGCCCTCCACCTGCCAAAAGCCCCCGCCCCACTTAAAAATTTTTTAAAGAAAAGAAAACCTGCATTTGCAAATGTCGAGGGGGGGGGCCTTCCCAGGATCCTGCCGCTACCCTCCTGCTGCCATGCCGCGCCGATCTTTGCAATTTTCTTTACATTGTAAAGTTCTTTAGTTCTTTGCCGGGGGGGGGGTAAGACAAGCAGGTCTCCCCCTCCTCCATGGTGGTGGTAGTGGTGATGGGTGCAGTGGCTGGTGGGCCTGTCCGTCTGGGCCTTGAGCACCAGTGAGATGCTCCAGTGCATCTGCGCAGTTCAAGTACCGAGCATTGCAAGCCCATGACATCACAGACTTGTGACGCTCAATACTCACACCACACAGGTGCGCTGGAGCATCTTGCTGGTGCTCAAGGCCCAGATGGAGAGGCCCACCAGCCACTGTGCCCACCACCACCACCATGGTGGAGGCCTGCTTGGCTCAACCCCCACCCCTGGCAAAGAACTAAAGAACTTTACAGTATAAAGAAAATGGCAAAGATCGGCAGAGTGGGCGTGGGGCATCAGTGAGGTGGGCGAAGGGTGGCGGAAGGCTGCTGGGGAACCCCCCCCCCAGGACATTTGGAGGGCCCTCCCCCGAGACAGGGGGCCACAGACCAGTGCCCCAAGGTCCGGAGGAAAGATCGCCTCTGGATAAGATACACTATAATTCATAGGCTGGCCAGTTCTTTCTTGAGCAAGTGAGGCCAAGAATGTGGTAGAACAATGAGAGGGTCTCTACATAACTGAAGTAAAGGAAAGTGTATGCATGTAAAGGAAAGTTTAAAAACATGGGCCTCAAGAATATTTTAATTTTAATTAATTAAATTTAAATTTCACAAATAAATTATTATTATTATTATTTCTCTGTGTAAACTGCCCTGAGCCATTTTTGAAAGGGCGGTATAGAAATCGAGTAAACAAACAACAAACAAACAATCAAGAATGACTTTCCTGTACAATCTTGTAACATGTCTTCTTCCTGAACATAACACTTGGTGCATTAATAATAGGGTAGGAAATGGAAAAACAGATTTCACAATATTTTTTTCATCTGGTCTGGTGCTGTAAAGCACATAGTGACTATAATCCCATGCTAAAGCACAGGTTTCATGTGAATGCACAAGCCAAGACAATTTCTTCAATACAATGCATGTTCTTCCTGCCTGTCCTTCAGAAATAACAATGCTCACACTGAGCCCAAAACTCTCTACAGATATGTCGGAAACGGAGTCATGGGTAAGACTCTTCCTAGGAGAGAGAGTCAACAATGGTTCCACCTATGGTTAAAGTACTTCCAGGTCATCCATGAATCTGAAATTTGGTACATACATAGCTCATGTAACACACTATTTACTAGTGAAATTAGAAAATGAGGCATTTTTCAACTTAACAGTAAAAATTTGGGTTATGAGGCCCTGACATTCTAGCCAAATCACACACTGGACAGAATGCTGGGCTGTGGGAGTTTTATTGTCATCCCCAGCTTAACCCACTCTCTCACAGTAGTATAAATCATTTAGGGCACTTCCTGAAATACTAGACGCCTGGAATTTAGAACATATAACATCCAAGACTCCCTGATTACTAGAAACATGCTGAACCCTGGACTTGTTTTTTGCCTTTCTAGCAAGCAAGAGGTTGCCAGTTTGAATCCCCACTGGTATGTTTCCCAGACTATGTGAAACAGCTATATTCACAGGCATAACTGGGGGGGGGCAGGCAGGGCACGTGCCCTGGGCACCACGTGAGGAGGGGGCGCAAAAAGGCCCCCCGCTGTGCCCCCACCTCCCAAAATTATTATCTTAAGATCATCATTGGGGCGAGCGGCAGGCACCCTGAGGTCATGGCGAGCATTCTCGGCTCCGGGGCCAGGCACCGCACTGCCTGCTGTGCTGCCATTGGCCTCCTGAGTCCTGGCACTCCCCCCTTGCACTTACACGAGATCTCTGCTCTCGCGTCACTCTTGTGGTGCACTGCACACTGGTGAATATGTCTGGTCTGTGCTCCTGTTTCGAGGCTGGCTGCAGTGCTCTGCGCAGGGAGGATCGAGGAGAGGATCAAGGTGAGGATTGACTGACCTAGCTTTGCTTTTTGTAAACAGAAACTGTTTGACCTTCACAATAAAGTGTGCAGCATCAAGGTGTGTGTCTGTGGGGTTTTTTTTGTTTTTTAAAAATGTTTTATTTACATTTATGGGGGGTGAGGGAGGAGGGTTGAGAAAAAATGGTTGGGCCTGGTGGGCCTTTGGCATGCTTGAACTCAGCTGGTGTGTTGTTGTTTTAAATAGAAATTTAAAAAAACCAATTTTCTTTAAATGTATGGGGAGGAGGGTTGAGGAAAATGGTGGGGCACGTGTTGGAGCTTAGAGCTTCCACACACGCAGTTTGAAGAGGTGGTGGTGACAAGAAAGCCTGCCCTTTCCCCCACTCCCTGACCCTGAGAGCTGTGTGTGTTTAAAAAAACAAAAACCCCATTTTCTTTAATTTTACCAGGGAGGGTTGAGGAAAATGGTGTGGAGTGTGTGTTGGAGCTGGCTAAGTTGCGGGGGGCAGGGTGACCTCTACACACACACACAGAGTTTGAGGAGGCAGTGGCGGAGGGACGAGAGAGCCTGCCCTTTCCCAACCCGTCAAACAGCTAAGAGGCAGCTGCAGCTGCACAGAGACTGAGAGCCGTGTGTGTTTAAAAACAAAACAAAACCCAATTTTCTTTAAATATACCGGGGGGGGGTTGAGGAAAATGGTGGGGCATGCGTGTGTTGGAGCTGGCTTAGTTGGGTCTCAGGCAGTGTCTGGGGGGGGGGCAGCGGGGTCAGGGTGACCTCCACAGCCCCTCAGGGGCGTAGCAAGGTTGGAGTGGGCCCAGAGACAAGATTTTTAAATCCCCCCCCCACTCACTGAAGCTCAGCTCATGAAGTAAAGAAATCTTAAATGAGGCTGAATAGTGGTAGGAAAAAGCATAGTGTGTGTATATATGTATGGTACTAGAGAAAGACATGCTGTTCTGGTAGCTCCAGGTCTTAACACTCACATCAGTTTTGGAGGATGAGTACAACTGAAGGAAGCCCAGGCAAGTGTGCGGCTGGGGCATTCAGTCATGTGACTAGCCTCTGGTGGGCCCCCAAGGCAGTGGTCCCCGAGAGAACTGTCTTCCCTTGCCCTATTATAGTTACACCCCTGCACCCTGTGACCCCACAGTTTGAAGAGGCGGTGCCGGCACCAGGAGTGACGAGAGAGCCTGCTCTTTCCCCTGTGCTCCCGACCCGACAAACAGCCGAGAGGCGGCCACAGCCGCATCTCAGCTGTTTGTCGGGTCGGGAGCAGGGGGAAAGGCAGGCTGTCTTGTCACTCCTGGTGCACCCTGGCACAGGGCAGGGGCAGCAGGAAGAGGAGAGAGAGGTTTTTCTTCTCCAGACTGAGCCGAAGCCCAGCGAGGGAAGGGGGAGGGGTGCGGCAAGGAGGAATCTCCCCTCATGCCCCAGTGCCCGAGAGGGATCCCACCCACCGTCACCTTCTGAGAGACAGACACCAAGTTGTTGTTGAAGCCCCACCCCCAACCGACTGTTTCCAGGTCATTGCCCAGGTATTCTTGGAGATCAAACAACGGCATGGCTGAAGGCAAATGGAGGAGGAGGGCGTTTGGAGAAAAAGATGCAGTTTACACAGACCAGTGAGTCCTGGCCTAGAGTGCAAGAAAGCTTCCTTCTCAGAACCCAGAGAGAGAGGAGTGGACCCATAAATATACCTTTCCTGTTAGAGTGAGGAAGAAAAGATTCCCTCTCCTGCCAGTTCTCTCACTGGCTTAAAAAAGAATAATGCTACGGCCCAACCTCTAGATCTCTCTCCTAGGACAGAGTATCAACCTCGGTACTCCCACACACCAGCTGAGGTCAGGTCAGGTCAGGTGGCATTGTTCACTATCCTGTCCTTGCAGTAAGTGATGACCACAGAGGCCAAGACAGGAGTGGGGTTGTTGTGGCAACCACTCATAAGCTTCAGAATCTTCTGTCTGCAGAAGTCTGAAAATCCACATCGGGGGTGCCACCACAGAGGCTGCAAAACCTTTTGCTTCCCAGCGGGCATCAAGGTCATCTAGCAAGTTCTAGAGAGTGTGGTTCTTTGCTCTTTTTTTCCCTATTGCACTGCTATGTCAGTTTTATGATTTGTTTACTGGTTAAATCAAGAACTCTAATCCAATCAAATCCCTGAATACCCACTCAAGGGTGACCGAATCAGAATGGCACCACAACTGCTCAACCCCAGAGCAGAGAGCAACTCCCTGATTCTCCAATACCAGTGAAATTGGGGATTTTCACTAGTGATACAGGAAAGCTTGCAGTTGCCTGTTTCAGAATGCAATTTCTTTGAGCTCATAATGCTGGGCTGTATAAAAACTGGTGTAGTGGGAGACCCGAGTTCAAATCCTTATTCACCATGAATTTCACTAGGTGACTCAGGGCCAGTTACTTCTCTCTCCACCTAACCTACCTCTCTCTCCACCTAACCTATCTCATGAGGATAAATATAACCATGAGGATAAATATAACCACTGCTCTGGGTTCCTTGGAGGAAGAGTGGGATGCAAATGTTTTTAAACATTGTCATGTACAGTCAGAATTCAGCAGATCAGGAGGTTGCCCAAGCCAGCTGCTTTGTAAGAGTATGTGAAGAAGTTCTTCAGTGTTAACTAATATTAGCTTATATTAGGATAAAAGAAAAGTTTTCTGAAAGATGTGTGTCAGATGTTTGGATGGGGGGGCGTGGGGGGGCACAATTTCAGTGCTTGCCCTAGGTGCCATTTTTCCTACTTACGCCCCTGCCTATATTGGGCAGCAGTGATCTGGGAAGATGCTGAAAGGCATCATCATCTCAGACTCCACGGGTGGAGGCAATGGTCAACTCCTCCTTTATTCTATCAAAGACAACTACAGGGCTCTGTGGGCGCCAGGAGTCAACACTTACTCGATGGCACACTTTACCTTTACCTTCTCAAAATAGGGGACTCAGGGTGGGGTGGGACTAGACATGATGATAATCATATAATTGGTCCTTGCATGTTTATTTTTAAAAGGTGCACATAGTGCCCTTTCCCTCACAACATGGACCCAAAGTGACAGTTTTCTGCCCAAGGGAATTAGCAGATGCAGTGAGGAAGTATCGGGACTGCAGTGAGGAGGTAAAGGAGCAACTCCCACTCACCACAGAGCCAGTTCTTAACAGCCCCTCCATCCAAACTGCTATTACCCCCTGCTTCTAACTTGGCAAAGAGGCAGCTTTTAATGTGGTGATTCTCTTTATTTAGCAGGGGGAGAGTAACTGGCGCGATTCCCACCCCCCGCCCAGTACAGTACCTCCAGTGACTGTTGCTGGTGTCTCTCTTATATTTCTTTTTAGATTGTGAGCCCTTTGGGGACAGGGATCCGTCTTATTTGTTTGTTATTTCTCTGTGTAAACCGCCCTGAGCCATTTTTGGAAGGGCGGTATAGAAATCAATCAATCAGTCAGTCAGTCAATCAATCACAGTTTTAGAAAAGAAACATGGACATGCCAATGATATGGTTAATATTACTTCTAGTCTTGCACACTAGATAAAGAGATGAAATTGTATATGCAAGGAGTCCATCTGTAACGTCATTTACATATTTAACCCCTTCGATATAACAGATGCACATTTGCACTGAGAGAAAACTGAGAAAAAGGTGTTCTGGATGAGTATGCTTAATTGCAACAATATTATGTGTATGCAGTGTTTTACTATTTTATTTTATCTTTATTTATTAGAAACATTTAAAATACCACCCACTCCGAAGACTCTGGGCGGTGCACAAAAACATGCAAACAAGGCAACATTAAAACTACATTCTAAATTAAAAACTAAAGTAACTATTGTACTTCTGTGCCTTAATCAATCACAAAAAACAATCAATGCAATTGTATGTATGGTTTTATCAAGATTATGTTTGTATGGTGTTTTATCAATCCACATGCACACACTTTGGTAACAGAGAGGGGGTAAAGATGCAAATAGATGGAATGAATTGGAAACTATAAGAAACTATGCATGCTCTGATTCTGGAATTAATTTTAGAAACTCTCCTGGTTAAATCAGAATTCAGGAGGAGAGGAACACAGGGCAAAACTTACCTATTAAGCAATAAAGGAATGCAATGGGGAAAATCCTCTATCCCTTTTGGAAATTGCCAATGTAAGGTTTGTGGCCATTTTGCCCCCTTCATTAGTTCAGGAAATGGACTTAACCCACAATACAATGTCTGGTCATTTCTAAGATGGAAAAACAAGATACTGGAGAGTAAATTATTTCAGAAGGTGAGCAGAATAGCTTTTGTATGTGCTCACATTTATTTTTGAAAGTTGGTGGATAAGGTGAACAGGCTCAGAGAATATTGCTCAGCATGGAGAGCTCAATTAGGCTATTCACACGATGGGGCGAAATCGGGCTAGCAGAGGCTAGCCCGATTTTGCCCTATCGTGTGAATCACTGGGTTCGGCTGCAAGCCCAGTGGTTCCTAGGCGAGCAACCCGCCTAACTACCCCTGCCCTAAAACCAGGTTTGCAGAGCAAGCGCTCTGCAAACCTGGTTTTAAAGATCATGAGTAGCCACGGCTCAGGTCCATGGCACAGTTACTCACAAGTAGACCCCTAGAGGGGAGGCGAAAAGCCGCCTCCCGGCTCCAGGGGTCTCCCCAGTATGCCTTGCGTGCTCGTGCAGGGCATACTGAAGCTTCTGGGGGCTGTCACGGAGCCGGCAATCATGTGGGCGGCCTATCCAACCACCCAGGGCTCCCTCCCTGCTCAATCCGGCCTCCCAGGGCTTAGCCCGCTCTCCCCACACACTCTCCATAACCGGGTCTCACTGATCATGAGACCCGACTCAATGAGTCCTTTCTTACAAGCAGTGAGAAAGCACTACAGGGTTTGCAGGGAGGAAGCCCTAAAGAACATACTTCCCGCCAGACAATCATTCCGCCTTCCCTGGGCAGGCAGATTGCCCACCCAAACATGCACCAGCTGCTACCAGCAGCTCCGAGGGTCAGGGTGCCAGGACGCATCACCCCACCCCCATAGCTCCAATAATGCAATGTGTGAGTGCAAGGTGCATTATGAGGATCCCCCATCCCCGCCCTGAGTCTTCTCGCTCCCTTAACCTCATTTTAAAAGGTGGCTTCATAGGCGGGTTTGCGGCTGTGGTGCCACTAGGATCAGCCCGATCCTGCTGGTACACATGTGAGTGCAAAACTGGGTTGGGCTCCCTTAGCCTGGTTTTGCACGTCCGTATGATTAGCCTCAGTGTCTTTTAGGTTAGGGTTATCACTAGGCTCCTGTGCTTTTAAAAGCACCCAGGCAAGAAAAAGAATCTTTTACCAGCATGGAAATAAGTGGTTCACCTGCTGAATTTATACATGTGAGTCTGGTGTTAAAGGCATAGGAAATGGGTTATTAAAAATAAAGGGGTGTGTGTATTGGGTTCCTGGTCAGGTGGCAGCTCTAAGCGGTTGGTTAGACCAGATTAAAGTAGGGAGGCAGCTTGGGCTTTTCTTATGATTTCAACACTACTGAAAGTAGGTGGAGATGCTCTTCACAGGATGGAGATAAACATTACTCTTACCCTTGTCTGCACATCAAGCTGGTGTTAAAGGTGTAGTATTTATGTCCCGTCTCTTTAAGATAAGGTTGTGTTTGGTTGTGTGTGGCTAAGCTTTCTGTTTTCTAAGTGCAAACTGCACAGAGTTGGTTGCAGTCTTGGCTGAATAAATAAGGCATCTAAACCTACTTTGTCTCCTGCTCCTTCCGGACCAAAGTCAGGCCAACAAAGTGGCTGGTTGTGAGTATGCCTAACAACCCTATCTAGGGGAAGATACTACAAAAGGCAGAGCTAAAGAGGGGAGTCAAAAAGTTAGCACACCTGCTACAATCTTAAGTTTAAAAAAAACTATTGCTGACCTACTTTGCACTGGAACTCTGGCCAGAATAAATGTCTGGTTGCATACAATCCATGCCTTGAATCCAGGGGCGTATCTAGGGTGGGACAGGCAGGGCACGTGCCCCGGGCGCCACTTAAAGGGGGGTGCCATTTTTTAAAATTAAAAAATTAAAAAAATAGCCGCTGAAAACAAAATGGCCACCGTGCATGCTCATATGGCCTCTATGAGGCCTTAGGCCATGCCAGGTCTCACAGAGGCCATTTGAACATGCATGGCAGCCATTTTGTTTTTGGCAGCCATTTAAAAAAAAAATTTAAAGGGCCACCGCTCATGCTCAAAATGGTCCCCTAGAGGCCAGCGGGGCGAGTGGGAACCTTTGCAGAACCACCCCACCCCACGGCCGTTAGGAAGCCCCCCAAAGGGACTACAGGTAATTTTTTAATAATAATAATAATATAAGTCACTGTACATGTATTCAGATTGGTACTATGTACAATCAGGGCTTGTGAATATTGAGCTGAAGCTTATGAGCTAAGATTGTATTCATTTGCTCTTACGTTGCTTCTTGTGATAAGTGAGTTAAAGGTGATGTCTTAATAATATGGCTATTAATTGTAAATTTGTCTTTGAATCAGTGTGAAATCCTTAGTATTAAGGCCCACTGGGAGTTTCTTGCTCTCTTTCTCTCATTTTAACTGTCTTTCTGAAATACTAGAATATATTCCAAGCAGTGACACAGTTTACTCTGCATATCCTTTAAATATGTTCAGAGTATCTGGGAAAAGCCAAATTCTCCATTTACGTTTAAAACTTATGTAATAGTGATGCTACAATGCATAGTAGAGAATCAGACAGGCACTTCCATTTAGTTTTCTTAGTACACCTCCACATAGTATTTGGGTATTTCATGAGCCCCAGCATACTGAAATTTGTAGTTTCCCAGCATTTTTTGGTCTGGCTACGTCCACTGCTAAATAGTTTTTGAAATATTAAAAAGATTAACAAGCTTGACTTGTATTTTTCAGCTGATATTATGGTAAAGTTATCTGAAAGATGGGTGTCAGATGTTTGGACAGGGGGCGCAATTTCAGTGCTTGCCCTAGGCGCTATTTTCCCTAGATACGCCTCTGCTTGAATCCATTTGTTTGTTTATTCATTTCATAGAGAACAGTTAGTTCCTCTCTCTCTGTCTCTCTCTCTCTCTCTCTCTCTCTCTCTCTCTCTCTCTCTCTCTCTCCAATGAGACTTCAACTCTGCCTCACTCTTTTGTCTGTATTGCTACAAAATTCCTTGTATCCTTCAGCTCCACAACATGATGTGCCATTTTTTTAGAACACTGTCTTTGTAAAAAAATGTCATCTAGATCCATCAAAGCTAATTTAATCCCATCAAGGTCATTATCGGAAGCACTTTAGAAAGCTTTTCTTTTCATCTGAGCAAGCTCTATTTATAGTCAATCTTCAGATTTCATTTTTATAAAGAACATTAGAATTGCCGGGGTGGATCAGAATAAACATGGAGATGCTGTCTACCTGAATGGTAGTGTGGCCTGGATATTACAGCAGAAAAGGCATATTGATTTAAGGCAGGCTTCAGGCTTTAAACACTTAAAGGAACTTTCTCATCTTTCATTGCATTTGTAAATAAATAAATGGGACAGTAAGTTCAAAAACTGGCACTGTCCCAATGTAGGTTACTATCCCAAAGAAATGAACAAAAATAGCAAGAGTTCAGTATTATCCCATTCTAGCCACAAGGCTTGTTTTGTTAAGAAAATCATGGAGCAAGAGTTATCATCTATGTCTCTTGTTTCCTAAATCAGTCAACCTGTAAATTGGAAGCTTTTAATTTATTCACATCAGCAGAAAGTTTACATTTGGTTAAGAGACTGCTTTGGAGATTGTGAGGTCATTCTCACAGAGAGCCCTACCCGGGCAGGAGAGGTGTAGCCCAGGTAAGGCTGGTCTTGAGAACTGATGGGATCACTCCTGATCCCCATGCCCCTCCTCCAGGTAGGATAAAAATGAGATAGGATGTGTGCATGACTTCTACCTCACTACCTGGTTGTGAGGAAGCTCAAGCTTCCATAGAGCCGGGGGAAGGAACGGCCTGGCAGTGGGAAAAACCCCATGTCCCATGCTCCTCACATTGGAGATACTAGAGGACACAGCCTGTTTTCCCACCTCCCCCTCACTGCTCCGGGACCGCTCATGCACCAGCCATGTGCAGGGGTGTACCAAGGTTGGAGTGGGCCTGGAGATAAGATTTTAAAATGGGCCCCTCACGGTATATTTATACACAACTTTTTAACAGTGGCCACAGCCACTGCAGGGATGCTGTTCTGGAGATGGATAGGGCCAGCAGCAAGCCAGGCAGTGAGCAAGTCATTCTGTTTCTGTATAGCAAAACTGAATGTCAGAATACCTTCTGTCCACAAACTGCATGTAATGGGTGGTGGTCCGGTTCCCAAAAAGATCAAGTTAAACAGCAGTTTCTCCTCCAATATAAATAATTGTCCTACCTTTAAAAACAACAAGAAAGCACTTAGTGAACTCAAAAGTTCCATTTGCTAATCACTATTGCACTGTTTGGGCTGGCCAATTGTTCATGCATGCAGCTTAACAACTGAGCACAGTCAGACATTTGTATTAAAATGGTTCAAAGAAACAAACCTTTAAAAAAACCAAAACAAAAAACTACTTGTCCAAAGGGTTCTGGCTCAATTTTTAGTCAATATAAATTGCCATACCTGGTTTAATTTCATACTTCAGGATGGTATGCAGCAAAAATGGTTGAGGCATACAAAATGTTTAGAGGAAACTCCTTTGAAGGTGGAAAGGTTCTTCTGTATGTAGCAGCAGTCTGTTCCCAAAGAATGAACAGGTCAGGCAGCCAGCAGGCACTTTAGATGGGGGAGGTCTTACCTGTGCTCCCGTGCTCTGCTGCTACCCGCCACCACCTCTCCACAGCCTGGTGCCATCACACAGAGACAGCCACACCATCTCTGCTGCCGGTAAAGATCTGCTTGTAGCTAGCTGGGAACAGGAAGTTCCCTGTTCCCAGCATTCCATGGGTGGTGATGACACACTGCGGACACCATCTTAAGTGCCCAGTAGCTACCCTGCGGGATGCTGGGAACAGGGAACCTCCTGTTCCCAGCTAGCTACAAGCAGATCTTTACCGGCAGTCACACCAGGCCATGGAAAGGCGGTGGGGGGCAGCAGCAGAGCAGAGAGAGGCAAGCAAGACTTTCCCCTCCCTATCCAAAGTGTCTGCCCACCAGTGAAGGGCCTCTCACAGCACAGCTGGCCTCGCTCTGGGGGGGGCCCTTTGAGGCAGCGGGCCAGGAGACAACTGTCTCTCCTTGCCTAATGTACCATATGCCTCTGGTTGTGTGGGCATGTGGCGCAGCAGAGCCCAGGAGTGGTGAGGATCATGTGGGGAAAGGCAGGTAGTATCCTTCCTTCCCCTAGCCCTCCCCAGACCCAACAGTCATGAGAACGACTTCTGTTTCTAAGAATTGTCCTTGACCTTCTACCAACTTGATGTTCTTGCCAAGTCTCTCTGTTGTGTATGTCTGTCTCTGATTTCATACTAACGGTGGATATAAAGCTGATGTCCAAAATGGTAGCTTAGTGTTGAATCCCCTTTTCCTCCCCCACATTGTCAAATTCAACTTACCCGATGTTCTGAAATCATTGCATAATGCATTTACCATCTGCAGCAGCATATAATTGGCTGGCAGGGGTGGGAAAATGCATGTCATTATCAGGACATGCTCTAAGTGAACTGCGACAATAAGATCATCTGGCCCCTGAAGAAGCTGACACTCAGAAACATGAGGCATATTATATTACAGAATCTTTGTAAGGCTTCACTCCCCAATGCCTCACCTTTTTGAGGCTTCACTTCTCCCTACATATTCCTCAGCCAAGAAAGCAAACGCCACCCTGATGAGAATGATTTACAAACACAGTTTCTCTTTGCTGTACTGAAAGTTCTTTCCACTGCTCTTTTATTTATAACAAATTCTAGTGAATTCTTATCCTCACAAACATCACATACAGACTTGCTGACAAGCTGCTGGCTGTTGTTATGACAGTTCCAAACTCCTTCGCATTTGACCTGACCTAATAATGACCTGGCAAAGAAAAACAAATCTGTCCCTGGCTACAACAGTTTCAGGTTTATTAACATCTTGATTGATGAGAGTTGATTTCCCCCCTCACATTTTGAGAGGGAGAAAGATACTTCCTAGAACATAAGTCTATATTCCATAACCAAGACAAATTCTGATTGGAAAATCATAACTGTTTTCTTGCAACACAAATAACTGTCTTCTCACTTTCAATCTTTAATGTGGTCAACTCACCATGAGGTGATTTACCCCTTGCTTGTTTCATATTGTGAAAACTGAGCTTCTGAACGTGTCTCATATGGCAGGTTCTGATATTTTCCTCATTGTACAGAAATACTGAAAAGTCTGAATCACACCTCTGGGTTTGATTTGATACCTAATCTTCTTGAGAATTTAGCAGCCCCATACAAGCCATAGATTTATTTATTTATTTATACATTTGAAGTGGGGGTGATGTCTACCCCTCATCTCGGCTCCAGAGGGTGCAAGGACAGAAGCCAGCACCCAAGAACACCAAAAAACTGTGAGAAATAGTTTTTGGATTGCATGCCACATGTCTTCCAGATGAAGAGGTCCCATTGCTGGCCCCCCAAATCCTGAAGCCATATTACCTAGTCCATCTCACAGTGGAGCTCATTTATTAAAACAACAAATAGAAAATGGAGGCAGGAAAATGACTCTTTGAGGCTGTTCCTATGTGCACCCTAACCCAGGCTAGGGAAGCCCAGCCTGGATTAGACTGCTCATTAGAACTGCTGGGATTGGGCCCCATGCCAGCAGGGCAGCACCGCCTAGCCCAGCTTTGAAACCTGGCTCTTAATCAGGGTTAAACTCTCGAGCAAGCCCTTAACCCAGGCTCGAGGATCATGTATTCACTGGGGCTATGTTCAGCCCCAGTGGACACAGAGACAGATGCCCAGAGCATGCATTCGGGGTGTGCATAAACAGTTCTATTTGAACCTGATTTGAATAGAACTGGCTTGGTTTGACCAGTTCGGGCTCGAACCGGACCAGAGCCCCCAAAAGTTCGAACCAAACCAACCCTGGTTTTAATGGAACCGGTTCAGAACCCACTCGGTGGTTCAATTGGGCATGCTTGTAAAGCGGAATCAGGTGAGGATTTCCCTTTACAAGCAAAGGGGGCAACTCTGCCCTCCTTTTAAAAAAAACACACCTCCTAATAGGGGTGGTGAGAGGGCACCTTGCACTTAGAAGCGGCGACAAAGTGGCACAGTGGTGGTGCAGCTCCTCCAAACTCTCCGGACATGGGGAAGCTCGGGTGGAACTACATCTTTCAGGCATCCCTGCATTTCCCAGCCACCCTATGCAAGTGCTCAACTTTCCCTTCATCATTCTCCACCTCCCCCCAGAATGCTTCTAAGGATGGCTGCAGCCACCCAGCTTTCCTTGCGCCAGTGCTGGGCAGCTTTTAAAGGGCTCTCATCACCACCCTCCTACTGGGGCAGTTGCCCCTTAAGGGATTGCCTCCCTGTGGTGGGGGCTGGGAATCCAAAAGTGGAATTCTGAATTTTACTGATAGTCCTATTCAAAATTCCAGTGTCCACTCTATTTCAGGCCCAGCAACCCCCAATTACACCACAGGTCAGAAGGCCACATTGCCCTATTCTTTCTCGTGACAGTGCTATGGCTGAGAAGAGGGTTTTCAGCAGCCCCTGGCCCACAGCTGCAGGCTATGAAGCACTATAAGCTGACTTCAGGTCCACCCAGTCATCAAACTACCTGGCCAGGAATGGGGAAACACCAGCAGTAGAATAGTGTCTGCAGTCTTTAGTTTGGATGTAGATGAGAAGGATGTGCCAGCATAGCACAACAAGGAGAAGGTTTGAGGATCATAAATTTAATCCATACTTACAAAGATCCCAAGTTCTCAGGTTCATCTACCTAACATACTATATGGTGAAATAAAAAGTTTTATTTAGCCCTGGGGCAATCACTATGAAAATATTTCTGCAACGCTCTCTTTGGGATGGCACGTTTCAATTAAAATCTCCAGGGACTGTCGGAAGCTTTTCAACTTCATCTACATTTTAACAGCGGATTAGTGATATATCAATTAATATATGTACCAATAATCCAATTAGAACTATTCTCTGAATAAACTATCTGGCTGCATTCCAAATCTGTAGCTAATGGAAACATTAGGAGCCAGGCTGCATATTCTGTTTTCTAATTAAGGTAATATTTGGCCGCCACAGAACCAATTTACATGTTTAAAAAACCAAACAATTAAAAAAGGTCACATAACAAAAAGTTATGCATTTGTGTGTGCCGACTGGGCTTGTCGGCATATGAAATAAACAGAATGTACAAACAAGACTGAACTTTACCGCACATACGCCCAGCTTGACACATGGTGGATCTGGAGCTAATCTGGCCTCTATTTGCATTTTATAATTGCCTACTATAAATTTTTAAAGGCATAATAAAATCCCTATTAAAATGAGAAAACAAGATTGCAAACATCACTGTGTACAGGAAGCATGCTGCACCTCTTTCCATTCAAGTTGCTGTTAAAGAATTACAAGAGGAACATCTTGGCCACATTTTTCATTGAACTGTACTTGGCCTTAGAGAGAAAAGGATGGCTAAATAGTTGATATACCAGTGGCCACTTTATACACAAAAAGCACAGGCGAGGTCTACTCATGTGAAGTGTGGTATTGAACGTGCTCATAATTTGACACACTCAGAAAGTTTATGCTCCTGAGTTGGGAAGACTTCCTAAAGAAACCTCTGCTCACCTCCATTTTTTCTTGTCTCTATCATTTTTATGTGTATGTAAAGCTATAAACATAAAGCCAGGAACATTGTGCCTTTAAATTCACTCACAGCCATGAGACATTACTACAAAAGCCAGTGAGTGATGCCCCAGACAAAGTCCAGGCAATTAAACAATACTGCCTGATACATACATCCATTGCTGCCCTAAAGACTAGAGGAATGCAACTATGAACAAAGAAGAAGAAAAAGGAAGCAAGATTTGGAGCCCTGTTTCACCATGGGCAGAATGAAACATTATAAAGAACACAGGGCTGTTGCTGAAACAGACTGTGAGGTCATTTACACAATGAAGAACTGTGTTCTGCCCGGGTTTGGGAGCTGTGTGCACTCCCAATTTTTGGTAGTGTGGATGCCAGGTTTTCCTCCTACCTTGCTTTCACACAATCACTTCTGCCCAGCTTTTCCTCCTACCTTGCTTCCACAGGACCAAAGATTGGGAGCACACACAGCTCCCAAACCTGGGTAGAACAAAGTTTTTGATTGTGGTAAATGACCTCTGTGTCATGTCCTTCCTTCTCTCTTTTCCATTTATCCTGTATCCTGATGTTATTACAATGTGTGCTTCCCTACACATAATTGGCTGGCCAGGCAAGAAAACAGTAACCCAGTGTTCTTCATTGTGGTGGGCCCCCATCCACCCTCAGTGCAGCTTCCCAACAAATTGTTTATTGGACCCGTGTGAAGCTTCAGGCGAAGCTGAATAATCTTCACAGACACCCTGTCACCATGTGGAGATACCAGTTACCGCTGTGCAGTACTGTGTTTTGCCCAGTGCTGGTGGGGCTTTCTAAAAGGGAAATAGAGCCCTCTTGAGATCTTGCACCATTTCTGAATGTGTGAATAGAGTGCTGGGAAGTGTAGCCTTTCCCAGTGCTTTCCTCCTAGAGCTCTTAAGAAAGGGCTCTCTCTCTCTTAAAGGGCCCTCTCAGCACTGAGAAAAGTGTAGTACTGTGCAGAGGTCAGCACTGTGGGAAATGGCTCTCATAAGGTTTTTAGCCAAATCTTCAGTGATGGAGAGTGGTACTGAATAAGTGAGAAAACCTCTTCTAATAACTCACCTATTTATTGCTAACAACTCACTGGAAAAGTCCAGTGTATAAAACATTTGTGGTGTGGGCAGGTGGTGGGGGTGGGACAGCATGGAGAGGGGAAACCATTAACAACTTATCTGTAGCCTGACTCTAGTTTTTATTCCATCTGAGACTAGAGCTATTCAGGCCACAAGAGGGAACAAGGAAATGTACACAATAAGAACTTCATGACATGCAGTAAAGATATAACAATTTCCCCCCCTTAGGGGAAAAGATATAAATATCTATATTATTTTTCCCATTGGGAGAAAAGCAGCACTTTTCTCAATTCTATCAGTTTTGATTAAAAAAAATGTCTGCAGAGAAACAAATAAGTGCCTCCCATGAACCTCTGGTAAAGATTGTATCCTGGGTTTGGTTTTGTTTTTTAAAAGACAAAAAAGCCTCTGAGAAAACATTCATGTGATTGTTACATGTGGTGTGGCCCTAAGCTGAACGACATGTTACAGCAGGGAGCAGGAACTTCAAAGACGACCTCCATTTGTACCAGCAACCAAATGTTCCATGTAGTTACATCTTAATTACATGAGCATATCCATCTGCCCTTCCTTCAAATGAAACAAAAAGAAATGAGAGACTGATTGCAAAAAAGTTTTCCTATTAGAGCCAGGGTATCTGTAAAATCCAATGGTAACATTTTTCAATGCACCAAAGTGGTTTCCACCCCAATCCTTGGACAGCTCTACTAATGCAAGTTCCATGAATGTCAAACCAGGACTGTTGAGGCTAAAGCTCTCCAACCCCTGCTGGTTTTTAATGAGTGAAATTAGAAACCACAGAATACTCCAACTTCCATCAAAATTAATTTTGATTGCTTTATATATTGTATATGACCTCTGGGTGTCAGGAACTAATGTTCCATAACCTGAAGTTTAGGAATAATAAACTAATTAAAGTTTCTGCTCAAGGTATTCCACTCTGCTCAACAGTAGCCTCTAAGTATATTTACCATTCAATTCTATTTGCAGAAATGGCTGCTGAAATAGCTTTAGAAAGGGGGTAGAGGCGGCATCAAAACACTCACAGAGAGCATATCAAATCTCTTGCAGTGTACAGCCAAATGTGTTCTCTTCCAATAAGTTGGCAGTTTTTCATGTGCTTTCTCAGAATAATCAGCATTATTACCTGAAAAGGCCTTCAGAGCAAGCTGGGGTGATCAGTAGCTGCATTAAGCTGTCAGCAACCCAGACTGACAGATCTGTGGACTGCAAGCACTCTACAGCTGGTCTGGAACTTGTTTACTGTGTGCAAGAAGATGAGGCTTTTATTTCTCTAAAGCCCAACATGGGACTTGTTTCACAAAGAAAACTTTTGCAAAGCTAAAACACTGACATCTCTCCCCCACCGCCCCCTTCTGTTAGAATAAATATGCTGCCATCTGAGGAAGAAATAGTTTCCTGAGACATCAACCTGATGGGCCTTCATATTGCTTTGAGTCAGACGTTGCAATTATGCCAACAGACAAAGGTTTGTATTGATCCAAATGCTTTGAAGAAACTCAATTTGAAAACTCAGCCTGATATTTTGATATGATTTACGTAGCAATGCCAGGAACGTAAATGGGTGAGGAAAAAGCTAATTATGGCAGTTCCTCCTGTCAAGCTGTTGAGGGGAAGCTCTCTAGTTCATGTAGTTCAGTGAAGATTGCGTGCACCCGCACAAGTCAAAACCAGCATTAAGCTTTTGAGCAGCGTCCCTAGGAAGCCTACATGCAAAGTACGTAACTGGGATCATCTTGGAGCTCTTTCCACCACCACTACCATCACAAATCCCGGTAAGCTTAGGGCTCAGGGATATTTGCCCAAATGTAATCCTTAAAGTACACCCCAGGGCATTCAACCCGTCTCATAATCAGGCTGGCTGGCCTTGCTCTAAAGTAAGCCCATCTAAAAACACAAGTGGGGACCTGCAATCAAATTATGGAATCCTCAGTTTTATGCTGGTATTTAGGTTTTTTTAACACACACATGCACCAGTATTTTCAACATTGCCTATTGCTACTGAAATGGAAATTAAATGTCTAAGCTTCAATATTAGGGTTGCACGTTTTGTATTTTTTCTATTTCGATTTGTACCAAATCCAAATCAACCCCATTTTGCATTTTGTCCGAAATTAAGCTTTCCGAATCACCCCAGTTTTGTTCTGTATCCAAATTAATCTGAATCTGAATCCAAATTAATGCAGATTTAAAAATGGGTCACATGGTCAAAAGAGTGGATGGGGGTTATAGTGCCCAATGAGTGGAAGCTACCACAAAAATTTCAATGGAATTGGGCAAACTGCTGACTTTTGGTGAATTTTTGAAGTTTGCATGTCATTCAGATTTTCCCCATAAGGTATGATGGAGGTTTCAGGAAAAGTATAGCTTCACGCGGGGGTGGGGGTGGCCCAGAGTGGAGTGTGGTTGGTGGTAGTGCCCAGTTGATACAAGGAAGCTACCACAATTTTTTCAGAGGAATTTGGCAAAGGGCTGATTTTTAAAGAATTAATGAAGTTATGTGTCTTTCAGATTTTCCTCATAGGGTATAATGGAGTTTTCTGCAGTCCCATAACTCCACTTTAGGGGCACTGGGGTGGCCCAGAGCAAGTGGCGGTATAGTGAACATAGGGTGCCAACCACCCACATGGGTTGCCAACCCATGAAGAACAGGGTTTTGTTGTTCTAGAGGTGTTCTAAGAGTAGATTCTTTAGTAGCATATGAGAGTGGATTCATGGTTTCTCATTAAAAATCTCATTTGCTACCAGAGAATCTAAACTCAACACCTCAGAAACAACAAAACCCACCCCAATGGGTTAGCAATCCAGGGGTGTGGTTGGAACGCTCTGTGCACTACACCACCACTCGCTTTGGGCCATCCCAGTGCCCCCCAGGTAAAGTTATGGGGCTGCTGAAACCTCCATTATTCCCTATGGGGGAAAATCTTAAAGATGCATAAACCTCAAAAATTCCTAAGAAATCAGCCCTTTGCCCTATTTGGAATCTGGGTGCACCACCCTTGGGGCACTGCCACCCAACCCACTGTTTTGCCCCTGAAGCCCCACATAAACAACTTGAAAGAGTGAAGAGAATGATGAACAACGACACTTAATTTTTTGGCACAGTTATTTGAGAATTTTGCAGCGGGTGTGAGCCTGTCCCTGTGGCACTAGCACAGCAGCACAACCCATTTGTGGATTCAAGCAATCTTTCAATAAAAACACTCCCTCCCTAGTGATGTGCACGGTCCGGAGCAGTCTGGACTGGCATCGAAGGGGGGCCTTCCTTTTAGGGTGGGGAGGGCTTGCTTACCCCTCCCGCCTCTTTGCCCCCTCCAGCACCCGTATTTAACAGAATAACGGGGCGCTGGAAACCAGCCGCCCCCGCCCCCGCCCCCCCCCGCCATGAGCAGATTTTGCACAAAAGCTACCAATACACCTGCTGCTGCCGCCGCCGCCCGCCAGCCCTCCCTCCCTCCCTCCCTCCCAGCTGCCCGCCCACCCGAGTCCTCCGATGTTTTTGTAAAAAACGAGAGGAGCTCCCGGACAGAGCTCCTCTCGCTAGCACGGCCTCCATCATACTGAAGCTTTGCGCGCGCGCGCATGTGCGTGCCGCAAAGGACGCCGATTGCCGGAGGCCCGGTCTACCCGCCGGGAAGGGGCCAGGTAGACTGGGCCTCCGATCGCCGGAGGCCCGGTCTAACCGGCCTTTTCCCGGCGGGTAGACCAGACCTCCGGCAATCGGTGTCCTTTGTGGCGCGCGCATGCGCACGCGCGCAAAGCTTCAGTATGATGGAGGCCGTGCTAGCGAGAGGAGCTCTGTCCGGGAGCTCCTCTCGTTTTTTACGAAAACATCGGGTGAGGACTCGGGCGGGCGGGCAGCTGGGAGG
This sequence comes from Hemicordylus capensis, assembly GCF_027244095.1. Taxonomy (NCBI): domain Eukaryota; kingdom Metazoa; phylum Chordata; class Lepidosauria; order Squamata; family Cordylidae; genus Hemicordylus; species Hemicordylus capensis. The sequence goes on along the minus strand of NC_069659.1, from coordinate 221,824,173 downwards.
GAGGGAGGGAGGGCTGGTGGGCGGCGGCGGCAGCAGGGGTATTGGTAGCTTTTGTGCAAAATCTACTCGCGGCGGGGGGGCGGGGGCGGCTGGTTTCCAGTGCCCCATTATTCTGTTAAATACGGGCGCTGGAGGGGGCAAAGAGGAGGGAGGGGTAAGCAACAAGGGGGCAGGGGCAGCAGGGAGGACGCTGCCACCCAAAAGATTTTGCTAAAAACTAGAGCGCCAGAGGGAAGAAAGTGGCAGGAGGGGTAAGTACACCCCCCCCCACCGCCCTTAAAGCAAAACACAGCCCCACTGACGGTTCATCAGACCGCCGTACCTGTGAACCGGTTGGCAGGCCTCCAACATGATCTGCGAAACGGTTCGTGCACATCCCTAATTTGTATTCCATGCTCCTGTTAAACCATTTGGGATGGGGGAGAACACGCTGTTTCTCTGTGGAAACTTCAGTTTGTTTCCCCAGATGATGATAGTGAGCCGGGTCTCACGATCAGTAAGACCTGGTTTAGCAGGGTGTGTGGGGTGAGTGGGCTAAGCCCACTCTCCCCGCACATGAGCAGGGAGGGAGCCCTGGGCGGCTGGATCGGCCACTCACACAATTTCTGGATCCATGACAGAGCCAGCAGGGGCTGGGCAGCTCGGGGACCGTGCGGCCCCTGGAACCTCTAGTATGCCCTGTGCAAGGGCGCAGGGCATAGGGAGACCCCCCAGAGCCGGGAGGCAGGTTTTTGCCTCCCCTCCAGGGGTCTCCTCATGAGTAGCTGCACCGCGTCTACTCACGATTGGAAAGGCCGGCTTTGCAAAGCACTCGCTCTGCAAACCCGGGCTTTGGGGAGGGCTAAAAAGTGGGCTAGCTGCTTGTAAGCCACCGGGCTCGCCTGCGAGCCTGGTAGTTTACACGATCAGCTAAAATCGAGTTAGGCTCTCCTAGTCCAATTTTTGCTGATCGTGAGAATAGCTTCAGTGTCTCAAAACTAGTCTAAGGCACTGTATAATTCTGTGCACCCAAGTTAGGGCAGACGAAACCAGCCCCTCCCACAATGCCAGACCAAGAGGTGATTCTCGTGACTGCAGGACAGTGGGCTAAGGGAGCCTAGCCACTTCCCTGTGGTTGTGTGCTGTAAAGGGAGTTGCACGGCTCCCAGCAGTAAGTACCCCTCCCCTTAAATGAGGATAGTGTATCAAGCACTCTGCTAACCCTGTTTTGGTGATTGTGAGTCACCACGGTGCTGCTCCGTGCCGTGACAACTGACAAGGAGACCATTGACCAGGAGGCTCCAATGAGCCTCCAGGGATGTGCATGGAATCAGCTGGTCCAGTTCAGTTCAAGTCTGGACTGGACCTGTACTGGACTGGGCAAGTTCGGTCTGGAACCCACTTGAACCCCCCTTGAGTGGTTCACGAACATTAAAAAAAATTTTTTTTACTTACCCCCTCCAGGGGAGTTGTTGGAGGCACTAGGGGGTGTCTGTGGAGGTTTCCCCTCTGCCCGCCGGCCTCCCTTGATGCCCATACTGGCTAGCCGGCCAGCTCTTTGGCCCATTCAGGCCTTCCCCCTCTGACATGGTGGCTATTTTGGAGGCCGTCACACCTGCTTAATTGGCCTCTGTGTGGCCTGGGCATGAAGCAGGGAGAGTGGGCTAAGCCCACTTTCCCCGCAGAGCCCGGTAAGGCTCTCCACATTGCTCGTGTGGAGAGCCTCCTAGTGTTTGAAACAAGTAAAGTAGTGGTGTGCATGGTCCAGATGCAGCATGGTCCGGCACTTGCGGGGGTGTGACTTTATGGGGGGGTGGTAGTACTTACCCACCGCCGCTCTTCCCCCTCTGGCACTGGTGCATTTAAGAAGCTTCTTGGGGTGGCAGAGTTCCTCTCTGCCTCCCCTGCTCCTGTCGTTGTTCATTAATGCCTGCAATGCAGAAGAGCTGGAGGAGCGCATGTGCCCTTCGCGGCGTGCTTGCTCATCTCCGCTGCGGGCACACGCGCCACATACGTCACGCAGCACGTGCACGCCCACAGCGGAGACGAGCGCGCGCACCGCGAAGGGTGCATGGGCTCCGCCAGCTCTTCTGCATTGCAGGCATTAATGAACAATGACGGGGACAGGGACGGCAGAGAGGAACTCTGCCACCCCAAGAAGCTTCTTAAATGCACCAGCGCCGGAGGGGGAAGAGAGGTGTGCGTGGGGGGTGTAAGTACTACCACCACCCCCTTAAAGTCACACACCCCCGCCCTTCCAAACCGCCGGACCACCAGAATTCTGGAGCGGTCCGGCGGCGTTCCCTATGGCCCCCGAACTGAACCACGCACACCACTAAAGTAAAGCATTCAGAAGCATAGGGCTTTGCAGAAGCAGGGATTTCAGCCCTCAGAGCAAAGCCAAAAGGATCACAACAGCAGCAAACACAACATGTCTGCTTCAGTAAGTCTGGCATCAGTGATTCAACCATCTGCAGTACATCTCTGGCTTTCCCCCATTTCTCCTACTGGGACACAACCCAGAATGGGTCAGTATTGGAGCTTGGTTCTGGGTGTAGAGAGCAAGAAGATGTAAAGTTGGGATGTGTGGCACTTAACAGTCTGCTGAACCTGCCAGTGAAGGTACTGAGATAATGGGTAACATGATAAGCAGAAGTGGCAAAAGGTAGTCTACAACCAGTCTATTACTTGCCCACTGCACAGTGCTGAGGTGGGAGAGAGAGAGAGAGAGAGAGAGAATATAATAATGAATCCAAATACTGCCACTGTCAGTCAGAGTGGACAATGCTAGACCTACAGTCTGGTTCAGTTGGAAGCTGCTTCCTATGTTCTTTTGGAAGCACCTTGACCTTACTGAACTGAAAGCGTATCTTGGCCTGCTAGTCCTGGCTGATGTGTTTCATGCCAATCAGGAAGCACTATAGGAATTGTGGGCAATACATTCGGGGCCTTCCATGCCATGATGCAGCTGAGATGATTTGAGGACATTACAAGTAATTTAAGGTTTGATGACAAAGCCACATGGCAGGAGAGAAGAGCTACTGCCAAGCTGCTAATCACTACAGTATCTAGACCTTGTTTGTGCATCAGCTGTAGCATAGCTACATTCCTGGGACTGACCAGCAGTTGATGAGCAGCTGTTAGGTTTCTGGGATACTGTCCCTTCTGGCAATACTGGTGACTCTGGGCCAGTCATTTCTCTCTCAGCCTAACCTACTTCACAGGGTTGTTGTGAAAGAGCAACTCAAGTATGTAGTACACTGCTCTTGGCTCCTTAGAGGAAGAGCTGGATATAAATGTAATAATAATAATAATAATAATTCACTACCTTGGTGGGGTTGTGGGGCTTGCGTGCTCTGAGGAAGGTGAGAGCTATGCCAGAGGTCCAACCATACTGGACAGGTCTCACCAGAGGATCCAGACAAAGAGTGCCTCTCCCATCAACAATATGGTGAGATGTAACTTTAATAAATCTATACCGGATCGGTTGTCGCCCGGGTCAACAAGGACCGTGCCAGGTGCTGGAGTCCCTGGACATCTGGTGGCAAGTGGGCAACAGGACTCAGGATCTTCAGTTGAGCAACCAGGGCTGAAGACAGCAAAGTTACTGGAAGAAACGTCGCTTAACCGAAAAAAAATATATGAAAAATGCCAACAAGGAAATAATGATCTGCTATTACAAGTCTAGTCCAACTAGAAGAGGTTATTTTAAAAGAATGTACCAAATTTGGAAAGAGAAGCATCCAGATACAGAAATAACAGAACAAAGGCTAGCAGACCAGAGAAGATTCATAATAAGAAATAAAGTATTCACAGGAGTTGAGCTGGAAGAACTGCAAAGAGCAACACAGGCTCAAGACATGGAAGAAGAATTACCACCAACTGAAGCAGTTGCTCAGGCGCAGGTGGAGGAGGTGTTGGAAATAGAGGATGCCACTGTTGCTGAACTGTTTCAAAATCAAAACCAGGCAACCTCCCCTTTGCCTTCACCTCAAAAACCCAAATGCCGTTTAACAGAAAAGCAACAAGAACTAAAGCAAAAAATAACTGAGCACATGAACCAAACAACCACCAGGGTTCAACTTCCAGCTCTAAAAACAGTTGCCAAAAAACAACTTGCTCAGGCATTAAAAGATGTCAATGCTGCACTTGCAGAAATCACAACCAAGAATTTGCAAGAAACAAACCAACTAATGTACAGTGCAGCAACAATAACAATACAAGAGCTCAGATATAAGATCAGTGGACCTGTCAAAAAAGAAAGCAGTACATCACCTAAATGGAAGATTAGATTAGAAAATAAAATCTCCAGGCTTAGATCAGATGCTAGTAAATTGAAAGATATGAAAGACAAGAAGCTGAAGAATGAAAACACCAAACAGTATCTGATCCAAAAATACCACCTAGATTCAAGGAGAATTAGAGAAATCCTGGAAATAATAAAGCAGCAAATAACAGCAGTGTCAAAGAAGATTAGCAGATATGAAGCCAGAATCACACAACACAGGGAGAATCTCCAATTCCAGTCGAATCAGAGACGTTTCTACCAAAGCATAGAAGGAAAAACTGCAAGAAACCTAGAAACACCAAATAAAGAAGAAACAGTGCAATTCTGGCAGAAATTATGGGACAATCCAATAGATTATAATAAAAAAGCAGGCTGGGTGAAAGAGGTTGAAAAATGTAACCAACAAATGCAAGATCTAATAACACCAGAATTAATAAGTGAAAGAGCAAAGAAAATTAAAAATTGGACTGCTCCAGGCGACGATGAACTGCATGGCTTTTGGCTTAAACACCTTAACAAGCCTTCATAAACAACGATCAAAACAGTTCAATCACATTTTGCAAGGAGGTGATATTGAACAATGGCTAAAAACTGGGAAAACTCATCTCATCATGAAAGACCCAGCAAAAGGTTCAGTTCCAAGTAATTATAGACCGATAACCTGTCTGCCAACCATGTTCAAATTATTAACTGGAATAATAGCAGATGAAGTGATGCAACACTTATTAACTAACAAACAGCTTCCAGTTGAACAGAAAGGAAATTGCCCGAACACCAGAGGCACAAAAGACCAGCTGCTGATTGACAAAATGATTTTAGAAAATTGCAAGAGAAGAAAAACCAATCTAAGTGTTGCATGGGTTGACTACAAGAAAGCCTTTGATTCATTGCCTCACACATGGATACTAAAATGTTTAGAAACAACTGGTGTCAGCAAAAACATTCAGATATTTATTTTAAAAATGCAATGAGCATGTGGAGTACACAGTTAACAATCAATGGCGAGACACTTGGACAGGTTAGCATTAGAAGAGGTATTTTGCAAGGGGACTCACTATCCCCTCTGTTGTTTGTAATCGCCATGACCCCACTTTCACAAATACTCAACAAAACAGGCCTTGGATACCAAACATCTAAAACATCAAGTCAAATAAATCATCTGCTGTACATGGACGATCTGAAGTTGTATGGAAAGTCCCAGTCAGAAATCGAATCACTGCTAAACTCTGTCCGCATATTCAGTAGCGATATAGCAATGGAGTTTGGACTAGACAAGTGTACTGCATTAATAATGAACAGAGGGAAAATAACAAAAACAGAAGGAATAGAACTGCCCAATGGAAGCAACATCAAGAACCTGGAAGAGAAAGAACCTTACAAATACCTGGGCATTCTCCAGGCTGATAACATCACACACACTGAAGTTAAAAGAAAAATTGGAAGTGAATACATCAGAAGAGTTAGAAAAATCCTCAAGTCCAAACTCAATGGCGGGAACACCATACAAGCCATAAACACCTGGGCTATACCTGTTATCAGATACACTGCAGGAATAATAGACTGGACCCTGGCAGAGCTAGAGATGCTAGATCGTAAGACCAGGAAAATCATGACCATCAATAATGCGCTGCACCCCTGCAGTGATGTCGATAGGCTATACCTCCCTCGCAGCTCAGGTGGAAGAGGAATGCTGCAAGTCCATCAAACAGTAGAGGAGGAGAAAAAAGGCCTTGAAGAATATATAATGGGCAGTGAAGAAGAAGCACTTCAAATGGTCAAGAACGAGAAACTATTCAACACCAATGAAAGAAAGCAGGCCTACAAGAAAGAACAAGTCAAGACCGAGCAGAAAAATGGAAAAATAAGCCACTGCATGGTCAATATTTGCACAATATAAGTGGAAAATCAGACATCACCAAGACCTGGTAATGGCTTAAGAATGGCAACTTGAAGAAAGAAACAGAGGGTTTAATACTGGCTGCACAAGAACAGGCACTAAGAACAAATGCAATAAGAGCAAAAGTCGAAAAATCAACCACAAACAGCAAGTGCTGCCTTTGTAAAGAAGCAGATGAAACAGTGGACCACCTGATCAGCTGTTGTAAAAAGATCGCACAGACTGACTACAAACAAAGGCATGACAAAGTAGCAGGGATGATACACTGGAACATCTGCAAAAAATACAAGCTACCTGTAGCCAAAAATTGGTGGGACCATAAAATTGAACAAGTTGAAGAAAATGAAGATGTAAAAATATTATGGGACTTCTGACTACAAACAGACAAACATCTGCCACACAACACACCAGATATAACTGTAGTCGAGAAGAAAGAAAAACAAGTGAAAATAATCGACATAGCAATACCAGGGGATAGCAGAATAGAAGAAAAAGAAATAGAAAAAAATCACCAAATACAAAGATCTACAAATTGAAATTGAAAGGCTGTGGCAGAAAAAGACCAAAATAATCCCAGTGGTCATTGGTGCCCTGGGTGCAGTTCCAAAAGATGTTGAAGAGCACCTCAACACCATAGGGGCCACAGAAATCACCATCAGCCAATTACAAAAAGCAGCTTTACTGGGAACAGCCTATATTCTGCGACGATATCTATAACAATTGACAATAAAATTCTGGCATCCCGGGTCCTTGGGAAGGACTTGATGTCTGGATAAAGAAAGCAGTACAGTCAATAACACCTGTCTGACTGTGTAAACAAGAAATAATACATTTCAAGCAAGCCAAAGAAGTACATTTTGAAATTATGATGGTGCTGTGATGTAGAAACATCCTATCCACTGACAGGAGATGTTTACCTTGAGAAGCAAGCTGGAGGGCTGCAACAAAGACAAATAGGCCTCCAAGTTGTGCAGCAATGTGTACCAGTCATGGGACAATGCTTGTGGCTGCTTGCTGAAGGGTGTGTTGAGGGGTGATTCAGATGAGCGTCCCTCCTTTATGATTAAAGGATTTTCCAAGAGCACATAAACTCATCCACCATCAGTTCATTCTCCAGATATGAGTTAATGCAAAAACAGATTTTCAGCACACACAAAAGACACCGCCTCTGAAATAGTTTGTCCAAAGAAATTGTTTCACATTGCTTTATTGTAAAGCTGGTCTTAATGATGTGTTGTAAGAGCTGGAACCAATATGTCTCCAACATTTTTGAAATGATTCCAAATTTGAAAGAGAATTTCAGAGTTTCTTCCACCAGGAAAAAACATTGGAGAATTTTCTCTGATCATTTCTCCACATCCCTGCAATATACAATCTCAGCACTTAGTCCAAGACCAAGACTATTTTGTTCCAGTGGGGAAAGGGGGAAAGTTAACCCTCTACTAACTAAAAGTCAAACATCATAGAGAGACTGGCTGACATGAGGAAAATTACTCAAAGTAGTCCCATTGACATTAAAAGAAATATTTTTAATTTGAGTGGGACTACTTTGAATGATTTCCCTCATGACAGCCATTAAGGCTCTCCACACAAGCTGTGTGGTTGTGGTTCCATGGGGAGAGTGGGCTTGACCTGCTCTCTCCACAGATGATCAGGCAGCTCACCCTGGATGGCCAAATCGGTCACCCACATGATTACTGGCTCCGTCATGGAGCCGGCTGGGTGATCAGCCCTTGTGGTGATCAGCCCTTCCCTCCTCTAAAGAGTCAGCCGTAAATGAACCCTGTCCTCTCTGTCAGGCAGTGACTTCTAGGGATTAGCCACTCAGCACACAGAGGACCTGGCAGCAGGAAGTGAAGGGGGTTCTTAGTGCTCGGTTGGAGCCACGCAGGGCAAACAACAGGTGTTAAGCCAGGTCTCATGATCCGTGAGACCCAGTTTTGCAAGGTGGAGAGGGAGTCCTGGGCGGCCAGATCAGCCGCCCACATGATTGCTGGCTCTGTGATGGAGCCGGCGGGGGCTGGGGGGAGCGGGGGCCAATTGGCCCCCACAAGCTCCAAGATGCCCTGCATGAGCGCTCAGGGCATGATGGTTAGACCCCCCAGAGCTGGGAGGTGACTTTTCACCTCCCCTCCGGGGGGCTCCTTGTCAGTAGGCATGGCACGAAGCTGCGCTGCAGCTACTCATGATTATTAAAATCAGGTTTGCGGAGCACTCACTCCGCAAACCTGGTTTTAGGGCAGGCGTCCTTGAGCGGGTTACCTGCTCTAGAACCACTGGGCTTGCAGCCGATCCCGGTGGTTCTTACAATCTGCAAAAATTGGGCTAGGCTCTCCTAGCCCAATTTTTGCAGATTGTGAGAATAGCCCCAATGTCTGGCCAGGCAATGGTGGCAACCAGGAGCTCTACAGGGGCCTGAGGTCTCTAACATGGATTTGGTGAGTTCAAGAGGGAAGCCAGGGCTTTGGCATCAGGGAAAGGTTTATCCAGGGAACCATAGGTAGCCTGCGTTAAATTTCTTTTTATTTTGTGCTTTTGCAAATCCTTACAATTGGTTTATTGTGTTTTTATCTGTAACATAACAAAGAAGAACAGAGCATGAGCTCTTGTATCCAGCACGGGCTCTGTAGAAGTCTCTGTACCCTGTAAAGATGCTTTTAAAGGTTTCTTGCACCTGGGGGTGCTTTTTGAATTATCCTTACAACTGGGTAACCACAATTTTAAAGTGTGCCACTCCAAACACCAGCTGTAGTGATCTTTGGAAGTAATCTTGTAAAGTACTGAGTATTTCTTTTTACCTGTAACTCAAAGCTGAGAGTGCCTCAGACGGAAGCAGTCTGTTATATTTTGAACAAAGTTTTCTCTTTTTGTTCTTTATATTTTTACCTGCCTCTGAGTGGATTTTTAACTCAGGAAAAAGGGGTTTTACTCTGGTGCAAACATGCCTCAATGTTGATTGCTCAGCAACTCACACTACCAAGTTTTCTCTTCATGTGTAGGCTGCACGTGGAAGTTTTTCTGTATTATTCCATTGGTAAAGAAGGAGAGTTTCCCTGGAATTTTGCCCACATGGGGGTGGGGATAAACTCTGTTAGCAAGTGGGTGTGGTGGCAGTGATTGGAATAACAAAAGAGCAATTTAAGTTTTAAAGGAATAGCCTTTTTTGAGCAAACATGGAGGGAATGATGCAGCATTTTTCTTTCCCCTATGTGGACTTGCTTTGCGACAAAGGTTGGGCTTAAATTCACTACTCACTACAGCCCCACACTAGTGTGCGTGGCATTCTGGAGAGCACCCCGACACTGGGAGGTTTGTTGTAGCCTTCCAGTCAGGGTTTTCCTAGTGAGTTACGGTGGTGCGATGCTGCGCGGTGGCGTCACACAATCAAAACAACAGGGTTAGTGGAGTACTCGTTTAAGGGTGGGGAAAATTAAGAGGACTTTCCAGTGGGAGCCACAAGGCTCCCACTGGTTCACACGAGCAGTGGGAACATGGCTGGGCTCCCTTAGCTCTGTTTCCACTGTGTGTATGAATAGCCTCATTGTGTGTTTTTTCTTTTCTGATATGTCTCATTCTCTGTAGTTTGTTTCATGTACAAACTTCTATAGCCACACTACACTGAACACACTAATCAGCTGCTGAAATAATGAAAGTCCTCCATGGTGAAGTGTAAATGGAGGATGCAAAGCATCCATGTCAACGACTCCAAGATTACATTCAGTTTGTGCTGGCATTAAACCAATTTTCTTCTGGAACAAACTATTTTATCTACATTGATTAATTTAAAAAGAAAACCATGCCACCAAACACATAAAAAGCCAAGTGGGTAATGTAGGAAAGTGGCATTCAGTTTCACTGAGCTTGAAATAAACTAGAATAAATTTTTAAAAAACCTTGTTCATTCAACAGGACGCTTGCCAAAGAGGAGCTAAATTAAACAGGATGGAATGTTCTTTGTGCCAGTCCAGGAGCAGGCTAATTATGGTGTCCAGTTCAATATTACTCTGAAAAAACTTTACCTTGAAACAGGTTGTGTTGTTATAAGGAGATATGGAGCCAAATTCTCACATAGTGTTAAATAAATTGGTGAATTCTTATTGAAAGAAATGGCATTATTCACAGTTAATGGGAAAAAGTACAAGAGGGGAACATGATTTGCATGTCATTATTTGTAACATCAGACAATTGTTTAAAAACACCACAAAACAAGTAGACAGAGTTATTAAGTACTATTATTTATATTGGCCTTCATGTCCTGTAGCATAATGCAGGTATTGCAGAACTGCCTGTGCGGATGCAGGGCTCTATGGTGCTGTCCAAGAAGACAGTACTGGAACTACTGATCACTTGCATGCTCACTCATTGTGCATGACTTCTATTATTCCCAATGGAGGTAGCATGAAATGTGCAGTCTCACAAGTGGTAAGTAGTTATAGTACTGTCCTCTTGCATAGCCGCATTGTGTTAGGGACCCACAGTGGTGAGGGTGATTCTGCAATGCCTGCATTACACTGCAGGACATGTAGGCCATCATTTCATATTGAATAATAGTAAACATAACTTATAATGATCTGAAAACAATAACAGGTTTTTCATTGCATTGTTCCTAGGAATAATATATACTGGTCGACATCCTGACTACGCATATGCCAATGTGCCAAGAAGAAGCATGTTGGACATATTTTCAGGTGGTGCAGTCATTTATGTGGGAAGGAGAGATCAGTGGGGGAAACCCCTCCTTGAAGAATAGGCCCTGCAGTGCTAAGGTAACTCTCTGCAGCAGCACTGCTTCTTCTCAGTGTGTGGGCGCACACTTAGTCAGGATGTCAGCCATTATTATTATTTTAAAAGTAAATTAAGCCATTGTTCATAACATGGATTATAACCTTCTGCTGCACCAGTGTTTCAACTGCCTTATATTGCAAATCAGTTGTTTGTGTGTTAAAACCCACCACATTTCCTTATATGGTTAGCACACAAAGTGGTATGTACCAAAGTGTCTACCATTTTGGAAGTCTTTTATATTAACATGCAACTCCTTTTCATTCCCTAGTCTTCCATTCACAGAAAGAATATCTTCACAGTTACAGGGTTTGTCTCTGCAGACAATTGCTGTGAGCATGGATAGTGTGGTAGAGAAGCTTCTCAGTGCCTCAGCACTGGCATGGGGCTCATGGGTGCACTCTCGGGACACTTTTTGTGAGTACAGTGGTCCTTTTTTAATGTCTAAAGAGGGTTCGTATCTTTAAGGTATTTGTTAGTCAAACTGAGGGATGATTAAACCTAGCATTACCACTCATTACCTTCTGACATTTTCCCTTGCTTGACCATATGTATTTAGGGCAAATGTAAAAGAGTGCAGAAGGAGTTGGATTTGAATTTGACATATGTCATTGGTTTAAGAAATGCTTTCAGAAATTTTTTCAGAAGTTGCTTTTCATCATATTCCTGAGAAAAGCACATTATAGACCAGCATTGTTCAAACGACATATTAAAAATCACCTTGATAGAGTTTAATGGGCACAGTTTTTCCTGGAGATATATAGGCCCACACACACACACACAATGTTTAACTTAGGTTTTCCTTGTTTCCTTCCTCCCCCCACCCCACTTTTTGAGTAGTATAAAAATGTGCAGTTTCCAGTATGAAATTTCAGTGTGTTCTGTAGAATTCTTTATTTCCTCTATTAATGATTTCAAGCCAGTAAAAGAAAAGCAACAAATTTTAACTGCTGCAAGAACGTCATGTTTGCTCAAATTCAGCAGGAGCACAAAATGTGGCTCTGGATGCAGAATCCACCTTCCTGAGAATCTCAGCATTCATATTTAAAAGATTTCTACTCCTAATACAAAGATGTGAAAATACGCTTAGAAAGCATATGTAATACCTACGGACTTCAGAAGGAGGGTGCTCTTCATAGCTTCTAGCTAAAGTAGAGTAAATTACATAAAATAGTAAAAATGCAGAATTATGCAAAATAAGAGATGTGCAGACATGCATATTTGCATGATTTATACAGGAGGGAGGCTTCATCTTCACTTGATGCAAAAATTGGTTGCTTGGATGCAAAGTTTAAAATTTTTGGAACAGGAGAGGGGAAGTGTTCTGGCTAAATTGTCACAAATCAGCTTTTCTTCCTTTACTGTTGTGATGATCATATCATTTCACAAAACTGGATGCATGTCTAACGGCTATGATACCTGCGATGGTAGTTTTTGAGTTACATAAACGTTTTTAATACATCCGGAGCAACTGCCTGACAAAGTTATTTTAAAGGGTTTGTTCTTGATAATATATTATAACTTGGCCAACTGGAGTCCATGATAGCCTTGTAAATTTACAGAGTACAGTGCTTGCACCCTCACCCTCAAAAGATCATATCACTGCAGTGTAAATTGAAACAATTTTGCTAAAACCACTGAAAGTGTTTTGGCAGAGCATAGATTGCCTCACAGAGTTATGACTGAATTAACCTAAATCAACCTCCAAGAAATTTCAAGGGAAGCAAAAATGTGTTTCAATGAGACTAGAGAAATGTCTCAGAAGGGTTCCACATATCACTACTTGGGATTCACAGGGGGAAAAAAGTTAATGTAGCTTGTTAATCAGGCTGTGGAGACGGTGTCCTGTGGATGTCACTTGTCCTTTACCAGCACTCGATATCCTTTTGGCGCTCCTAGGCTGGTGAAGAGAAACTCTTCACGCAATGGGGAAAGTTCATAACAACCTGAAGCTAGCGTTGTCATTAAATCTTGTCTAATGCAAAATCTCAAAGTGAATCTGAAGCTGCTGAGAAGAAACAGCCAGACATATGAAGCTGTCTTATACTGAGCCAGCTTACTTGTCCATCTAGCTCAGCCCTGTCTACACTGACTGGCGGGAATTCCCCAGGGTTTCAGATGGGTCTTTCCCATTTTTTCCCTGCAGATGCCAGAGATTGAACATGGCGCCATCTGAATGCAAAGCAGGTGCACTACCATGTTACAAAACAACCCCCCCCCCCCTGAAATTAACAAAGGTTCCTATAGTAATCAAATGCATGGGTTCAACTATGCAAATTTATTGTAAAATGTGTGTAGGGGGGAAGTCTAGCTAATGAAGAAGAGGAGGAGCAATAGTCAGGAAGAGGGATAGGATGAGAATTCTGTCAAGAGGAACGGCACACCATGAGGTATAAGCTTTTCTATGTGAAACCAGAAATGAGAGCTGTGCTGTCAACTTTTATTTTTGTTATTGATAATGGTTCTATTCTTGCAGGTTTAACAGTAGTGTAATCCAAAGGAATGTAGCAGATTAAACCTTTCCTGGTTGGTTGGTTGGTTAGTTATTTATTTATTACATTTCTACACTACCTTATCCATCCAAAGGCTCCGGTATGGCAATTCAGTGATGGAAAAAGCTTTGTCTGTTTAATTTTTGGCCTATAGGCATCTCTTAAAGGCACAACAAGGTCTAGGAAAAATTGGCACCCCTACAAAGAGCTACAAATAACAAAATGCTGTGCTCCAACCAAGGCCACTTTATATACACAATTTTTTAGTTTGGTTGCATCCTAAGAAATAACAGCAATAACAGTTTGGGATTCTCAAAACAGCCAGTCTTCAAGCAAAGGCAAGAAAATCAGCTCAGATAGTTGCATTAATTTTTTTATTTTTTATTTTTTTATTTTTTATATTTTTTTTATTTTTAATTTAATAATTTTTTAAAAAAATACCTAGAACAATAGAGAAGCAGAAGAATAAGCTGCTGTACCAGAAAAGTTGCTTCAGCAGAGATGAGCCAGCAAAGAGCTTAGACAGAAAAGATAGAGGCACTCTATATGGATGTATTTTACTTATGAACTAGCATGCAGGTTCTGTCTATAAAATAGGTCCACAACATGGCTTCAGTATGTAGAACTTTATGGAACATCTGCCACTTCCTTTTCAGAAAACAAAACAAGCAGTTAAATTAAACTGTGCTGATCTGCAGATTAGAACTGGGTCTCTTGGCCAACTCATGTTTTATACCCCAGGCATTGTTTCTTCAAGGCAAACTCAAGAGAGGGGCAATTTTTAGGAGAGAAGTAACATACAGGAGGCTGATATGCTACTCTTCTCTGTGCTCACCACTGGTCCCCTGTACCCACCCCTCATCAGCTACCTTCCATTTCACTGCAATTCCAGGTGTATTGATGAGCATAAATACGCATCTGGAACCTCAATGTGTGTGAGAGGAGCATTGTGGGGAGCACCGAAGGGGGAAAGTGTTGGTTGGTGGTAACATCAAACACTTGTCTGTCAGTTCGTTCTTGAAAATTACATCCTCCTGATGCTATTTTGGAGTGAAGAACTGATTATGAAAACTTCCATTGCCTGGTAAGGCATAGTTCTTCTGGCCATGGACTTGATAGGAGGGGTAGTGAAAATGAAGAAGTAATGGGAGGAAGGAAAGGAGTTAGCTGTGCATGTTCTAGCATGGGAACAAGTGATGGTTGTAAGGATTTCTGAGCTGTGAGCATCCTCTATCTCACAAGAGGGTTACTGGGTTAATTAAAAAGAATAGTATAATTGCACTCTTACATGTTGAGGCTGTTCTACGAGCAGTCTAGCCTGGCTAGGCTGCTTGTATGAAGCCAATCCAGCTCCCAAGCCCAGCTCATAGCCAAGGTTAAGGGAGCAAGGGGTCCCTTTACCTGGCTGCCAGGCCCATGTGCTATGGCGCTGAGGAGACACAGAGATGGGAGACACTAGAGCAGGCGTGGCTTATGAACTCTCCTCCGGGGGGGGGTTGTGGAGGGCAGCTTCTTTAAGGTAAACAGAGCCGTTGCTCTGTGCCACCCAGCAGCCCCCACGGCGGGGAATAGCCTCCGCAGGAGCCAAGTGAGTGGCAGAGGAGATTCCCATTTGGGGGTTTCTGGGCGGCACGGAGCACCGGCTCTGTTTACCTTAAAGAAGCTGCCCGCTGCCCCCCCCCCCGGAGGCACGTTCATGAGCCGCGCCTGGCCTAGAGTGCCCGTTTGATTAGGGAATCCCCCAAGGCACCATATTGGATGTGTGGAGCTTTGTGAAATATGCGGAGGCCAGTAAACTGAGTCCCGGCCTCTGTTGCTCTGCACTGCTGGGAGCAGTCATTCACTCTACCAGTGCAGGTTGTGTGGGTGTGCGACTTGCATGCCAAAAGGATCCAGAGCGCTCCTCTGAGAGAAAGGTGCATTCCACCAGCCTTCCCCGGTGCCTACCTGCCACCCCGTCTGCCTGATCCTGTGAAGGACCTTGTTGAAATGAAATTCACTACTAGTACAATAAAAGTGATATTGATTGAACAATGTAATGTGTAATGAACAGTATCCTGAATCTGTACAACATTTGATGCACTGGGCTCTGAGGGAGATAGATCCCCCAAGAATCTGGCCCCTTAGTTTCAGTTAGCTATCTCTGCTACTGAAATGTGGCAGATTATCCTATGAATATTCAAGAGGAAAAGGCCTAGCCTTTTTTTCCTATGAGAATACCATCTGCACTTTTAAAAAAAAGTGATGACAGTAGGGCACATTGGCAGTAGGACGATGTCAAGGATAGGGGAAAAGAAAGAGCACCCCCTAAAGCATTGCCATTGCTCGAAACACAGTAGTCCTGTCCCTGCTCAACGAGGGAGCAACAACAAGGGTTGGATACCAGAAGGCAATATTAACATGGCTATTCGGCAGTGATGAGAAAACACCTTCCCATTGCTAACTAGAAGCAGACCATGTACACATATGTGAAGTATTCTGAATGCAAGAGTGAAGTGGCCTTTCAATTTTCATTAAGAAAACAATGTACCTCAGGTAATCAGAATCTGGAGAATTGTCTTAGGCATAGAAAAATGCCATAGCCCTAGGGAATGGAAGGAGGAAAATGCATATCACATATTTATGAATGCCTGCAAATCTGGTAGAAAAGGTTTTCAGGGCACAAACTGTTCTAGTAATCAAAGGAAAAACTTTTGCAATACTCCTAAAAGTGTCATTTAGGTTACCTTACCCAACAAAACTTGGTGATTTAAAGTCATCTTATGTTTTAACTGTGAAAAAGAGGCTATATAAAAATTGCTTTGATTAATCAAAATGAAAAAAATGCCAAATCAAGAGCATGCCAGTAATAACAAAGAACTAGAAAAAAAGAAACTTCCCTAATTTGTTTTAAATAAATCAAATAACCCCCAAGTAATCTATTATGGAAGTAATCTATTATTATCAGGTGCTGTCTGATATGGTTGATAGATCCAAAAGATGGTGAAAACCCATGTTTTCAATAAAGCATTATTTCTTCAAAGATGTTATAGGTCAGTGGCACTACTAACCACATTCTAAGCATGCTTACGTTTGCAATGTACTTTAAGTCAAAAACATGGTTGTCTGTCAAGCATCTTGTTGCAAACAGAACTAAATGTTATTTAACATTTGTTTCAAATTAAGTCTGGATTTAAGAGTTTTGCTGAACTCAACACATTTAGAGAAAGCATATCAAAACTGAAACTGCAAACTGCATGCAGCTTTAATATTACTAGAATAAAGCTTTGCAAGGAGAGAAATGTTGCAAGGAGAGAAATTTCAGATAGCAGATAATTAGCTTTCACTTTAAAAGTAGATGTTGTTTGGATGATCAGAAAATGTGGATGATGAAGTGGATTATCATGTTGATGGTGATCCCATCTCCTCTGACCTTCCATCACTTCCCACTTATTGCAATGAAGGCAAGGATAGTGCACACCTCTATGATGCTGTTCTCCAGTATATTTAGTATTCTGCTTTCAGAGGCATGCATCTTCCTCATGTCCAGTTTCTGAAGTTCTGCAATCCTGCCACAGAATCATGTGGCCGAGCTGCCAAGTTTTGCTTTAACTACACACTAGGATTGACAGAAGATCATGCAGTGTTTCACTCCAAATAATTTCTGAACATTTTTAGAGATAGGGAAGATGATCTGCATTACAGCACTCGCAACAACAATTCACCATACTTCGTGTGCATATTTGCAATGAGGTGAATGAGAAACATCACCTTGTAGACTTTGTAAAATGCTCATATAAATCCAACTTTTGTTTGGCTATCTTCAGGGCTGGTACTATCACCAATTGAGCTGTTATCTCTAAATAATATTTAGAGATCCTCATAGGGACCACATCTGAGGGGAGAAAAATCCTAAACTTACAATAATTTCAGAGTACATGCAGGGCCAGCTTTTTTTAAAGCAAATAAATAAAATATTTCCTTATTTTCTAAGGTTCCAAAGCATCAGATATTCTTTTCTTTTTATCCTGCCAGCTCATTTTTCTTGGATGGGAATCTTGTGCCTTGAATTCCTTGCTCCATATTATACTCTTTCAAAACAGGATGTATATTGACTTTACAAGAAAACAATCTCAGACGAAGAACTTGAGTAGCCTACCATTGGGATGTGGAACTCACGTTGTCATTCATTCTTTCTTTTTTTCAAAAGCAAAACCAAGAATACTTGGATATTTTATATAGCAAATGCACCTTTATAATACCAAAGTACAGCTTTCATATTACTAGAAGCAAATGTTCTGATTTTTATTTAGCTTTTCCTCCCCACTCTTTGTGGTCTTGGGATGTTTTCTTTGGTCCACTTGCACCAATCAAAACTCCAGAGTTCCTAAACATTGTGGGGCCGATATGCTTAGTATGTAATAAGGTCCCAGATTCAATCCCTGGCATCTACATTTCAGATAACAGGGTTATCCTGAAATCTGGGACAGACAATCAGTTTAGACAATATTAGGCTCAATGGACCAATGCTCTATCTCAATATAGGGCACTTATTTCTGTGATCTTACACAGATCCACTGAGGTTCAGCATTGCAGGACCCTGTTCAGGTGCTCTTCACAGCAGCTTTGGTGGGCAGCCTCTCTCCCAGCTGATCCAGTCCCATGATGTGTAGGTCATGGTGTTACAAATCCAACCCACTTTCTTGGTCTACTGTTAAGTGCTTTAGTTTCAGAAGGCAATGAAGGCTAGATAAAACTTTACAGGCAAGCTAGGCTGAAGCTCCTGCCTTGAGGGTGGCTGATGGAATATTAACAGTGGACCTTTGATGAGATGTGCCAAGCAGATAACAAGAAGCAGTGGAAAATAATTGTGCCAGACAGCTGTGCTGGGACTGCAGATACAGGTATTTCTGGTGAAGTTTTCCATTCAGATGAGAATAAACCAGGTTGTGCAGGAGAGGGGAGTTAAAATGCCTTCAGAACTGAGATTAATATGGCTGTCAGTCACTGCTTTATCACTGAATTGGTAAATCAATGAAAAAAGTAACCTTTTAATAGCACTTCCCCATAAATGTATTTGTCAAGTAATTGTGCAAAGCAATATAAGAGGCAACACATGGAAACCTTTATTTCTCCAAAAAATACAACCTAATATGCTGACTAATTCTTTTAAGGGATCTAGTAAGCATTTCTGCTTTTGATCATTACTTTCCCCCTCCTCCGTTAACATAGATAATGATTTTGCTGCACTGTCACACACTCTCTTGCATTTTCCACCCAGCAATGCTTTGCTAGGAAACATATCCCGCTATCTATGGAAAGAGCAAATGAACTGAGAGTTATTTTTACAGGATTCAGATTCACAGACCTGAAGTTTTCTGAGTAGCAATGAAAACAGGGCAAATAACATTCCAGTTCTTTGAAGTGTCATTTGGACTGAACATGATGTTTGACATATTTTATGCTCATATCTAATGTTGCAGATAATTTTCCCACTGAAGGCAATAAAGGCTGAGTTCTATGAATTGCTATATCTGCAAACAAAGAGGGTGAAGACAAAATAACTGCAGCACATGAGGGTCATGGGGGGGGGGGGTGAGGGGATCCAAAGAGCCATGGATGCAGCTTCTGCCCACACTCGGGGGCTTTTGAACATTCCTTTCTGAAACCCCATGTGCCAATCCCAAATCCATTCTGAAAAGTCAAGAGAGCTCCCAGAAGAGCCTCCACTGATTGCAGCAGAAGCAGTTAAAAAACAAGAATCTGACATGTGCAGGAGGTTTGGGATTCATGCACAGGGTTCTGTGGATTTGAGCCAACTATGTTACACCACAACTGGAGATAGCTAGCCCAGTACAAATATTGAAGATTACAAGCTCAGTTACTTAAGGCCCATCTAAACATATAGCTCGCCACATGAGTTAAACTGTATTAAGAAAGCACATCAGGGTAAAGTCTGGATTAGTACCGTTCTGCCAAACATCTAGTTTTCAATGTACAGGGAGGTTGCTTTGGCTAAGAGAGCATTCAGTCATACTATCCCCTACCTGCAATTTAAGGTGGTACTACATACAAATGGTATTCCATTATGATCTTCAGTTTGTGTAATCTGGACCTTAAGAGTAGAAACAAAGAAACCAGGTGCAGCATTGGGGGAGTCTTCTCATGCTGGAGCTCCATGTCCAGATCAGCTGGCACAGGGGACTCTGAATCAGTGATGGAGTCTTTAATCTTTAACTAACCCACAGAGTGGGGTGGTGATGAGGGAGAGCTGCCACTGAAACCAGCTATCCCATGCTGAGTTATTTCAATTCTCCTTCTAATCACTAGGCAGAATCACCAGGCAATTGCATCATGTTTCTTGACCCCACCAGAACTGGGGACAGGCAAAGACCCTATACGATGACACCCCAGCTTGGGGAGGTCTGCCTGAGAATGTGAGAGGGAATAACAACAATTTAGCACGGGATTACCAGCTGCCATGTTGAGCTTCATATCTACTCCAGTCCACAGAGAAAAATAGAAAAAGGAGCATAACATAAAAGCTGTGCTTCCTAGTTATCAATTTAACCATGCCATTCAAAATGAGGCCTTCAATACAGCATGTTGTGGCTACTTTAGAGTAGTTCCCAAAACAGTTAAGAAACAAAGGTGCCATATGATTCTAAACACGCACTGAAGTGTGATCACTGATTACATCCTGAACATAGAAAGTTGAGTCAGACCACACTATACTCTCTGACTGACAGCAGCTTTCCCAGGGCTTTCCCAGACCTACCTAGAGATTCCTGGGTTTAAACCTGGAAGCTTCTGCATGAAAAGCGTGGATTTTGCCACCAAGCTACAGCCTCATTTTTCTATATGTTAAAGAGCAGGTATTTGATTCCATTAAGCTGGAATTTCTTTATGTGAAACAAAGGATTTTGTTGGATTTGATTCCATTAAGAACCCAACTTCATGTGTAACAAAAGCCCTATCCTCATGATATGTCCAGGGTGAATGAATGCATGCCCTCTCTTGAATGTCTCTTTCTGCTATTGGGAAGCTTGATTTTCCAAAGGTTAGCTTGTGTGGAGAGAGCCCTAGGCATGTGTAATGATCAGCCTTTGACCAGCCCCTCCTTTCCCCTAAAGGGTGAACCAGAAGTGACCCCTGTCCTGACTGACAGGCTGGTGACCTCCAGGGAACAGCCAATCAGCACACCAGGTGGGTGGGACCTAGACAGGAGTTGGGAGGAAGAGAAGGCTCTCTTTGTTAGAAAGAAAGAGGGCTGGGCTTGCAGCAGGATGTGTGGCCATGGAAATGGCTGTAGAAAGGAGGACAGCAGTTCTTATAAGATAGGACTGCAGGGGCTTGGATTCTCTCTCAGAGTTTGGGGTGAGTTCAAGGGGGAAGGAAGCCAGGGCTTCTGAAGTTTAGCCTAGGGAATAGTCTGTTAGTCAGTTTGTGTTAGACTTTTATTTTCCTTTCGTGTGCTCTGTATATTCTTGTGACTGGTCTAGGACTGTGTATCTGTAATGTAACTCAGCTAAGAAACAATAGTCTGCGCCCATCCACCCAGGGCTATAAGACTATAAGCTTTTAAAAGGTACTTTGGTGTTTTCCTGCATCCCCAGGTCTTGACAAATGCGTAGACATGATTTTTAAAGTGTGCCACCCCAATATCAACTGGGGGTGCTTTTTGAAGTATTCTTGTAACCTATTAAGTATTTCTTTTACCTGTAACCAAAAGGCTGGGAAAGCCTCAGGCTGAAGCAGTCTGTAGCATTTGAATAATGCTGTATTTTTATTTTTATTCTTTGCAATTTAACAAGCCTCTTTGAGTGGATTTTTAACTCAGGAAAGGGAGGCTGAAAGGGGTTTTTGTCTCTGGCCAACCTACCAGTTTTCTCACCACGTGTAAGCTTGCACGTGGAAGACTTTTGTACTTTTCCAATAGCAGAGGAGAGATTTCCCTGGGAATTCCACCCAAGCCCAGGGTTATCAAACTCTGTTGATAATTCAGGCGGTGGAGGCTATGTCAACTACTGGAAATAAAGGAAAATTTGGAGGGAGAAGCCTTTGTTCGGAAAGCATGGAGGGGATGATTCAGCATTTTGCTTCCCCTCACGTGTGCTTGTTCTGAGACTAAGACTGAGTAATCTGCTACAGCATGAACACAGCATGCAAGCATTCAAGTATACACGAGCAGATGGGGAATGAAGCTTGCCACTGTAGTCCTACTCACTCACTCACTCACCCACCCTGAATATGTAATGAGAACAGGGCTAATAACACACACAGCTTCAAGTTTTGCATAACAATGTTCTCACAACTTGCAGACTCTTATGGAATCTCCAACATATGCATCATCCTGATTCAGAAGACTTCCATGGGTTATATACCTAGCTGGATGAGGAGCCATAAATGCAAACAGATGTTCAGTATGTGGTCCTCCTCTTCCTCATCTCCAGCTGCAAGGGACAAATACATGGAGTCCAGTGAGAAAATGGGGGGTAGTGCTAATTGGCTATTTGTGGAACAGAATGCTGAATTTGTTCCTCCCTCTCAACCCACCAAATGCCCAGTTGGCACAATTGCTTCCTTTCAAATTGGAAGCCACACAGTACCCCAGCACTTGGGCAATCACACAGTTGGATAGTGGCTTGGACATATAAGAGGAAAATGTAGCAAATAACTTTTAAGAGCTGCATGTATGGCACAATGCAGCAAACCACTGCAATAACAGGTGGATGTTTCATCCCTGAAGTGAGGAAGGAGTTCTGTATCTTTGATTGCATTTCGGGTTTTTGTCATCATTTTGCAGGTATGGATAAATTTTCTGGGAGAGCTGTACTCTTCAACTCTCTTCAGTAGCAGAATCCAGGGGCAAAAGAAGTGCACAGAATGGAGTATTTTCATTTCTTTTTACCACAAGAAATTGAAATTTTTCTCTGCTTTCAAAGGAAAGAATTAGAACAAGAACCAAGAACAAAGGAGTACCAGTTAAAATCCAGAGTAATTTTTTTACTGCCCTCAGTCCCAGTAACAGGTCTTCTTTGGCACTTGAGAATGGTCACAAGTAGTTTGCCTTTTTTATTCATAGAGAACAAAATTTACAAAGTCATTCATACATTTTTTCTTTTTTTGTATTTTTTGTTTGTTTGTTTTTTACTGACTTTGAAAATTGGGAATATTCAAAATACACTTTTTAACCCCACTTCATTCTTTCATTATTTACAGATATGTACAAGAAAAAGTAAGAGTTTTTGTTTTTTTGTTTTCCCCCCCATTGTAATAAAAATCTTTGCTGGTTGTTTTCATTATATGGATGTTCCATGGGATGGTTCCATGCCTTCTGGAATGACTCCCCCTGGCACGGACTGAAATGACATTGGGATGGGTGTTTTCACAGGGCTTTGACGAAATAGTCCTCCATTTGGTGACCTGTGTTTACACTGTATAGAGGGCATGGTTGCTGAGCTGCTAAGAGGCAGTGGCAGGTTGCTACCAGAGGCACCTGTGAGTGTCCTGCTGGCCCCATGAGTTGCCTGTTCTTGTAAAAAGGTGGTGACAGAAAGTTGTGTATTCTGGTATTCACGGACAGGCTCTAGAGTTTGGCTGGGCTGCATACCACCGATCTCTAAAGCGGATATTTCAATAGATGCTGGGGAGAGTTGCTTGTGAGCCAGGTCTTCATCAATTAAACTGTTCATACGCCTGTGGACCTGTTCCAAGTTAACTTCTTTATCCTATGAAAGATGGGAGGAAAGTTGATTAATTCCACAATATGGCAAACTCTTATCTCCATCCAAAGAGAAGATAGTAGGCCTGTTCACACAATCATTTGAATCTAGGTTTAATTTGGGTTACCAACATTAGCAAGATTGTGTGAACCCATGACAATATAAACCACCTTGGCATGGCTCACACAATCACTTCAATGTTGGTAACCACATTAAATCTAGATCCAAACTATTGTGTGAACAGGCCTAGTAACATTCGTGTCTAATTTCCACTAAACTTGCCCTGCCACTCTCAGTGAAATTCAAATGGATATATTTGTGGCCTCAAGGTCTAGCCTACTATTGTAGAGTGGCTTTAGAAACTTTTGTTGAAAAGTGGTGTATAAATATTTGTTGTAGTAGTTGTGGGATAGGTGGCTTGTGGAGATCAGCCATCTCTTTAAGGTAACAATAAGTCTGAATCACTGTAGTTAAATAAGTGAAAGCCTTCCACAATTCTGATGTATGAAACCAATTTTCGTAATGAATAATGGTGCATGTCTTTCTAATGGATTCTCCCCTTGAGAATATATCAAACGTATTTGAGTTGTGAGCCAATTACATTTCTTTACAAACAAAAGTTTCTGTAAGAGTGAGATACAAATGCTAACATCAGTGGTGGGAAGTAAGAAAAGAAAGAAAGAAAGAAAGAAAGAAAGAAAGAAAGAAAGAAAGAAAGAAAGAAAGAAAGAAAGAAAGAAAGAATCAATGTGATATGAAGTCAGAGGCTCTACTTTACATTTTAAGATGTGAAAACCATTCTGCTGTTTTAGTAAAAGAGAATTAATTAAAGGCCTGGACAAATAAAACCATTTTTACCTGGTGCCTAAAACTCGTAAATGTCGATGCCAGATACAGACCTAGGAAAGGATTCCAAAGATAGAATGCAACCATGGAACAGGCTCGATCCCCATTCCTGTCACCTACTTTCAGTAAGCAGAGATACTTACAAAAGGGCCTCCCCAGATTATTTTAGGGCTAATGATGTGTTGTGTTAAACGTTTAGTTTGGCCCTGCATAGATTTTTTTAAAAAAACATTGATTAGCAGCCACAGAGGGGTGTGCTTCCAACCAATGGGAGCTTCCATCCCAAGGCTAATAGCCGCTTTCAGGGAGGCATCCTCACCTCTTGCCATATGCCCTTCTTCCAACTACCCTTTGGGCCAGTTTGGTCATCAAAGGGGGGCAAGGCATTTATACCCTCCATTTTAATAGAGTGGTAGATGGGCCGGCAGATGGTATGTGGCATGGCAAGAAAGATTAAATACCTCTTCCCCACAGGCTATGGTTATAATCGTCCACCATGGCTGCTATTTAAGTTTTAAAAATATTCCAGCAGCCAGTCAGAATATCTTGCAGAGAAGGAACTGGGAACAGGTTTGAAATTTATTTATTTATTTTTAAAGCAGAGCCAATTTGATTCTTTCCCCCTCTGGACTACTGGCAAACCTATCACACTGGGTCTCCCAGTATGAAATGGCCATAAGTTGCCATATTATATAAAACAAACAGTTGCCCTATTCAGGCTTTATGTAAACATGTACAGTGCACATGGTTACAACACCATGCCAACTAGAATGCCCTGCCTCCTGCCCTAATGACTTGCCTTTGAGGCATTCTGACCTCAAGTAGAGTGCTTGTCTTTTCAGATGAAAGCTTGTGGGGCTTCTGTGTTATGTTGTGTGAGGGTGACGGCTAGCCTGTTGGCATTATTGACAACACCTGAATAGGCCTGGTATCTGACTGTGGGGGGCGGGAGGATATACACAGCTACATTACCCATGAAATGGAGGACACTTCTATCAATGGCTACTAGTCTGAGGGCTATAGGCCACCTCCAGCCTCAGAGGCAAGATGCCTCTAAATACCAGTTGCAGGGGAGTAACAGTAGGAGAGAGGGCATGCCATCAGCTCTTGCCTGTGGGCTTCCCAGAGGCATCTGGTGGGCCATTGTATGAAACAGGATCCTGGACTAGACAGGCCTTGGTTTGTCTGGTCGATGACTGTAATACAGGTTCCAGATAGGCCTTGGGCCTGATCCACCAGGGCTATTCTTTTGTTCTTATGTAAAAATTCCAGGAAAGCACAGCACTAGGCATTTTTGAAGGCTGAAGACATATTCATAAATACCAAGTGAAAGTTCATTTCCCCACCCAGATGAACTTGCGCTTCATATGGTCAAGAGAAAGGCAAATGTCTAGAGTGCTCAGTGGCCAGTAACTAGAAATGTGAGGACTGAGACTTGAGAAGAACACAACTGCAACCCTCTTCATGTCACTGATGACTAACAAAAAGGCCCAGAATACCTTATTTAACTGGAGGGACTTTATGTATTATATCCGTATGAATATCCACCATCGGGATATAACTAACTATTCAGAGCAAACAATGTATCGTTCTCAGGGGGTAGGGGTGTGTGCTTTATCTGCAAATTGATCAGTTGGGTTTTTTGCAGTGTATGCAGTAAGTTTGTATTGATTTTAAAGGAAAAAAATAGAGGCCAGAAGTATCCAAAGACTGGCCTGCTTATTTCAGCTAAGTGACTGCATGTCAACCACAGCTCACAGACCTGTGTCCTTCTTCCCACTACCCATTGGGCCAGTCTGGGCATCAGTGCAGGTCTAGGCATACATGCCCTCATTTTTAATTGAGTGCTGGGTGGGCCAGTAGATGGTATAATCTAGACCAGACCATTCTCCCTTCCAGGTTTCCCTTTCCTCACAGACTCTTGGACTCCCTGTATTTCCTGAGCTGTTGCCTTCTCATGCCAAGCTCCCTCTTTCCCAGGTTTCTGCTTCATTTATCTTTTTCTTTTCTAGGCCCCCTCTACTTGCTTACAGCTGTCCAAGAGTGGAGCAGCTCAGCCTATAGCAGTTTGAGGCCCTTCGGCCTGCCCCATCCTTTGTGTGACCGTAGAGCAGGTCAGCTAAGTCGCTGCCGGAGGTTTCATCATTACAACCACCACCACAATATTGCTTAGTGCATTACTATATAGATGCAGACAATGTAGAAAATAAGGGGTCATGATTGTTACCATGAGAGCTGGTGTAGCAAAGGGACTTAAGAGACTGAGCTATGAAAGTGGATTCATAGCTCTGAATCTTACCTCTGCCTTGTAGGTGGCCGTAGCAAGACACTCTCTCTCAGCTTCATCCTCTCAGCTTCATTATAGGGATTCTAATACTACTGAACATGTGAGAATAATCCCACACAGCAGACCTCTTCTGATGAGTCAACTATTCATTGCTAACAACTCACTGGAAAAGCTCAGTGGATCTAACTTAGACTGGTTGAACAACAACAACAAGAAGAAGCCACAACTTATCTGTGGACTGTTTCTAATCAATCTAGGCCACAGGACTGTTCAAGCTCCTGAGGAGATCATACATCCCAGTAATTCGCAAAGCCTTCTGCTGCAACATTGAAACTGTTCTCCCAGTCCACTCACATGACCTTTGCACCCTGAGATCACCTGGGTTTGCCTAGCAAAGAGGCAGTACACAATAAACACTAACACACCCCTGCAGAGTTCCAGGAATTACACTAAGATCATGTAAGTGAAGCTCATACAACACTCTAAAGCAGCATAGGCATTACTATTAGTATTAGCATTATTTGCTTCTATCAAAATGAGAACCATTTCCACCATAAAGCAAGTTGGGAATCTGTGTAATACTGTCAGCTATCAACTATCTTAAACTATGCCTGCCTTGCTTAAAAATGGGATGTATGCCATTTCCACAAACGTCAATTGTGAACTTTCCAAGAATATGGCTGCTTGCAAACTGAAGGAAGGACATCTCTCATCTCTAATGGATGGCCAGTATAGGAATACTTTTGAAATTCTTCAGCCACTCCTTTCATTATTACTCTCCAATTTGTCTAGTCCATTTGCAAAGCCATAATTCCAATACACTGTGTCAGAATTTGACAGAGGAGAAAAGGTTTAGCTATAATAATCAGCCAGCTGAAGGAAAGAAACATATGTATTTTGCTACCATTTTTAAGTATCCACTATGCACTATTAAGTCAAACAGATACAGTGAATAAATAGTTGGGTTTTAATATAAATTAATTTATACCCTCATTAGTCAAGGTTTTCAATACTTAGCAGGTGTAATCATGCTACATTGATAAATGTGGAAAATAAGACTCAATGATGTACATTAATTTAGTACTGGCAACTGACCTAGTCAAACATCACTTAATGCTACATAAAATTTGCTGACTGCATTCTGAATGCAGTTTTGCTGGGGTTAGTTTCGCAATTATTGTCTCTCATTAAATCTGACCGGAGAGATACCTCCAGAGCCTACTTTAAGATCTGTGGTATATGCTGTCATTATGAACAGAATGAGTTCTGCAGCGAAGCTTTTGCTTATGTAAAACTATATTTAAGCATCTGGGTTTTAAATGTTGTTCTTCATTAATTCCCATTTATGTGCTGCTTTTCAAACATCTGGTCCTTAAAGTGGCAGTAGGCAGATTAAAACAATAAACTAACACCAGCCAATCAAAATTTGCAAACAAATAGGAGACATCATAACATATAAAAACCCCATGAGATCTGCAAAACCTGTGGAGAAGACAGAAGGAAGAGAAAGACCAGACTAGTACTTCCATGAGCTCCAATGGACATCAACAATGGTCTGAAAGCACTGTTTGGGCAGCCCCTTCTTTGGGAAGGCTTAAGATCTGCATGCTCTGAGGGTAAGGAGGAAGAAGAAAGCCCATACCAGGGAGTTCATTCCATCATCTCCTGGAAGGACTACCAATACCCTGAGAAAAGTCCCTTTGATCTTTTGTAACCGTTTGTCAACATTGATTATGATTTTTGAAGTTGTAAACCACCTTGAGTGCCAAGGCAGAAAGGTGATTGATACATAAATGCAGGAAGAAAATAAACAAACCATTCACAATTAGCCCAACCATTATCTATAAACCAGTTGTTTCTAGGAATGTGCAAAATCTGTCCCTTTATTTTTGCAGGTATTTCTGTTTTCCTGCATGTTCATATAGCGTGCTGAGGATGCTGCTTTGCAAAAGGGGATATGCTCTTTTTGCAAAGCCGATCGAAAATCAGGACTGTGTATCACATACATAATGTTCTCCATAACAGAACATCATATTCCCCATTCAAACACACAGAAAAAGTATAAATCAATGTGAAACTGAAATGTTCTTCATTGTGATTTGCCCAACTAAGGCTTTTCTTCTTCTTTTGTTGTTGTTAAAAAATGCCTATTGGGATACATATCTGCAGCAGCAAATTCCCAGCTTTTTCTTTGAGAGGCAGAAAATCACAGATGTATGGTATCTATTGGTTCAGGTAATTGTGTACTTGCACTTAATTGCAAACTCCATCTAGTTTTGCACAATGAAAGTAGAGTCACACTACTGTAACAGCAGAGAGGGCCAATTGACATGTTTTCTAATTTCTATATGATCCCTCCAATGTTCAAGATTAACTGGAGAAATGTCCTGCAAACAAGGCTGATCAGTCATACAGATCCCATATGAGTGGAGCAGGTTCCTATGTGTGAACCAGCCCTTGTTTAACCCCTTTCAACATCTCATCTCATCTCTTGATTGTGTGGACAAATCAGAAGTTGATGTTTATTTTCCCAATAATAACAGTGATAAATGCTTCAGCTACCCCTGTTTACAAGGGATGGTCACTATTTCCTGCTATCAGTCATTGGTAAAATATTATCCCTCATTTGCCCTTTGAGGAGATTTTGTGATAACATTTGAAAGGTCAGATTTGACCAGATCAGTTGCTGGTCCACACTGAGCTTGGCCTTAGCACAAATGGAACACACACTTTCAGAAAGATCAAGATTTGAGTCAGGCTTGTGTCTCCCCTTAGTCTCAGGTAGTGAAGAGAATCTTAGTGGCAAGCAAGCTTTTTTTCAGAACCCACCAAAACATGATGAGAATCGTACTTATCTAGCAACACTTTACTTAACACAATCCAGAGTAGGAAGCAGCAAAACAGGGATATTCATCCGACTTCCAGCGAAATACTGTATGAGGACACCCTTCACAATCTACTCAATCAATTTATACCTTACAATGACCATAGTTGTTTACTCTTTTCTCATTGGATCTCCCACCTGGTTATGAGCATTTTACTTGACCAGCCCACCAAGAATTCACCCCAATTTTGTCATGCATACTGCATCAGTCTACAGGATGTTGAAATCCCACCAAGATCTTAGCATTAGCCTATGTTACTTAACTATGTAACAACCACACCTTGAAATTTCCCACAATAGTTTCTGACTCACAAATTCCTGTAAGTTCACTGCTGAGGACAAGAGGCCTTCTAGTTTGGTCAAAAAGAGACTCTCCTTATAAATACTATTGTTAATATACTTCTAATTACACAAATTGTGCAATTTTATTTGTTTGTTTTTCAAATTTGTAGACCACCCCAAACTTCAAACTGTCTGCATCAATCTACAGGATTAAATTAGACTGCCATGTGTACACACATGCACTAGAGTTATTTCAGATGTTCTTACACAAATGCAACCTGATTTATTATTCTGAGTCAGTTTCAGATCATGTCATTGCCTGGTGGTGTCATTGGGAGTGCAACAGGATCGGATCCGTCCTTGTAAATTAATCAACAGCCCTCCTCCTCACTTTCCCACCTGCCTGTCATCTTCCCCAAGTCTCTTCCCCTCCACTTACCTTTCTCAAGGCTGCAGTGGCAGCAAAAGGAGAATGGTGGGTTATATACCCTCCCCTCCCTGATACCTGGTATACAGTCATCCCTTGCCAACTATAAGGGTGCTGTTCTGACAAAACCTCACCATTGGCAAATTTGTAGTTGGGAAGCAATTGAAATAATCAGGGGGTTAGGGGAACTGCGGTCACAAAAAGACCAAAAAATCAAATAAAAAATACCTCCCCCCAAAAAGAGCCAAAAATCACCTGGAGTCCCTTAAAATCACCAAGTATAAGCAAGAGGAGAGGGGAAATGGAACCTTTGGAAAATTTTGGAAACCCCCCCCCCAATCGCTTGAAGGCACTTTTGAACACACACACACACCAACCACTCAAAATCAGTTTAAATCGTGAGGAGATGGCAGGGTCAGTAAGAGGAATGAGTGGCTTGAACCTCTGAACTCCCCAAAACTGCAGAACACCCCCCTCCCAATTCACTAAAACAATTCACCAAATCATGGATACTCAGGTCACGGTTGGCAAGATCGGTCACAATTTCCCATTCATGGATCCTCAAAGCTGTGACTGGGAAAACCACCATTGGCGAGGGATGACTGTACTATGATCGCTGCGTGTCAGACTTAGAGTGCTGTAGGAATTATAGTTTTTCTGTTCTACTGACTCATGCCAGCAGCACTGGAACAACTACAGTTCCCAGCAACCTTTGCATCTGTGCACAGCCACCACAGTTTGCCAAGCACCACTGGGGAGGGAGAAAGGTTAGA
This sequence comes from Hemicordylus capensis, assembly GCF_027244095.1. Classification (NCBI taxonomy): domain Eukaryota; kingdom Metazoa; phylum Chordata; class Lepidosauria; order Squamata; family Cordylidae; genus Hemicordylus; species Hemicordylus capensis. The sequence continues at coordinate 221,793,532 of NC_069659.1, read as the reverse complement.
GATAAAACAAGAAGAAAGGTAAGGGGATGGGAGGGGTTGGAGGTGGAGGTGGATAGGATGGACTGATGGGTTGGAAGCAAGCGGCAAATAGGGAGGGAGGGCTTAATTTTATTTATTTATTTATTTATTTATTTATTTATTTATTTATTTGATTTATATACCGCCCTTCCGAAATGGCTCAGGGTGGTTTACAATTAAAACAGAAAACATTAAAAACAATTAAAACAGAGATACAAATATAAATACCAATTTAAAACAACTTAAAAAACAATTAAACTATCAAAACAATTAAAACCCTGAAAACCAGGTATTAAAACTATTAAAACTGATTAAAAACCATGAAAGGCCAGGCTAAACAGATAGGTTTTAAGGGCTCTCTTGAAGGACAGTAAAGAATCGAGATTATGAATTTCCGCTGGGAGTGCATTCCACAGTCCAGGAGCAGCTACAGAGAAGGCCCGCCTCTGAGTCGTCACCAAACGAACCAGTGACAACTGGAGACGGACCTCCCCAGATGACCTTAACGGGCGGATTAAATTCCTCTAAAGCTTGGATTAATACCTAAGCTGCAAAGTAATTTTGAGTCATAATGCTTTCTCACATTGGAAGTGAGATTTACAAGCATCCCAGATTTAATCCTTGTTAAAAGTGTTCAGATAAAGTTTGATGATGTCACTAGTAATTGTAAGGGTGCGGATGGTGATCTTCCAGCAGGCATTCTTGGTGTGAGAATAGGGGTCTTACAAATGCACAAGTGTATTCCTATTTCTATCTGTGAAAAGTTGAAGGGTTCATTGTCACTGGCCAACATTCCACTCAGCAGAATACCAGTTGTAGGGTCTCACCGAGGCTGTGCATGTGGAAGGACGCCCCGCCATGTTGCAAAAAAGGTCAGTTGTTCAATAACTTAAAACACCATCTGTGAAGTGCTTCTCCCATAGTTTCCAATGGAAGCAGTGTTGTGAAAGCACATGGATGCTTTTCTAAGTCGTGCAACTGACCTCTTGCACCCAACTGTGTGGCTGGCTTCCACATGCACAGCAGCATTATGGGGGTCCCTAACACTGGTGTTCTGCTACATGGGATGTCGGTCAATGTAAACAAATCTTGAACAAGTCTGATAGAAAGTGTTGTAGTTTAAATTATAGAGTTAATGGGATTAAGGCAAAGCTTTTGAGGTTGAAAGAAATTAAAAAACAAAATTAGCTCAGGGGTGTTAGGACTGAACAAAACTGTTTTTCGTGGGAATCAGTTAAGATTTGTCACATGATGGAATAATAATGGCCAGCGAAAATTTTATTCATATCTTTAACACCTTTAATTAACTTTGGAAATTTATATACTGATTTTTCTTCTGTTACCTAATGGCGCAGCAGGGAAATGACTTGACTAGCAAGCCAGAGGTTGCCGGTTTGAATCCCCGCTTGTATGTTTCCCAGACTATGGGAAACACCTATATTGGGCAGCAGCGATATAGGAAGATGCTGAAAGGCATCATCTCATACTGTGCAGGAGATAGTAATGGTAAACCCCTCCTGTAGTCTACCAAAGGAAACCACAGGACTCTGTGGGTGCCAGGAGTCAACACCGACTTGATGTCACACTTTACCTTTACCTTAGTGGGTGTTATTTTTATGTGTCTCTGAAAATGCACACACACATACATATATAATGATATGTGAAATGGATGCTGCAATGTGATCAACCATTTATATTAAAAACACCAGGCAAATTCACAATAGTCAATACTTCTAATCAGAAAATACAGCCATTCCATATGTTCATAATGCACATACAAGTCTTTGTTCACCAGTTCTTTGAACATAGGAAGGAACCGGCCCTGAGAGGGCCTAAGAGATGGATTACTTTAGCCAGTCTGTGCCTTTGAGGTTGGTAAAAATGAATGAATGGTGGTTGGATTTTTGTGATGACTTCTACATGACCGATTTCTTCAGTTTCATAAGCTATTGATGTACTACTTATTTTCACTGAAGAACAATTCATATGTTAGAGGTGCACTGTGGTTGCCACTTCCCCATGGCTGGATCCTATACTATGGTAACAACTGAGATGAATAATAGAATCACATGGGAAAGAATGTCAGTCAGGACCAGTAATGGTGGTGTCAGAACTTCCCATGTGAACAGCACATTTCACATGAACCTTTTTCAGATGTGGGCTCCAGCCCAGGGAAGCAGCCACCACACTGCATTCTGAAAAAATGTATGATCTATGAAAAGGGTCATAAAATGAAGAGAAGTACATCTTGAATTGTTTACTCATACCAAAGGAAGAAAAAATAGTGCCCATTCTCCATTTCTCAAGTTGTCTCTCTCTCTATTTCTGTATGACCTCTTCTTTTATAGGAAGTAGAGGAGACTGTCCTGATCCACTCCTCAAATAACTTCACTGGATCCAGTCCCTTCTGCAGGGAAATACTTTTGAATGCACTTCTGTACATAGAGAGTCTGTGAACTCAACAGCATATCCTACATAACTGTCTCATGCTGTTTTGCCATTGTTCATGTGAATCCTATCTATGATCACACACAATAGAATTTATATTCAGAGGCAACTCTCAGCTTCATTTAATGTTTGGATATTGGCTGGCTGGAATGGATTTTGTAATGTTTGCAGATTGTTTAGCAGGAAGAATAAGAGACACAAGTGACAACAGGAGTCATGCCAGCAACCACTGAGCATCCATCTCCTTAATTTCTTGGTTGTTGACACCACTGGGCAACAATGTGCAAAACATAAAATCAATGGTGGGACCCTTTTAACATATGAGGTAGTTGTTGGCATAATTGCCGCCACTTTCCAGTCCTTTGGTGTGATTCAATGTTGTTTTTTATCAAAGCTTGTTTTTGAACTGCTCTGACAAGATTGCATTTGAGAGCCTGCCAAATCCATAGATGGAAACCTTACAGACCTCCAAGTGTGTGTTCCTCATGAAAAAATATCTGGGTTCTGAATCCTTTTCAAACCTAGTTCATAATTGGTTGAATGCTGATGATTTCCAAACTTCCAGTCAAGTTAAGGATGAGAGAACTATGATTAGGAAGGTACAAAACCACCCTGCCCCACAGATCAATCTTGTTACTCTAATCAAAACATTCTGCTTCCTTTGAAATTTCTCAGATGTGTCACCTGAGCAGAAGCCTTCAAATTTCACTTTAGATAAAATCCAGTGGCAACCTAAAACACATAGAACCCCTTGAGAAATTTTGCAGGTATTATTGAAACATTTTTACTTCCTTTTAATTCCTTTCAAATTCTTTTCATATTTCACCTGAGGAGTCCCCAAATATGCTTCTAATTTTGCCTTGGAAGTATGAATAATTTGGGGAAAATATACAATGCCCGATACTGACTGAGTGTGCATTTAAGTTGCTACTTCCCCCCAAGGCAGAAACTTGATATGTGAATGCATGTAATCCAAGGCACCCAGTTTCTAGAAATATATTGAAACAGGACATCTGCTTGCCTCTTCCTCAAAATGGGCGGGGGGGGGGACCAACCTCCCAATGTGTGTAAGACATTTCACATTAGCTAAATAGGTGAAATTTCATTATGGGACTGGTTCACACACTTGATCCCCATGTGAGTTAAATGAAAAAATGTCAGTTTGGCACAGCACCAACTGGAGATTGCCAAAAACAACCACAACCCTGAGTTCACACGACATGCTCTGTGGGAACATGCACACTGCTGAGATCTAGAGTTTTTGTTTCACTGATATGGGATTGAATGCATAAATCACTCCGTAGTGAACCCCATAAACAGGCATTCAAGCACAGATAGGCCAAGCTGCTCATAACTTGGAATGTTGCCTTTGCGACTTCTGGTTGCCCTTCACATACCTGAGTCAGATCTGAGATGGGGGAATGGGGTTTCCAGTAGCAGCCTGAATATGTCTCTATGCCTGCAAAATGTGAGCAACCTGCTAGTAGATATATATGGTTACAGATTCCATTAGATTAAGGAAGGGGCCACATATTGTTCATGCAGAAGCTCCCAGGTTCAGACGGTGGCATCTCTAGTTCAGAGGCCCTTAGATAAAAGGGCTGGGGAAGATCTCTGCCCGAGAAGCTGTTGCCATACACTCTACTGGGCTAGAAGGATTAATAGTCTGACTCAGTACCACAGCTGCATAGGTTAAGATAAACAGCACTAGAGGAGAATGGATGACAGTGTTTTTCAGGAAAATGCCACATCCAATGATGGGTGTGAGGGGTATTCTGTTTGCATGCTATGAGCTTTGAAAATGGTCTGTTTGGGAATGGCAATGTTGAATGCTGAGGGAATGTGTGCTTTGTGCAACTGGGGTGTGCATCCACTACAGGCAACTGAAGAAGGGAGGCACATGGGAGGTTTCAGGGAGGTACTGCAAGCATAGGATTATTTCATACATGATTGGATAAATGCTCACCATGGTTCTGAGACCCAGCCTCACCTCATTGGCAATCTCCAAGGGAGAAAAAAGAAAGGAAGGAGAAGACAAAAAAATGGATCAAATAGTGTGGCTTGTAAGAAATGTGAATACAATGAAGGAGCATATAAGCGTAGTTAGGCCACTTAAAACTGAAGATATTTGGCCACACATAACTGCACATTATTTCTGAACTAATATCTCCCCCCCCCTACAAAATAGGCCAACACACATAGTGTAGGTTTGGTGGGTGGGTGGGTGGGAGGGAAATACTTCCACATTGCCTCCAATTACTTAATGGCACTATTCTGGATTTCCCCCCCAGTGCTGATAAATTGCACACATCCATCACCTACAAGCTATATTGCCACATGACATGAAATACTCATTTCATGACAGTTTTTAATCAATTACAGCAATACTTGGGTTACAAGCCAATGCACACTTATTTGTGAGTAAGTCCCACAGAATTCATTCACATCTGAGTACATATAAATGGAAATATGCTGTAAATAAACCAATATGACTAAGACCTTTTTGGTCTTATCAGCCTCCAGTAATTTTTTTTTTGGACTACAATTCCCGTCATCCTTAGCCACAGAGGCCAAATCCTGGGGAAGATGGGAGTTATAGGCCAAAAAAACAAGTTATCAAAGTCTGCTTAAAACCCATCCATACTAAACCAAGTCTGGTTTTCTTAAATGTCAGGTGGCTTGCAATTAAATATATTTTTATGTTTATAAATTTATTTTGAAGGGTTCTTTTAAAAAGTTGAACACTTTTACATCTTTGTGTTCCATCAGCTTTCAATTTTTTTAATTTGTGGCTTAGTACACCAAGAACATCTCAAAGCATGGAACTACTCAGAGTTGCTGACAGAAACTGGAGTATTCTGTTTGATTCTATTGGAATATTCCTGTGTTAAAAGATTATTATTGTTAACTGATTTGGGCATTGTGGTATCTTTTTTGTGGGAGGTCTTCTTAGGAGCCCTGTTCTTAGTTGCTATGGGGACTCTTAGGAGCCCTTTAGACCAGGGATCCTCAACGTTGGGCCCCCAGATGTTCTTGGACTTCAACTCCCATAATCCCCAGCCAAAGGCCACTGGGCCTGGGGACTATGGGAGTTGAAGTCCAAGAACATCTGGGGGCCCAACGTTGAGGATCCCTGCTTTAGACCACTGCAGTCGTATGTAAGAGTAGCAAATGAAATGGGGGTGGGTTCCTTGCAAGTGGTTGGAGAACCAGCAGCTCTGTCCCACTTGGCAGGAATTAATGGCATGATGCAAGTCACTGTTGTATGCCCCTGGAGTTCAGTCTCGTCTCTAGGATTAGCCATCTTGTACAGAATTAGGTTGTGGGACAGGAAACACCCTTCATCAGATTTGAAGGATGGCTTTGCTCTGCTTGCAATATGTTGTAACTTGAAGGTCTGTTTCTTTCCCTCATATAGTGAAAAGCTTGGATGACTTGGACCAGTCGTTTTCAAACTTTTTATCATGAGGGAACTGCTTCCCAGTCAATGTCCCTGCTGAGCAACCACTGCATGTTTGCCATGGAACTCCTGTGTATTGCAAAAGATTCTGGGGCCTGTTTGTACAGTGCACTCATAAGCATGACCCCCAGGGTTCCCAGAACATATTTGAAAACCACTGACTTTGGCAAGTACTCAAAAGTCAATCTGATCCACAATGTGGGTATCATGAGGCTGCTTCGATCACTCATTCATACTAATTCATGTCTGTAAGCTACACCTCTGAGCTGTAGTGCATTTCTTCCCTGCTGACAGTTACATGCTTACAAAGCCTTCAAGCAGACAGGAAACTAATAAAAAAACCCATGTACATCACATCTCACACTCATCCCCAGAAACAGAGGCACCAGAGGATGGGAAAAGACCAGAGAACTAATAAAACATTGTCCCAAGTTGGAATATGTCTGAACATTGTTCATTTGGCTATCATCAACTTGTCAACATCTTTTCAAGCTTTTCTTGGTTTAATGGGTGTTGAACTCCATCTGGAAGGAGGTCAAGAGCCAGTGATATTTTGCATCTGTATGCCAGTTGTTTATAATAATCCTTGCATATCAACACTGGGGCATTTTAATATTGGTTTAGTTTTTGTTTTTTGTTTTTTAAAGGGGGAAATATATGATGAAACTTTGTTGTAAGTCTTTTAATTCCAACACCTCACTTTTCAGCATTTAATGATAATGTCATTCAGTACTACAACTAAAAACATGGCTATAGCCTAATGCAGCTACTGCCCTGTTCAACAACACCCTTTAATGCTTGCCCGACTTTGTCTATACCTTGAAACTGACAGGTCTCAGTTGGGCTTATAACTGCTCTTAAAAAGTTACTTATATGCTGAAGGTCTGTTCCTCCTTTTCCTTTTGGACATTGCAACATGAGTTTGCTGCCCGTTTCATGTGGTGATTATTAAGGATGTGGTCTAAAGAGGATTGGATACTTAAGGTATTAGAATCGGCAGAAATGGCAAAATTAACAGCATTATTAAGAAATAAACTTGAAGTATTTAAAAGGGATTGGGACCCTCTTCTTGTTTATCTAAAAATACATTATAAAATGGATTTTTATCAGGCCTTCGAGAGGTAAAAACAAATGCTTAAAAAATGACCCAGAGTTGATTTCTGTATGATTTATCGGGGGGAGAATGATGAAACTACAGGCAAGACCTGGGTATTGTTACTGACACTTGTTTCAATGATGAGATGGAAGTCCTTATGTGCTTCCCCCCCGCCCTTTTCTTGTCTGTCTGTCTGTTTTATTTGTGCTTTCCTTTTTGTGTTGTGGGAAAAAACTGAATAAAAATATTTTTTAAAAAAATTATTAGGGATGTGGTCCAGCACCAGAAAGGTTTGTAGAAGGGTAGAATGATTCCATCCTGCTCCATCCAAGCTCTGGAGTGTGAAATATAAAGTCCACCATCCACTGTGGGTATGTGTGAAGAGACCTAGTGTTACTAGGCTTCTTTAAGCATGGCTAGAGGTCTTCACTCTGGTGATATGTGGATGTCTTCATCAATCCCTCTGTATCAAGAGGTATATCTAGGCATAGAAAATGAGGGCATAGGGTATGTCCTCTTGTTGAGCTAGGCTCCCGCTCTGCATGCTTCTGGCATGGTGAAGGGGCAATGTACATTTGACCTCTTGCAGCACTGGAGATCCCCAGTTATTTTAGAAAGGGCTCAGGCCCTGCTGTGATGTGGCAAGATCTGATTCCATACCAAGAAGGCTTCCAGGGCTGAAAACCCACAATAGCCCTAGTGAGGATGGGTGAATGCAAACAAGCACTTGTGCAGTGGTAACTTAGTACAGTTTGCATGTAAACATTTGATAAGCCAGTTGTCCTGCAAAGTGGTGAGGAGAATTTTACCACACATCTGCCTTCAATTAGAGATCCAAAGAAAAAGATAAAATTCTTCTCAGCACTTGGTAGAACATTATGAAAGGTAAATGCAGACAAGTATTTAATAGAAACTAAAGTTAGTCTCTATTAAGCGTACATGTATCAACTAAGTAAGTCAGTCATGTGTAATATCTTGCCAAGTGGTGAAGAAAATGTACCATTCTCCTGCTTCGCCAGATTTCTGATGGAGTGTAGATGTGTAATACGGCATGGTAGCTTTTGCACAATGGGATCCCCCATGGAGCTAAAGAGATCCAACGGACTCTGTCACATTTTTGCTTTTGGGCAACCTGCAAAAATCTGTGGTGACTCTTTCAGAATTCATCACACGTTGTAACCCTTGAGGCAATGCAGTTCCATCAGGATTCCATTCTGCAGTAATCACTACAATCCGTTAGACTGCATTGTTCGAAGTCACTTGTGATCAAGGTGATAAACTAAATTCAATCCCATTATGAGCAAGTGTCTCATTGATTTAAATGTAACCTAAGCATCTATACTTCTCTCTCTGAATTTTGCCAGGAACTTCACTGGGACTAAATGTACTCGAATCCAAACATTTTTCTAGGTAGGCACTATGGGTTCTTCTGTATGTTGTTTTATGGTTTGTGAGGTCAAACAAGATTTTACATTGTATGTATGTAATATTGCAATCCTGAACATTGTTATGAAAGCTGAATTTTTTACTTTCTGTAATATTATTATTATTAATTATTATTTTACATTTATATCCCGCTCTTCCTCCAAGGAGCCCAGAGCGGTGTACTACATACTTGAGTTTATCTTTCACAACAACCCTGTGAAGTAGGTTAGGCTGAGAGAGAAGTGACTGGCCCAGAGTCACCCAGCTAGTTTTATGGCTGAATGGGGATTTGAACTCGGGTCGCCCCGGTCCTAGTCCAGCACTCTAACCACTACACCACGCTGGCTCTCATTATTTCACATTGTCTTAATCATGTTCAGCCTCTTCCTTCATGGAACCTTGTACTTTGCCACCAATAGACTCTCACATGCATATTTGTCATTTGATAGCTGCAGCATCAGGTGGTGGCTTGCATGTGTGCGTGATGGACTGATTGAGCCATCACAGCTCATGCATCATAGACATAACATTCATAACACCTCACAGCATCTTAGACACAGTGCTTTTCAATGGCATAAATTACACATTTAAATGTTGAGTCATCCATCATGTGCTGCATAATTAAGACTGCAATCCTATGCACGCTTACCTTGGAGTAAGTCCCACTGAAGTCCCTGGGCCTTACTTCTGAGGAAACAGTCATAGGACTGGGCTGTAAGTGATGAGAAATAAATGATCCCCACGCCTGTGTGAACTGGCCCTATGTCATATGACGTTTGTACATCCCTAGGGGTTGACTAGGGCTTGCCTCTGAAAGTTTATCACTGCATTAACTCTCCTGACTCAATGACTTTTATCAACTTTGAATAGCTGCAATTTGCCTTGAAAAACCTATCACTTGGCTGCATTGTTTCTGCCAGTGAATGGTAGAATTATTTATTTCCTGCTCCCAACAGTTTATTTCATCTTAGAGTACAATACAGTGATACATACAAATGATCATTTATATGAGAATTTTTAGCAAAAAAAGTACAGAGATTTCAGACATGTGATACAGAAAAAATAATTTAAAAAGCAACATAAAATTTACAATGAAGGGGAAAACATAACAATCCAATTATCTTTTTTCCTTCATATGGAATAGGGAACAGAGCTGGTGAAGAAATAACCCCCAAAAATGTGGATAGAAAATTGGGCTAATAGGGGAGGGGAAACTGAGACAGAAATGAAATGGCAACAAAAGAGGTAACAGTCTATGTAGCATTATAAGAACTTGGCCAGTTCCCAAAACAGTTCAATTAGCATACCATACTGAAGGTGTGTAAAGGTCCCAGTTGCTTCGATGGTACCTTGGAGGAGACCCATAATTCATTCTAATGGATCCTGACCACAAGGGCTACGTGATGGCTACCATTATTAGCAGGCTCGTTATCAGGATGTTATTTTTCCATTCCCAAGAAACAGGCATTTCCAGGGTGGTTCTTCTCGCAGCCAAGCTATAAGATCAGCAGTCCCGTGTGATGTATTTGTTGCTGGACTTTACCACTCCAGAATGCAAGTTGTGAGTATATGAATATTGCCCTATTTTATTTTAAATTACCTGCATGTACAAAACTAGCCTATTAGGGAGATGGTACTATCCTGTTCTCCCCGCTGACATACTAGGCTGAAACGTGCAGAGATTGTTTTGATGTGAGGGAGCATTGAAACATTTGATCTCCCAATTGCAGTCCGAAGTGATACAATCTAGCAAGAGATATATCATGTGGGGCTACTGATCTTGGGGCTTGGCTCTAAGAGAGCTATAGATGTTTAAGTGCAAAGGTTTTGAGGTAGGTTAGAAGATGTCTATCATGATTCCCCCATGGAATAATTCAAGCTGATGTGCTGTAGGGGGAGATAAGGCACAAAATGTAAAGCCAATAGCCTCAGGGGAAGCAGGAGTTTGATCTTCCCACAATGCCAGGTGATGTGTGGCAACTTTATAGGAAAATGTCATCTCTGATAGTCAAGTTCAAAGATTTAGCAAACTGGAGCCTTGTGTGATTCCAATAAGCTATTGACCAGTGGACGATGAGCGAAGACACTGACAATGACAAAATGCTGCTATTTCAGCTTCTACAATGCTAATCTCACTGTTGGCATTTAGAGGAAGGCAGCTAAGAAGAAAAAGCCATCCTACTCAAGGGTTTTTTCATATTGTCTGATAAGGAGGAGTTAGGCAAACATGACTTGCATTGTGATGTTAAAGAGCAGCAAAGCTGTCATGTCAAGATGATTCTGTGATTTTCTAACAGCTGTTTTGCCTATCTACCCAGGGAGGCAAGAGAAAGAAAGCTGGGAGGGGGGATGAAGCCTTAGCACAGCTGCTCTAAATTCAACATTTAAAGGTGCCCCTGATGGAATTCCTTTTTCTACACAACAGTTAAAGGTACAGGAAAGGCTGTCCTCTTTTGCAGCTGGTGTTCTCAGTATTAGATAAGAAAACAGTTTTAGCCAACAGTCACAACAGAGGATTTATCAGCCGAGGGGTAAGTGCACAAAGGCTACTTCACACATGAATTTGTCTAATAAGCTAGGTCAAACATGTAAAATGCAATGTGTGAATGACCTTACGAGTGTCTGCTTTGCTCCCGATATACATAGCAGAAAGCTGATATATGCAAAACCTGCACTTCTTTGGCCACTCACTAAAACTCAAAATAAATTTGTGGTTCCAAGTGGGGGATCCCTGGTTGCTACCAGTACTAGTTAATACAAGAGCTACCTGCAGAAAAATACAATCAGATCTGGGATTTGCAGGTGTTCCAGAGTGCTTTACGGTGTGCACAAAACCGGCTGGCCTGGTTCAGTTCGAGTCCAAACTGGACCCGAACCAGACTGGGCCAGTTTGGTTCTGCACCCCTTCAACCCCCTACCACCCAATTCAGTTCAGGGGTGGTCACAATCTATCTATCTATCTATCTATCTCGCTATATAAATAATTTACTCGCCCCCTCCGGGGAGCTTCTCTGAAGCTGCAAGGGGAGGGGTGTCCCCCGCAGGTCCCCTCCCCCGGCCTCCATTATGGTAAAAAAATCACCTGGTCTGGGCAGTGTTTGGCCCATTCCGGGCTTGCCCTGTGGCCACCATTTTGGAGACCACCGCACATGCCCGATGGGCCTCTGCATGGCTACGTCACCCCTGAAAGGGGTGAGTAATAATAATAATAATAATAATAATAATAATAAATATCTTGAACCTCCCCCTGAATGGCCGTGTGTGTGTGTATATGCGGGTCTGATACCAAACCAGGGGGGTTTGATTCGATATTGGACCATCAAACCAAACAGGTTAGATGTTGAACCTATTCAACATCGAACCTGTTTGCACACCCATAGTGTGCTTACAGAGTTCCCAACTAGCACAGGTGTAAAAAGATGTAAAAATATTATGGGACTTCCGACTACAAACAGACAAACATCTGCCACACAATACACCAGATATCACTGTAGTCGAGAAGAAAGGAAAACAAGTCAAAATAATCGACATAGCAATACCAGGGGATAGCAGAATAGAAGAAAAAGAAATAGAAAAAATCATCAAATACAAAGATCTACAAATTGAAATTGAAAGGCTGTGGCAGAAAAAGACCAAAATAATCCCAGTGGTAACTGGCGCCCTGGGTGCAGTTCCAAAAGACCTTGAAGAGCACCTCAATACCATAGGGGCCACAGAAATCACCATCAGCCAATTACAAAAAGCAGCTTTACTGGGAACAGCCTATATTCTGCAATGATATCTATAACCATTGACAATAAAATTCTGGCATCCCAGGTCCTTGGGAAGGACTCTATGTCTGGATAAAATAAACCAGTCAATAATACCTGTCTGACTGTGTAAACACGAGATAATAATAAAAAGATCTTGAACCTCCCCCTGAATGGCCGTGTGTGTGTGTATATGCGGGTCTGATACCAAACCAGGGGGGTTTGATTTGATATTGGACCATCAAACCAAACAGGTTAGATGTCGAACCTATTCAACATCGAACCTGTTTGCACATCCATACTGTGCTTACAGAGTTCCCAACTAGCACAGGATCCACTATAATGTCAAGGTTAGCTCTGTACATATGGGAGAGATATACATACGCAGGTTACCCTGCTGTTAGTGTGAGTTGGGGGCCCTATATATCGTGAGAGCTTCCACATACACATGGAGTCTTTGGATCAGGATGATCAAATGTGAGCATGCCAATTCATTCTATTTTTGAAGTCAGCTTTCAAATATCCTTTCATTTATTTCAACATGAAGACATGTACACAGGATGACAAGCATTAAAATAAAAGAACAATCACGAAGGCATTTTGCTGTATATTTTGCAGCTTGGAAAACAAAATGTCTATGTATCATGATTGTGTCTACAGTACTTTGCATAAATTGTTTATCAGTTAAAAAACCCAAAAAGGTAGCCTTGCTAAAATGAGCCAGAGATGTGAATGGATACTAATATTCATATCTTGTGGAAGAACTCCAGACAGTGGCACTAATAAAAGACAGAAGATTATAGCACTTACATTTATATACCGCTATATAGCCGGAGCTCTCTAAGCGGTTTACAATGATTTTAGCATATTGCCCCCAACATTCTGGGTACTCATTTTACCGACCTCGGAAGGATGGAAGGCTGAGTCAACCTTGAGCCCCTGGTCAGGATTGAACTTGTAACCTTCTGGTTACAGGGCAACAGTTTTACCACTGCGCCACCAGGGGCTCTTTTTGTTCAATTGAAAAAACGTACTTCTAGTCTTAGATCCTTCTTTAAGGATCATCCAAAGGTAACTTTAGTTGGAGCTGGAAGTAATCGTTCAGAATATTTGGACCATCTCAAATACCTTTTCAGCTTAATATATAGAATTCATATCCTACTGGAAGGGAGTCTTTCCTAGCAGTTCAGGTACAGAATTCTTCCAACAATATTAGATCCTAATCTTTCTTTTATAAATCTGTTTTCACTGGGCTGAAGAGAACTATCTTAAATTATCACATTAATCTATGAGAAATATATTTTCAAAACATCTCTGAAATCTATGCTATTCGGTAGGCTAAATGCAGGGCAAAAAGGGGGATTTTCTCATAGTACAATTGTAATCAAAATATATTTAACAATTAGTTTTGTATTTGATTTTGACTTTGGGTTATGCTTTTTTATGCATGCTTGAAAAAATGATGACCACTCTCCAACATGGTTGTGCTTGAACCCACTGAAACTCATCGAAACTGAATTGTAGCCTGTATAACTAAGGTTATATGAGAACTTGCTGTAGCTATGATTTTGTAAAACCATAGATTATTATATTACATTAACAGTGATATCCTTTGATATTAATAATGCTGTAAGGTGGAATATCTCAATATTTCTGTACACCTTTCCAAAAATAGTAGATCTACTGCATGGAAAAGATGTACATGTCTTTTCTCGGTCAAGTGTATATTGTGTATATACACTGTATCTGTCCCAAAGACCAAGGACCAACCTTGGCTCCCTGCATCATGTGTATGCATTGTTCAATACAGTTGTTTTTTAAGGGGGAAAAAGAAAGAAAAGTGTCAGTGGCTCACACACTTCACGTGTACAGCTACAAGTACACAGAACATAGAGGTATGTACTTGCTAATTCAATAGCATGTGAAGTGCCCTTCAGTATATGGGCTAACTTACAATGCTATTTTCTAGGAAGAACCTGTTGGTTCAGAAGTGGTAAGAAGATCTATTGGATAAAAGCATGCACCAAAAGGTATGGGGGTATTAATTAGATCTGTCAGCCGAGTAAGTGATTACATTTAAACACATTTACATATCATCAAAGCCTCAACAGGTGCCTTTTTTTAAGATAGTGAACAAGTGAGAGATAATTTGCAATGTAAGAAAATATCTAATTTATTAGCAAGAAAAGTCTTATTAAACAATATTATTCTTTATTCATTATTACACTAGCATTCTAGAATCAAAACTGCCAAAACTTTCCATTAACTTGCATCTCCAGTCTTTGACTTGGAACTCCACCACTTAAAAAAATTGTCCTTACTGATTTCTCTATGATCAGTGTATAATCCATAAATTAGTTGCAGCAGTCACCGGTGGAGGGCATATTTCTTAATCAGACTGAGGCTGTTGCCCGGGAGTGGGGGTGGGGAGGAATTTCACCCTTTCCCATGCAGTATTTTCCCGATTAAATCCCTCCCCAGCTGCTATTTGCCCTGCTCTGTAGAGAAAATTCGACCAGAAGGCAAATAGTAATTTTGGGGGGAGATTTTAATCAGGAAAATGTAGGGAAGGAATGATTCTGGCCCCCTCCCCCAGAACCACAGCCCTGATGCAATTTTCCCCCTCTCCCCATGGCAATTTGTTTACACCATGATCAGATCTCCCGGATCATGCCCAATTGTACCTAAGTCTCATTGAATGCTATGGGACACTTCTACTGTACATAAACATGCATAGAACTGGGCAGACAGGTTTTTGGTTTAGTTTAGCTTAGCTGAGTTGAGTTGAGTTTAGCTTTAGCTGACTAGTCTACTGATTAAACCAGTTAAAACATTTCAGCCCTGATATTAATTTATGTATCTGTCCCTAGGTTGATCTTTCCACAGACCTTCTCCTTGTGAATGAACTCATTCTTGTGTGAGCAAACTGAATATGCAATTTTGCTACATTTCCCCCCAAAAAATAACATTGTGGAGTTTTATACAAATTGACTCTTCTGGCTGGTATGAGAAGAATGATAAATGCTTGGAGAGCAAGTAGAATGGACAAAGAGGGAATACAGACAAATGGAATGTTAATGATAAGTAATATTAGATATGTTTACTATATATTTTTTAAAAAAGCTTTGCCAGAGTATGTGGTAGGCATGTCAGTTACTGCAGTACCCCTGGGAACTAGAGACAGAGAAATTAAAAGTGATGGGCCTGGTGTTCCTGCCCAGCTGGGGTACAGTTACTCCTGTAACTCTCTGGCACAAAACATCTGTTCAAGATGAAAGAAGGTTCAAGTGTCTTTATGTCTCAAAGAGTACCAGAGAGGTGAGGTTGTTAAAGATTTTAACTGATGCAAACAGATGCTGTCCTTTTGCAAGATATTGTGTTGGTGGTCTGATTATTGTCACTTTGAAATATTTGCAAAGAAAGCCTTTGATACTAGGCAATTTCAAACTCGTTCTGTAAGAGATGCTTTAACTAAAAGACAATCATTTAATTCTGAAGAGAAACAGACACAAAGGGGAAACAGCAGACACTTATGAGGCCTGAATGACTTATTGTGTTATTGACAGACAGGATAAAGGTTCATTCATCTGTTCACACATAGGAAAACACATTACATATTTCTGGAAGAGCCATTTAAGAATAGCTGCCTTATTTATGTACTGTTCTCACACTTGCTTTGTAAAGGAATAGTTTCCTTTAGAAGAAGACTGGATTACATAAGAAGGCATTGGGGACATCCTAAAGTTTGTCACTGCTGTATTTTCAACATAATTCTTCATAACCCCTCCTTAACTACATTATCCATATGCTGCAAATAACTACCATAGATAGTTTACAGCCTGGAATATAATCATCTTCCTATGGTGGGCAGAGAAACCTGAGAGGGGCCTTACTTGAGTCTGCATCATATAAACAAACCTTTCAGTAGCCCTATTTAAATGGCACACATTTTTCTGACAACAGGCTGTTACAACAGGTCTGCATAACTTGTGACCAAACACAGCCACCAACCATATTTAGAAGCCCATCTGCAGTTCAATAAACCTCCTATTTCTGTTGTTCAGCTAGTACTGCAAAAATGGGAAGGGGAGAGGTTGTCAGGCTTCTGGCAGGCCACCATAGGTGGTTGGTGATGATATGTTCAGTTATGTTCAGCTAGGTGGGATATATGTTGGGCATGCCTGAACTAAAGCATGCTCATAAATATCACATTGTTGGGGGTCACCTCTTTCCATTTGAGCTATCTAGGATGTTGCTCAAAATGCATGTCACCAGATGGCAGCATTATTGCTTCTGTAGCATGCGAGAGGGATTGGATGGGGTCCCCACGTGTGGCAACAGCATTACAATTGCTGTCACTGCGGGCAGGAAGTAAAATGTCTTCTAGTGCTCCCAAACTGTGTGCTTTAGCACAATCCCAGAAGTGTAACACAAAAGTTTTTGCACAGGAAAAAACAACTGGATTACAGGTTATATGGGGTTTTGTTGTGCATCCTTATGTGGATAAGGGCCATCAGCACCAACCCCACAATTCCCCAAGTTGGCCATGGCAGACAAACCCATCATATGCATGGCTTTTGTTTTTGAAGGGACCATTTAAGGCAGCCCTAAACATCCTGGTCTGTCAGTCTGAACAGAGGGGCCAAAGGCATGGTGCCTGAACTACTCTCTTACCCCTAAAGATGGTCTCTCCATGGCAAGGTTGAGGCACAATGGTGGGGCAATGTGGGAATGTTTGCAGTGCTGCTGCTGCCCAGGCTGTATCTGCTCTATAAATAAATACAGGACTTTAGTCGCCAGAGCTGACAATTTGGTACCTTCCATAAAACACAAACATTAGGGATTTTTAAAAAAGAAAAGAAAAGAGAGAGAAATATTTCAAAAACTGTGTTTAAATGTAGTTATCACCAATTATAATCCAGTGAACTGAGTTGTGTGAGAGCACCTACGTAAGATTTCCACAGCTTCTGTTTGCTCTCTTTCTTTCTCTGTGTGGGCATTATACTCCCTACTTTTAATTGTGATAAGAATAAAAGTTATGGACCTCTTTTGGTGTCTCTTGATGACAACGGTTGCTGCTCCACCACAACTCCAGGGCTGCCACCAAGCAGGCTAGGAGCAGGCCCACTGCCAAAATGCAGAAGACCCCTGCAAAACTGTGAAGCTTCAAGGCTTTCCCATCTGTCTGCGCATTGGTGTGGCTGTTTAGATCACAGCGTCCCATCCGTGGCCACCATTTCTCTTTGAATACATCCAAGTAGCCAGCTTCTTGAAGTTCTAAGATCCTGCAGAAATTGTTTCAAGAAAAACCAAAAGCATTATTCTCCTGCAAGGAGAGCCTGCCAAGAGAAAACAAGCCTATTCATATGACGGGGTGGGTGGCAGGTGTGTGTGTGGTGGGGGGAGGCTGCGCAGAACTTTCCTTCCCCCCAGACAATCAAGGCAATGCTGCTGGGAAACACATTGTCCTGGCCTCTGGATATCCCCACAATGCACTGCGTGATGAGCGTGGTGCATTGATGGATAGCCCCAGGAGATGAGCACTCTAGGTGCTCATCTCAGTGTATACTCAAGCTGTATGCAGCCCAACCATACACACGACTCTGGGTGGGGTTAAAAGTTGGACCACCCGAGCGGGCAGCACTGGAATTGGGCTTGATCCTGGCAGTGCCCATGGGCAGCCAAACCCAGGCTAGGCTGCCCTTGACTGGATTTTGCTGCTTGTGCGCATGGCCTCAATCTTGGCTGAAAGAGAGAAAATATGTACCTGACAGGTATAAAAAGTGAACATGAAAAAGGAGTGTCTGAGAACACATGCATCATACAGGTACTGTGTCAACAGATTCAGGTTTGCTGTTTTGTAACATGTGGAACAGCCCTTTTAGTCATCTCTCAGTGAACTGGTCACATCATCATATAATTTACCCAGCTATTCCCAGTCTTGAACTGGGTATAGCATCATACCCACATACAGTTTCAGTCAGGGATTGACTTGCTGAACCCAATCCCAAAAACGGTTCACAGAGGTTTTCAAGTAAACTGAAACTGAACTTGGACCTATTGGTTGAACCTGAACTGGAACTGAACCCCTTAACACAAAGGGGCTATTCTCACGATCAGCAAAAATCGGGCTAGGCTCTGCTAGCCTGATTTTTGCTGATTGTGAGAACCACCGGGCTCGACTGCGAGCCTGGTGGTTCTAGAGCGGGTAACGCGCTCAAGTACCCCTACCCTTAGCCCGGGTTTGCAGAGTGAGCACTCTGCAAACCTGGGCTATATGACCGTGAGTAGTCGTGGCACGGCTCCGTGCCACAGCTACTCGTGAGTAGACCCCCGGAGGTGAGGCAAAAAGCCACCTCCCAGCTCCGGGGGTCTCCCCAGTATGCCCTGCGTGCTCGCGCAGGGCATACTGAGGCTTCCGGGGGCCGCGTGGCCCCCGAGCTCCCCGGCCCCCACCAGCTCCGTCACAGAGCCGGCAATTGTGTGGGTGGCCGATCCGGCCGCTCAGGGCTCCCTCCCCGCTCATGTGCGGGAAGAGCGGGCTTAGCCCGCTCTCCCCACACACCCTGCTGAACTGGGTCTCACTGATCATGAGACGCGGTCCAAAATTTTGTTCAGTAATCAGACACTCAGCTTTGAATTGTATATTTTATCTTTCATGTTCCTGTTTTTTACTAGAGTGGTATGTATTTTGCTTCTGCTTTGTTTTAAATAAACCCCCAAACAAGTAGTATTAAAAACACAAGATTTTGTTCTCAAAGTTAAAAACGTATCATTTTTTAAATTGATTGATTTATTTATCATTATATACCACCCTTTGTCCTAAGACCTCAGGGCAGTTAACAACAAGATAAAAACACTAAAAACAATTCAATAAAAACATAAAGGCAGAACAAATGCAGATAAATGTTTAAAAGGGCAAGGGACAGCTCAGTGACCAAAAACCTTAATAAAAAGGGCTGAATAAATACCAGCAAACAGAACTCTTCGCTTGATGTGGGGTGAGCAATTCAAACCAGACCAGTTTTGTATTACCTTTGAGAGAAGAGATCCCTGTAGGGACTGCCATGCTGAAGTGCTATCCCATATCCTTTGCTACTGATGCTGTTTCCAATGACTGTCACAGAACACTCGTCATCTGTCAGTGCTGCATATTCCACTACTGCAACATCCCACAAGAATGCATAGTTGCCTTTCTTTGCCTATAAAAACATCCACCAAATAAATAAATATATAAATACATAATTTAAAGCCCAATAACTATAGCTCCTAAATACTTTCTCCTCCTGGAATTTTTAAGCACTTCCATAACTCCAGAGCAGATTTTTTTTTTAATTTGACGGCTTCTGAATATAGATATTTTACCTCAACAATATTCTTTTAAATTCCTATGAAATTCCAACAAATGTTTTGCCACAACAGGACTACCCCCCACAACCCATCTCTGTTTTCACTACAAGTTAAACATTTTGGGGAAACACAGAGGTGTGAAAAATTCCCCATGAAATTTAACAATTCTATTCATTTCTCTTAAATTTTCTACATATGTTTCATCTAAGAAGATAGAATAGAAAACAGAAGATAAAATTTGGTGAGAACTCTACTACTGAGCAAAATTTACCTTGACTTTGGTTTAAGTTGGAATTCTGAGGACAGAAAGACTTCTCAAATTTGCTTTATTTTAGGCAAAATTTCATGTTAGCTATAGTTTTTAAGGGAGACTAGGGATGTTTGTCCCTAGAAAAATCCCTGGAAAATGACAACTTTCAGTATGCTGGGGCTCATGAAATACCCAAATACTACGTGGAGGTGTACTTGGAAAAATAAACAGAAGTGCCTGTCTAATTCTCTACTATGCATTGTAGCATCACTATTACATAAGTTTTAAAAATAAATGGAGAATTTAACTTTTCCCAGATACTCTGAAAATAATTAAAAGATATGCAGAGTAAACTGTGTCACTGCTTGGAATATATTCTAGTATTTCAGAAAGACAGTTAAAATGAGAGAAAGAGAGCAAGAAACTCCCAGTGGGTCTTAATACTAAGGATTTCACACTGATTCAAAGACAAACTCACCATTAATAGCCATATTATTAAGACATCACATTTAACTCACTTATCACAAGAAGCAAAGTAAGAACAAATGAATACAACCCTAGCTCATAAGCTTCAGCTTAGTATTCACAAGCCCTGATTCTCTGTACATAGTGCCAAACTGAATATGTATACAGTGACTTATATTAATCCTTTTTAAAAAAAATTACCTGTAGCCCCTTCAGGGGGCTTCCTAAAGGCTGTAGGGAGGGGGTCTGCAAATGTTCTGCCTCCCCCTGCTGGCCTCTAGGGCCTCACAGGGACCATTTGAGGATTTGTGGTGGCCTTTTAAAAAAATAATTTTTTTTTTTAAATTGCCGCTGAAAACAAAATGGCCACTGCACATGCTCAAATGGCCTGTGTGAGGACTGGCATGGCCTAGGGCCTCACAGAGGCCACTTGAGCATGTGTGGTGGCCATTTTGTTTCAGGTGGCCATTTAAAAAAAAAATAATTTTAAAAAAATTGCACCCCCCTTCAAGTGGCGCCCGGGGCATGTGCCCTGCCTGCCCTACCCTAGATACGCCCCTGCAAGCATGCCTTCTTCTGATGACACATTCCCACATGTGTGTCCCCATTGCTACTGCTGAGTCAGCAATCCGGTATCTACATTGGAATTGTCCAAGAATATAAGAATGTACATGCTGGCTCAGGCCAAGGGAAATCTAGTCCACCATTGATTTCCAATAGCAGCTCCTCAGCCCCTAGGCATTCACAGGGAGGCTGGACCAAAAGGTCTCAAAAGAGAACTTTGGGCCTAATTTGGAGGAGGGGTTGGGGCTCTCTTTGGGAATTAGCCAAAATATTTTGCTGCTGCTGCTGCCTGCTTTACAGCAGCAATTTTTCAGCAGCAATTGTGTTCCGTTTGCCCAGTAGCCATCAGCTGGCAGCTTCCATTCCCCCCAGAATACACTTCAGGAGGCTGTTACATGATTACATAGTATCCTCCTGAGTAGGGATGTGTGAGCCAGCTCAGAATCAAACTGAGAGAAGATGGTCCAAGTTCCTTGTGAACCAGCTCAACAGGAAAAGGGGGGTGGGGAGAAGGTAGCCTTTTAATAGATTACCATTAAAAACAAACCACAGTGGGGGCGGGAATGACCATGGCTGCAGGGAAGATAGAGGCTTCTTCCACCCGGCTGCCGGCCTCCCAAATGACTGGGCAGCCACACTTCATCCCCGCTGCCACAGCCACCTATCTGTGGTCCAAAACAGGCTGCAGTGTGGCCACCAGTCACTTGGGAGGCCAGGGGGTGGAAGGAGCCCCCGCCACCACTTCCACCATCCCCGTTTCCACTGCCACCATCCCCACCATCGCTTGTTTTTAAGGTAAACTACTAAGAAGCTACTTTCCCCCTCCCCGACATTTAGCCCTTTACTTGTAAAGGGGAATCCGTGCTGGATTCCCCTTTACAAGTATACCCATCGAGCCTGCTCGACGGCCAGACCAAACCGGGCTCAATTGAGTCCGAACCAGAGCCACCAAGGGCGGCTCAAATCCACTCCAGATTTGAGTTGAACCAGGCAATCTGGTTCCATGACATCTCTATTCCTAAGGAGCATGGGAGGCTCGTAGCCAGTGACCACTAGGAGGAACATTGCAGCTACTAAGGTGCCCACTCAAATCACTCCCATCACTGAAAGCAGCTGAAATACTCTACCTTTTCATTTCTTGCCAATAGGGCAGTGAAATGTGGAAAACCATTTTGGCTTGACCCAAGCTATTAAGCAGGGCAGGAAGGTACACATGAAAAGAACCCTCAGGGATCTGACTCTCCATTAGCCTTTTGACTACAGTTAGATCTGAGGGCAGGATTAGTGCAGGACTCTTACCTGACATATGGGTGAGAGACTACAGAGGTTTACAAAGAGTAAGTAAAGGAATTCTGCCTAAGCTTTAGCTCATTCAGGTCAGGAGGCTTCTCTGAGCTTGGCTGGACACATTCAGGAACTGCACAGCTTCTTGTTACAAGGCTAGAGAACTTCCTGGAGCTGTGTATTGAGCCAAAAGTTAAGAGACTGCACCATTCCTGGAAGCCATGAAATCTCCCTATGTGAGCTTTTCATACAGTACTGTCTAAGCTATAATTACTGTCCAGGTCCTGAACAACAGCAGCAAAAAGAAAGATGAATTTTGAGTGGGAGTTGGAAACTCACTGAAAAACTGAAGTGCTTTTTGAGAAAAACAAAAATGAAAAACAAAACTATGAAGACTGTTTTGGCTCAGTTCTACTAATTGGGTCAACTAACACACACGCACTCTCCCCCGCCGCCCCCTCATGTGCTTGCTGTCTTCCATCTAGATTTGAAACCTATCATGTCAAGCTGAAGAGACTTCTCAAAACCAATGTGAGCTTCTTCCAAATGCTCACTAAAAAGCTTACAAATACAGAATAGAGTCATAAACAAGTCAAGCTGAACCTGCCCATCACTACTAGGAGAGTGTGCAAAGGGTGAATGCTTTACATTTACTCTTTGGTAAATGTATACAACTCAATAATGTTACATAACATTATTACCTTATTCTTACAGAGTTAATCTTTGAGGGTGTAAGAATGAAGTGTGCCTCCTCTTGAATGGGGTGGATGAACATTACAAACTATGCCCTTGAGGCATCCCTATGTCCCTACACCTGTAGCAAATTTGGTTCAAATCAGGCTGTTCACAAGTTAGCCCAATTGCACCTCAAATGTTCACATGTCCACCATCTTGAATTGGGATGGATGACATAATCACAAACCACACCATTGAGGTGTCCCTGTGTGTCACTCACTACAACTAAACCAAATTTGGTTCAAATCGGTTAGGCGGTCCACAAGTTAGCCCACATGTGCCTCAAATGCTTATGCATCCGCTGTCTTGAAACTGGGTGTATTACATCATCACAAACTATGCCGTTGAGGTGTCCCTATATGTCCCCACAACTTAACTGATTTGGTTCATATCAGTCCAGGCATTGCAAAGTTGATAGGTGACACACACGCACACGCGTGCACATGCGCGCGCGCGCACACACACACACACACAGACATACACATGGAATGCTGGATGATCTCATAAGCCTATTGGAAAACAGGCTAAAAATAGTACATCCCAGCTCTCAGAAGTTTGGAGAAAAGAGATCTGTACAAAGAAAGCTTTCCTGTTTTGTCATGGCAGAGGAAAGGAACCATATTCTCCCACTAGTTTCACTTGTGGCTAATATTGACTTACACACCTACACAGCTCATCCGCAAATGTCAGCCTTAATTGGGATTCCAAACAGTGACTGCATGCGGAGTGCATGATGAATGTAAATCATTTTCGTTAACATAAGATGTAAGAAATGTTTCTGGATGGAAATTCAGGGAGGAAAAATGATCACTTTGCTTGGTTAAAGTAATAATTGACTTCCTAATGCATTTAAGTAATATGTTTTTAAGTCTCTAGTGAATGCACAAAAGCACAGTGGAACAGATGGGCTGGAGAATCTAATGCAAATACATGAGTAATCATAAATGCAGACTTCCAAGACATTTTCTTTAAAAAAAAAATTAGATTATTTGTATTTTCTCATCAGTTTCAGAGGAGCTAGAATTCTATGAGGCGAGTCTCACAATCAGTGAGACTCGCCTGAATGGGGTTTGTGGGGAGAATGGGGTTTGCGGGCTTAGCCCACTCTCCCCACAGACAATCATTCCTGCAGCCCTGGGCAGCCAGATCAGCTGCCCACACAACTGCCGGCTCCGTCATGGACCCCCAGGGCCGGGAGGCTTGTTTCAGCCTGTGGCAGCACACGATACGCCAAAAGCGGGCTAGGCTCCCTTAGCCCGCTTTTGGTGGATCGTGAGAATCACCTCTGTGTTTATCAAATACAAGATTGTTAGTAACCCCACTTGCCCAAAGGCATGTCTTTTTATTTGGGATGTTTTCTGCATTTGATATTGATGCCATTATGGCTGGCCATTAGCCAGCCATTCCTAATTTTCAAAATAAGGTACTTTCCTCTAGATGTTATCGAGTAGAAGGGAAAACTAGATACACAGCAGCCATTTTCATTTGTCTGCTTTGACCCGAGAAGTGATTTAATAGTTACTCTACCAAAGAAAACCACATGGATCTGTGGTCACCAGGAGTTGACACCAATTCGATGGCACAACTTTATTTTACTTTACTCTCCTCCCAGGGAACCCTGGGAACTGTACTTCTGTGTGTGAGGGTAGGAAGTCCTCTGTACACTAATTAAAACTACATTTTCCAGAGTTCTTTGGGGGAAGCCAGGAGAGTTCAAGTTGCAATGTAGATTCTTATTTTTAAAAGGTGATCTTTTGTGCGAGCCGGATCAAAGTCGAGACAGCTTGGCACAAAGGCTCAAGCTCAAGCTGAACTAACGACTGGAAAAAAAAATAGGGCTGGTCTGGGCTGAGCCCAAAGGCTTAAGCCACCATTTCATGAGGTCAAGTGTAGGTGGCCATTTTCTGACACAGTGAGCCATTTCTCATGATTGGAAAAAGGGCTCAAAAGAGGTGAGGGAAGGAAGCCTTCAAAAGCTTTCCTCCCCTGAAGACAATGCTCTTAAAGAGTTTGGGTGTGGAGAATATGTGCCCAGAACTGCAGCTGCTTACTCAGGCAGTGAGGAAGGCTGGGGGGCTGAGAACATCTCCCTGCCCACCAGAACTCCCATTATACCTTGCACTAGTGCACAGGGCATTATGGGGATCCCCCCAATGCCGGCTGGGAGACCCGTAGTCACCCAGCCCCAGCTGCTGGCAAACTATCGCCAAAATGAGGTTACGGGAGCACTTGCTCCCTTAAACTCATTTTGTAGGTGGGCTCCAGAGGTGGGCTTGACGCTGTGATGCTGCTGATAGCCGAGCAGCTCCTGACAGTTCTCATGCACTAGCAAATCCAGGCTGGGCTTCCTTAGCCCCGTTTTGCTTACCTGTGAGGAGAGCCTCTATGAAACTCTTCTTATGATTGGTGAGAAGAGCTTCTTCCGGGCCCGCTCTCCCCACAGACGATTAAAAGGCAGCCCTGGGCAGCTAGATCGGTCGCCCACATGACTGCCAGCTCCATCACGGAGCCGGTGGGGGCTGCAAGCATTGGAAACCGCGCGGCCCCTGGAAGTTCCAGGATGCCCCACGCGAGCGCAAGCAGCCTCCCGGTTGGGGGTCTACTCATGTGTCACTGCGCATCACGGTGACACATGAACAACCCAATGAGGTTAATGGAGCGCTCGCTCCCTTAACCTCATTTAAGGTGAGGGGCAATTAGGCAGGCTAGCCGCCTTGGGAGAACCGGGCTCTCCTGCAAGCCCAGTGGTTCCCGTGATCCCTGGAAAGTGAGCTAAGCTCCCTTAGCCCGCTTTCCAGCGATCATGGGAATAGCCTCTATGTGTCACTTTCAGAGATTGGCTGAGCTGCCGCTGCCACTGCCGTGATTGGACAGATGTGTCTGGTGCTTGGGTTAGCCTGACAATCATGCCACTCAGTGGCAACTCTCACCCTATTGGCCAAGGGGGAGGGACAAGGGGGGTGCAGCAAAGGAGGGGGATTAAAATTCTATTTAAAGGCCACCCTTTGACTTTGCGAAGCCACTTTTTATTGATCAGAGAGTGTTGGCGGCAGTGGAGGTGGCTGCTGTGGCACCTGCTGCTCCTTTGATTTGCTTCTGACCCGACCTGCTGACCACCTCATCTGAGCTGTTGCATGCTGTGGAGTCTCTGCTCTTTGCAGAAGTTTGCCATTTTTCCTGCACTTTAGATCTATTTGGCCACCTTATTTTTCCCTGGATTTACTTTGCTGACTTATTTTTTTCCTGATTAATTCTTTTTCCTGGATTTATTGATTTATTTTTTTCTGGTGAGATTTATTTTTCTTCCCTCCCAGGGAAGAATGTTTTTCTCATCCAGTCCCTCAGAAATGGGAATTCTTCAAATGATTGCCTTGTGACTGAATAGTTGTCTGGCATCTACATGCAGTGAACTATAGCAGCTTTCTACTATTGGACAGAAAGAGAATATAATTTGCAAAATATAAGGAAGGGATTTCTACTGGGGGAACTTTCAGATAAATTGAAAGAAAGAACCTTTCATGCAATTTTGCTATGGGTTTATAAAATGATATCAAACGATATAAGAAAAGGCATGAAATCTCACCTCAACCTATAAGGATGAAATGACAATTTGTAAAACAAAATCATTTGAAGATAAGAAGCAAATCCACTGCCTAAATCCATCCAAAACATGGATCCTTGGAGGGCATTCTTAGGTTTAAAAGGACAAACTGTGGCATCTACAGAATAAATAAAGTACTAAATACTTTCAGTAATTACTCCTTACAATAGAAAAGGAAGGGTGAGATACACTGGGGCCTTTCTTAGTAACAGGAAAAGAAATGTTAAACAACCTGAATCTACTGAATTTCATACCAATATTTTGAAATATACATGTGTAAAATAAAGGATCAGATTTAGAAGTTATGGCAACTATTAGTCAAAACAAATGTGATAATTAGCAATTATATGAAAATTTCAAACTGCTTCAAATAGATGATCTCAGAAATTCTTACAACAACTTTGTAAGGTAGGCCAATGTTATGAGCTCCATATTTTAGATTGGGTGGTGGAGCTTAGGTGAAAAAGAGTGCCTTGCCCAAGGCCATCTATTAAGGGCATAGCTGAAGTAATAGAGTACTTGAATCAGAAACTTTCTGGTTCAAAGCTTATAGTCATTGCAGTAAATCAGTTCTATTAGTGTTAAGGAGGTTTAGCAATATATTTGCAGACAATAAGAACTATGCACATGGATGGTGAGCAGACGGGCAAGTGGGGGTGGGGGGAGGCTGAGCCAAACTTATCCCCCCCCCCAGATGATCCTTCCTTGATGGTGGGAAGCATGGATTGCACTTCCACACGATCCATGCTGCTTGGAGCAGTGTGGATCTCTGGAGATGTCCTGGCCTCCAGATATCCCACAATGCACCACGTGATGAACTCGGTGCATTGCAGGAATCCCCCAGGAGTCAGGTACTCCAGGTGCCCAAATCTGTGCATGCTTGGACTGCACACAGCCCAAGCACCCACATGACCCCCGCACTGGAATTAAGTAAGGGTCCTTCTGCACCCTTAACCCTGGCTAAAGGATGGGATTAGAAGTAGGCTTAGGTGGGTGGGCCGTGTCAGAATTGGCCCCGATCCTGGCACTGCACACGAGCAGCCTAACCCAGGCTGGGATGCCCTAGCCTGGGTTAGGCTGCTTGTGGAATAGTCTTTGAGGTCATCCACACAATCAAAAACTCTGTTCTACCTGGGTTTGGAAGATGTGTGTGCTCCCAATTTTCAGTGGTACGGAAGCAAGTTAGAGGGAAACCTGGGTAAAAGTGATTGTGAGGAAGCAAGGTAAGAGGAAAAGCTACCCAGGTTTTCTTCCGACCTTCCTTCCACACAATCATTTCTTCCCAGATTTTCCTTTGACCTTGTTTCCACATAACTGACATTTGAGACCACACAACAGCTCCCAAACCTGGATATAACATAGTTTTTGATTGAGTGAATGACGTGTGTGTGTGTGTGTGTGTGTGTGTGCGCGCTAAAAACTAGACAGGAATAAATATTAGCTCTTCTATATAAACTGTGTTCAGCTAACCCTTAAAGAACAGACTGTAAAGCACCAACTAAAGCAGATATCAAGTGTGTGATATATATAAAAGAAAACCTCTTTAATCTGCTAGATTTTAAAAGATCACCCCTAGATATAAATTTACATAGGCTTTCAAAACTTGTAAAGCCCATCCCATGGGGCTATTAAGAAAACTTTGTATGTTCCAACAGTCAGAGATAAAGCAGATTATAACACTTGCACAACCGTAACCTTTTAAAGAGATGGTAAGTAAAGGGCAATAATGAATAGCCAAATTTTAGCAGAGGACATGGTTAGTGAAATGTATAAAATCACTAGGAGAGACGACTGCTTAATCCGTGGTGGTAAATGGTGAGGCAGAAAGGTAAATCTTGCTTGTGAGTGGAGAACAAAATCTGAAACTGGTTAAGTTGGTCAAATATTAAAACACTTTAGACAACACAATGCTGAAGAAAATTCACTAGGAACAAAGACCATAATAATGCCTAATTGTAGCCATTGTTTAAGTTACTCATTTCATGGAGAGAGAGAAATATCTAAAGTCCTGTATAGACAGTCATCCAAAGCAGAAATGAATGTATAGGAGACAGATTTTGAGACTGCTCCCATTGGGCTTGCCTTGATTTCCTCACATTCCGGGTGCCCCTTGCATAGGGGCCTATACGTGTAGGTGATCTATGCACAATCTATACCCTCCATTTTTGCTGGGGATGGATCATACATAGGAGCCTGTGATCATCCTAATCTTCCCTCCACTCATTCATTTTGATCATCTGCGCAGAGCTTAAGTGCAAACAAGCATTTATATTATGTGCAAAAGACACAGTGAAGAAGGGGAACATAGGAACATAGGAAGCTGCCATATACTGACTCAGACCATTGGTCCATCTAGCTCAGTATTGTCTACACAGACTGGCAACGACTTCTCCAGGGTTGCAGACAGGAATCTCTCTCAGCCCTATCTTGGGGATGCTAGGGAAGGAACTTGGATGCTCTTCCCAGAGGGGCTCCATCCCCTAAGGGGAATATCTTACAGTGCTCACACTTCTAGTCTCCCTTTCATATGCAGCCCTATGCACCCTGCTTAGCCAAGGGGACAAGTCATACTTTCTACCACAAGACCAGCTCTCCTCTCCAGGGAAGGAAGAGGGAGAGAGGAACGTAAGCCACCCTACAATCTCTCCCCTCCGATCTGAAGGGAAGCATACAGAGCCTCCCCTGACTCTTGTTTTGTTCCTTGTTTTTAATTTGATCTGCCTTGCCCATTGGAATATATGGGCAGGAGGGGGTTGGGAAGACAAGCATACTGTCAAGTATACTGAAAGTCAAATACTGTAAGAGGAGTTCTACGCTTGTTTCAGTGACAATCTGTTTGGACAGGACAGCTCATTTCTGTGTTTCCATGAGAGAAACCAGTGATTTGGCAAGACTCTGTTTGCAGTTGAAATTATCTCTGGAGCTGAAAATCAAATGACACTGTCAGCACTATCCTATAATGTATTCCTGTCATTGAGCACTTTACGGTGCAACTGATTTGCTTTGCGTGGTCTCTGTCAACACTGGAACAAGCGGGGCCTCAAAACAATAGGTTATGGTACTACTGATTATAAACAGCCTGGCCCTGTACCTTGCAAAAGAACGTATCCCTTTCATGGTCAAAACAATGTGCTCAGAGCTATGAAGAAAGGAAGTGACTCAGGCCTGATCCATGTTTTAGCAGAGCAGCATGTGAGCTGCTTCCCTGTAGCCACATGAAAGGAGTTCAACATGTCATCTGAATCCAACAAATATTTCTGCTATTCTTAGGCATAAATCCAATATCTTTGGTAACAAAGCCCATAGGGGCTTTGGGGGAAAGGTTAAAAATGTGTTAAAAATTTGCCTGCTTGCCCTGTTTTTGTGGGTTGGGTGGTAGGCAGCACCCATCATGCCCTACCAAACAACCCACTTTGGTTTCCTAAGGGCTACCCATGAAGAACAATGGAGTGTTTCGAATTTCCCCATTGTTCCTTATGGCCAGAACAAACTGCACTCATAGAGTGAACTGCACTTGTGTGCAGTTGCACTATGAGTGCACTTTGTTCTCAACCCTGCCTTGAGAAACACTGCAGAAGCACACAGTAAAATGTAATCTGTTCCTCACAACACAGAACACACATTTCAAACACAGTCCAAAGATGGCCAAAAAAGAATGACTGACCCAGAATACACTGCCAGCCACAGTGCCTGAGCTGCAGTAACATCATTGGCACACATTGCTTTCTCACACACAATGATGACTCCTAGCTTCCTAGCATTGCAACAGCTGCCACAGCAGCACCCTTACTTAGCAGCCAGCATCGCCATAAGCTCAACTAGAGCAACTTCAGTCACATTTTGACTGAGTACACCTTGCAATGCAGATTGCAGAGAACAGACCAGAGCCGTGTGTGAAGCACAAGTTAGTCTCAAGGCCAGAAATGGAGTCATCACAGCAATCGCCAAGAAATAGTGTGTGTGCATACACAAAACCAAACCACAACTCAAGGAAGGCAGGCACCCAAGTTCTGCCTTTGTCAGTCTGAGATCCAGCAAAACCAGATAGTTATAAGCAGCAACAGGACAGCATATTATACTTAATGCTGAAAAAAGAAAACCACAGAATCAAACTTTTCTTCCTCCTCTCCTGATATTTCCTTTTCACACAGGAACACACAGCAAGCTGCCATATACTGAGTCAGACCATTGGTCCATCTAGCTCAGTATTGTCTTCACAGACTGACAGCAGCTTCTCCAAGGTTGCAGGCAGGAATCTCTCTCAGCCCTATCTTGGAGATGCCAGGGAGGGAACTTGGAACCTTCTGCTCTTCCCAGAGCGGCTGCATCCCCTGAGCTGGATATCTTATAGTGCTCACACTTCTAGTATCCCATTCATATGCAACCAGGGCAGAGCCTGCTTAGCTAAGGGGACAAGTCATGCTTGCTACCACAAGTCATGCTTGCTACCAGACCAGCTCTCCTCTCCTGGGCTCTCTCTGCCTCCCAGTTTCTTTGAATAAATTTTGGATTTGAAATTCTCTCCTTTTGTGTCCCCCCCTCCTCCTGCCCCCAAGCCAATGGGGGGAACAGTTGCCCATGACAACACTTGATTTATATGATAACAAGCCAGCCAAGACGTAGGCAGATCACAAGCCAATCAGAAGCCAGTGCCAGAAAATAAATCAGCAAGGGGAAAATAGGCATTCAAAATTGTGCTCGGAACGTTGAAACATTTTGATCGAAATGGGGTTGTTCTGCTCTGAGCACAAAACAGGCCCTTTATTTAAAAGACTTGAAATGGCCTGTTTCATGTTCAAACGTTTCACCGTCAAAACATTCTGCACATCCCTATGCCTAAGATAACTAGGGGAAGAACTATATGCTCCCAGATCATTTAATGTAAGGCACATCTTTCTTCCATGAGCTTGAGGAAATTGTCATAAGAGGGTTTTAAGACTGTCCCACTCTGTCAAAGGCACAGGGGAGAACAACTGAACTTGAGACAGTGCTTTATTGGTAAGATAATTTCAGCCTTTTCCACAAGTTCTTTCCTGTTCCTCTGCTTGTATGGGTCTTCAAATAAATGTGAGGTGGTGGGTGGGAAGTCCTCAGATCCTCTCATGGCTTTTTAAAACTGACAGTGCAATATAAGCAGCATTGTCGAAAGGGAAGATAAGCTTTTTCTAGATATTCAATATTTCAAACAAGGAAAGATTTTCGGCCTGATTACATTTCACGTACGTATTTCCCTGTTGCTTTAATACTTGTTTTGGTCCGAAAACTTACTATCTCTAGACATTGTATTTGTCTAGAACAAATACACAAGCAATGTGTCTGTTTATTTAAAGAGCTTACTGAGCTGTGAAGAGTGACATTTAAAACATAAGCATTGTACTTCATTTGATAATGTTATTCAACATTAGGGCCCATTTATGTCAACGTTTAATCATGTGGCACCTAGGTAGCTCAGGTGCTGGAACAGGACTAGGTTACTGCTAGAGTTTTTGGATAAAACCAATCAATTAAAAAAAAAGCCTTCACACAAAAGAATTAAAACCAGTCTGACAATGCTACTCTGATATAAATCTAAACCACATTCTAATTCTACAGTGAATCCCAAAGTTATGAAAATTGGTATTCTAAACACGTTGTCAATATGACTCTAAAACAAAAATGTTAAATAAATCTAGCTATTACTATATTTGTGCAAAAGGTATATGAAGCATGAGTCTTTAAAATCTGATAATAGTTCAGCACCTGATGACATAACAAAAGAATGTTAAACAACGATGGGGCCATTCACACGACCGGGTGTGGGGAAGGCTGTCCCAACTCACCTTCTCCCCAGACGGTAACGGAAATGCTGCTGGAAATGTATCCACGCTCCCAGATAATCTGCGTTGAACCACAGATGCATCCCGGCCTGTGGATATCCCACAATGGACCGTGCCATGAGCATGGTGCATTGATGGGATCCCCCATCAGATGGGCACTCTGTGTCTTGAGACATGGACACAGAGAGGAGAGCTGGTCTTGTGGTAGCAAGCATGACTTGTCCCCATAGCTAAGCAGGGTCTGCCCTGGTTGCATATGAATGGGAGACTTGATGTGTGAGCACTGCAAGATATTCCCCTCAGGGGATGGAGCCGCTCTGGGAAGAGCAGAAGGTTTCAAGTTCCCTCCCTGGCTTCTCCAAGATAGGGCTGAGAGAGATTCCTGCCTGCAACCTTAGAGAAGCCACTGCCAGTCTGTGAAGACAATACTGAGCTAGACAGACCAATGGTCTGACTCAGTATATGGCAGTTTCCTATGTTCCTATGTGATCCTGGCAGCTGGGTTAAGGGAGAGCTTGTTCCTTTAACCTTGGCTAAGAGCTAGGCTTGGGAGCGGGGGTTAGGCTGGGCGGGAGCCTAACCCACGCAGATCCCAGTGCTCCACATGAGCAGCCTAGCCCAGGCAAGGCTGCCATAACCTGGGCTAGGCTGCTCATGAGAACAGCCTCAATAGCTACATTAAGATAGCTTTTAAACACTATGGCCTGAATGCTACAGTCTGTGGTGCATGCAAAACAACTGAGGCTGTATGTTTAGACTGCAGATTGGAATCCCACCAATCAGCTGTTCGGCAGGGAAGAGGGAGAAGGGGGAAACTAAATCTGATCTCCCCATCCCTCTCCCAAACAGGTAATTAGATGTCAGTTTTGTGCTTATATATGCAAGACCCTATCCAGCTAAGGATATGTATGGAGAAACTGCTTCCACACATGTATTTCCCCTAGATGAAATGGGGTGTGATTTATCACGTATATAAATGTGATCAATTTAATCACATTAAATGTATGTGATTTAATATCTAGACCCCTGGATTCTCTTAATAAAAGACAATCCAGGGGTCTAGATATTTTTCATAAGGAACCCAAGCAAATGTACACCTGATTATGTTGCTCCAGCATGACTGATGTAGTGCAGGGCATCCAACTTGCAAGCAAAGTCAGCTTCATTACTTCTCCTTTTTCCAGTGGTTAGAGAAGCAAAAAATGAGGATGCAGTAATGAGAAAAATCACCTTATAATCTGAAGCCAGTGTACCTGACCCAGAAGGACCACTGCTAATTAAAACAGTATGCGTAGGCTGAAGATGGCAAGAAAAACAGCAATTGAACTAATCAGAGGGCATGTGTGTATAAGGGCGTGATCTAAAGCTCATTAACATCAGTTGAGGATTGTAAGTTCATTGGTAGAAGAATCAGATTCATGATGCAGAACTCATTCTATAGCTTCATGATACGTAAGATATACACTACATATAGTATTCTCTCAGGAATCTGCCCATGCACTACTCCTAACAGGGATGATATACATGGAAGATATGTGTTTCTGTGTATTTGGTATGTGATCTGACATGTGCTTGTTCTACTCTGGTGAAGCTTGATCATGGGTCAACCCAGAAGTGGTTAACCTCCTGACTGCTGGACAGTGAGTGAATGTCAGAGATCAGGAGTGCTAGATATATTTAGTAACTGGTCCAAATGATCTACTAAATAGTCATAGCCAAGTAACCCCTGCTAACTTGGCAAAGAGGCACCTTTTAACATGGTGATTCTCTTTTAGTTAGCAGGGGGAGAGGAATTGGCCCTATCCACTCCCAGCACAGTACCTCCAGTGACTGTTGCTGGTGTATATCTTATCTTATGTTTCTTTTTAGATTGTGAGCCCTTTGGGGACAGGGATCCATCTGATTTATTTACTGTATTATTTCTCTGTGCAAACCGCCCTGAGCCATTTTTGCACTGCCCAGAGCCATTGGATGGGGCGGCATAAAAATGTAATAACTAACTAACCAACCAGCCAGCTCTGGGCCTTGTGAAGCAGGCAGATAACAGCTGCCATTCTTGGGCCTGGTTTGCTTTCCCACGAAAAGGTGGAGATGGGGGAGTAACTACAAGGCAGTTTCTGCCTCAATCATAGAATTGTACCCACATGCTAGATTAACTGACATTGCAGATATAGGATTGAAAGTTGGTTAATAAAGTTGTGCTCTGATTATGAAGTCAAACAGCATGCTTGGCTCTTATTCAGGAGTTCAGATATAAAGCATTCCAGTAGGTATTCCATTGAAAGCAGTACACCATTACTAGGCAGCATCTGCCCTGGCATGCAGATGTGAACGTGCACCTGTACAGAAATGGCATTTTCTTAAAGTGGGTCTACTCTTACCTAATATATTTGTGGACTACAGTTCAGTTCCCAGACTCATTTTTGATATGGTAAATTCCCCACAATGTGACTTTCCCCTGTGATGTTCATATGGAGAAGTTTCTTTTGAACAGGGCCTCACACAGTGAGAAGAGGGCTGCGGTTTGTCATGTCCCGCAGAATTTGAGCTTTCAGTCGTTTTCCAAAGATGTGGCACCTCTCAGATCTCAGCAAGTTGGGGGCATATTCAGGAGAGGTGGTCACATTGAAGTGACAGGTGAAATTCACATTGTAGTGACTTTTCCACATCAAAAATGAACAAGACAACCGAGTTTTGAGAGAATGGGGGAGGGTACTCCAGCATTAGGCTGCAATACATTACACCATTAATTTCAAAAGGATTTTTACTCACTTAACTTGCAGTAACAAAGAGCAGATTTCACGATTAAATTAAAAGTAGCTAGAAAAAAGTATTTCGAGATATTTATGCAAACCTTGGTTAGGAAACCGGTTAGGAAGAAAAATACCAGTATGACGAAGTAATTTTCACTATAGTCTCATGACATACACTCAACAGTGCAGACTGTTTAGGCTGTTCCACATCAATGTGTGCTTTATGTACATTATTGGCTCATACATGTGTACCAGCATAGATACAGCCTTAGAACCACTGCTTTTAGTCTACTGATTATAGAATGCTTTGCTGATTCGCTGAAGAGTAAAAATCACTCTTTTGAGTGATTAATTGATTTGTTAAATGTGCATATTACTAAATCTTTTAAATTCTCTCTCTCTCTCACACACATACTTTTGAGATATAATTTTCAATTTAATAATAAAAATCTACCACTCATTTTCAGAAGGAACAACTATCTTTAATGTGAAGGTACCCCAGCCTTCGGATTACAGAAAGAATCTCTTAATGCTTATGTATGTATGCATGTATGTATGTATGTATTTAACATATTTTATACTGCCCCAAACTTACATCTCTGGGATTATAGCATTTGTCTCTGCAGACAATCAGTTGAAGTGTGAATAGTGCGGGGGTGAGACTTCGGATTGCAGTGGCTACAGCCTCCCTTTAAAAAATACTTCTGAAGATGGCTAGCGTCAATGACGGTAGGAGGTCTGTCTGGTCTGGGAACTGATGGTTCTGGATGTGGCTGAATTTCACCTGAAGGATCAGGAGCAAGATTTAGGAATGCTTCTGGACTTAGCATTGTTTCTGAAACCTTAAATGGAAGCCATGTGGAGGACTACTTTATTAGCTTTGGTTGATTTGCCAGCTGTGAAAAACCTCCTAGAAAAGGATGATGTGGTTAAAACTATATATGCCAAAGTAACCTGAAGGCTGGATTACTATCTAGAGCTGCCTTTGAGCACTGTTCAAAATATGGCAATGCTCTTGCAGGTGTTCTCTCAGAACACCTGTGCTGCTGAGAGGTCTGCACAGGCTCTTAATATGTTTCTGAGCATAGTTCAGAATGCTGGTCTTTGTGTAAGAACAGGGGCGTAGCAAGGTTGAAGTGGGCCCAGAGACAAGATTTTAAAATGGCCTCTCCTCACTGAAGCTCAGCTCATGAAGTAAAGAAATTTTAAATGAGGCTGAATAGTGGTAACAAAAAGTATATCTCTATATATAAATAACACCTAGGTGCCACAATAGAACATCATCCTAAATTATTTTTTAAAAGGTTTTGTAAATTGTGGATGATGCAAGTCATTTAATGGTACTAGAGTAAGACATTCGGTTCTGGTAGCTCCAGGTCTTAACACTCAAATCAATTTCGGAGGATGAATACAACTGAAAGGAGCTCAGGCGGGTGTGTGGCTGGGGGAGTCAATCATGTGACTTGCCTCTGGGCCCCCCCCAGGCAGTGGGCCCCCAGACAACTGTCTCCCCTTATACTATTTTAGTTATGCCCCTGTGTAAGAAGGGTCTTGATACAGTTTAAGGGGCACATTTTCTTGTATGGGGCTCATACAAGAAAATGTAAATAAACTGAGCAGGGTCCTTTATGCAGTGGCACCCTCAAGTTATCTTAGTTTATTTTGAAGGTTATTAAAGGCTATTTTGTTCCAGCAGATCTTTGTGATGGTGGTGGTGGTGGTGGTGGTGGGAATTTACACTAATGAACTGTTATGTTTTTGCTGTGCTGGTCTTGGACTGTAATAAAGATGATTGATTGATTGATTGATTGATTGATTGATTGATTGACTTGCTCAGGAGATTTTAATCTGGCTTTGCTGCTGATCTGTTTTTCTGTATGTAACTTTAATGAATATTGTTGCATCAGTATTGGGGTTTTAAAAATTATACAGTTAGCCATCTGAGAGCATTGTGTGGAACCATCATGTGGAACTATGTGTGGTAGGATCACAACCTTAAAATCTCAGGGGATGAATGGTCACAGAGATTTTTGGTAACATCTACCCCCCCCCCCCCAAAGATGGGAAATAAGTAATAGCATTGTTGCACTTACAGCTTTCTTTGTGTTATCATCCCTACTCCCAAATGATTTGGGTAAAACTGCTTCATTTTTGCATAGAGGAAAGGGTCAGGGTCAGGTTAGGATAACAATGGGCTTTTTTTTTTTTTTTTACTTTCTCTATGGAATTATCTTTAGAGGACATACCTGCCAATTTCCATTTCCATTCTTCTGACAATATTGATAAAATTTCTTAGTAGTTTTTGAGTTTTAAAAACTTTTAAAGCTTATAGAACACCACTAGAAAAGCTCTTAAAATAGCTGCTGCAGGACAATAAAAACACTGCTGCTACCTGTAAACATATGTATTTGGATATTTCTTTTACTCTTTTGTGTTAAATGTAACCCACTGACTATAATGAACTATTACTACTACATAAATAAATATATAATAAACTATTATTATTACTAAATTTTAAAAAAGTTGTTCTAGTAAGAACTAATCAGCCTACTTTCCTTTCTCTGTCTACAACTGGACTACATTTGGTCTAGATCAGTTAGACAGTCCACAAGTTAGTGCATTTGCACCTCAAAAATTCACACAGCCGCCATCTTGGATCGTGGTGGTTGATCACAAACTACAGCATTGAGGTTTCTCCATGCGCTGTCCCTACAGCTGAAGCAAATTTGGTTCAAATCAGTGTAGCGGTTTGCAAGTTAGCCCACTTGCACCTCAAAAGTTTACGCCTCCAACATCTTGAATCAGGGTTGATGACATTATCACAGACTATACCATTGAGTTGTACGTGGGTGTCACTCAATACAACTGTACCTAATTTAGTTCAAATCAGTTAGACAGTCCATAAGTTAGACCACTTGTGGCTCAAACATTCACGTGTCCACCATCTTGGGTTTGGGGTAGATGCCCAAACAATCATCACAAACAATGTCATTGAGGTTCCCCCATGTGCCCCTACAGCTGTAGCAAATTTGATTCAAATTGGTTAGGCAGTTCACAAGTTAGCCCACTTGTGCCTCAAAAGTTTACGCATCTGACATCTTGAATCAGGGTGGATGACATCATCACAAGCTATGCCATTGAGGTGTCCCTGTGTGTCATACTCACAGGGTACACACAGGTGTACCCTGTGTGTCATACATTGAGGTGTCCCTGTGTGTCATACTCACTGCAACTATACCTAATTTGGTTCAAATTGGTTAGACAACACAAATTAGCCCACTTGCACCTCTGATATTCATGTGGCTGCCATCTTGGAGTGGATGACATCATCATACACCATGCCATTTGGGCTTCCCTATGTGCCCCTACAGATGTAGCAAATTTGGTTCAGATCGGTTAGGCGATTCACAAGTTAGCCCAATTGTGCCTCAAAAGTTTACATGTCTGCCATCTTGAATCAGAGTAGATGACTTCATCACAAACCACATAGTTGAGGTGTCCCTATGTGTCCCCAGAGCTGTAGCAAATTTGATTCAAATTGGTTAAGCAGTTCATAAATTAGCCCACTTGTGCCTCAAAAGTTTACACGTCCGCCATCTTGAATCAGAGTGGATGACTTCATCACAAACTATTCCATTGAGGTGTCCCTGTGTGTCACTCACTACAACTGTATCTAATTTGGTTCAAATCAGTTAGACAGTCCACAGGTTAGCCTATTTGCACCTCAAACACTCATGCATTCGCCATCTTCATTTGAGGTAATTGACATCATCATAAACGATGCCATTGAGGTTTACCCATGTGCCCCTAAAGCTATAGCCAATTTGGTTCAAATCAGTTAGGCTGTTCAAAAGTTAACCCACTTGAGTCTCAAAAGTTTAAATGTCTGCCAGCTTGAATCAGGGTGGATGACATCATCACAGGCTATGCCACTGAGGTGTCCTTGTGTGTCAATCACTGCAACTGTACCAAATTTGGTGCAAATTGGTTATACAGTTCACAAATTAGACGGCTTGCATATCAGATGTTTACATGGCCATCATCTTGATTTGGATGACATCAGCAAATTTAGTTCAAATCGGTTAGGTGATTCACAAGTTAGCCCACTTGCGCCTCAAAAGTTTATGCATCTGCCATCTTGGATTGGGTTGGATGACATCATCACAAACTACGCTGTTGAGGTGTCCCTATGTGTCCCTAC
The DNA here is from genome assembly GCF_027244095.1 of Hemicordylus capensis. Lineage (NCBI taxonomy): Eukaryota > Metazoa > Chordata > Lepidosauria > Squamata > Cordylidae > Hemicordylus > Hemicordylus capensis. Next base: position 221,754,317 of record NC_069659.1, on the reverse strand, counting down.
AACTGTGCCCTATTTGGTTCAAATTGATCCAGGCGTTCCAAAGTTGATAGTGGGGGTGACACATAGACACACATTCACATTCACACACACAGAATGCAGGGTGATCTCATAAGCCTACTGGAAAGTAGGCTAAAAATGTATGCCAGAGCTGAAAGTAAACTAGTGATTCAGCAAGAGTCTCAGTACAGTAAAGAACAAGGACTAATGCTCTCACTTAGACGAAAGAAAACTGTAGGAATCAGAAATTCACAAAAAAGTACAAAGAATATACTAAAGGTTGTAATGGATTAGAACAATAGTCTTTCGCAACTGGAGGTCTGGGCTCCAACTGTGGGTTCATCAAAGGCAATATGATTTTGATTGTCACTTAAGTGCCAACCCGAGTTAAGAAGAAAAAGAAGGGAGTAGGGGGAGAGATAACACCAATCTTGTTTCAAACAGATTTGCAGCTTTCACAGGAAAAATGACTGGCATTCCAACAGCTGTGGATTAGACCTCCCCCCACCAACCTGAACATTTATTATTACTGCTGGCTGATTACTTCCTGCAAACCATTACACAGATTTATGCCTTTCTAAATGGATATATTAAATACAAGCCTTCTGTGTGTCCATTCTTACCTTCCTGATGCCTTCAGAAGGGTTTGCTACGCAGTTGTCAGCTCCATTATTCTTACTGATTGTCTTCCATAGCTCAGCAAAGGTGCTGTCTTGCTCTAAAGGGTTTGTCCCTTTTGCTTTAAAGTATTCATACACTGCAGAATCCCTGACAGTACCATAAGACACCTCCATTTGCTTGGAAAGATCCTGAAATGTTCTGAAATGCAAGAATAGTAAAAATATTAGTGGGATGTGTGACAACTCTGTGTTTACTAGTTAAATAATTTTTTTTCTTTCGCTGATTGAAGAGATCAGCAGAAGTCTTGGGGTTAAACTACATATGACTGGATCTCCTGGTTTTTAAAAAAAATCTTAAAAGCAGCTGGGGGGCAAATTCTATCATGGAAATACTGCTGAGGGAGAGGAGAGAGTTTAACCCTTCCTCTCATGCCATTTCCCTGTTAAAAATCAACCTCTTCTAAAGCAATAAGCCCTGAACAGGGAAAAATACCAGTACAAATGAGTACCTGTCTCTTTTTTTCTCAACAGAGTTAACTGTAAATTCAGTGGCAATTTCAATTGTGAATGTGGTGTGGGGGAAAGGGGTTAACCCCACCCCTAACACTGTTGCCCTGATCCAATTCTGGGACCCCATAACAGCTTTTTAAATTTTTAGGGGAAATGTTGGGAGATCCAATGGCAGATCTTCCCCAATACTCTGTTGTTTGGCTTTTGTATTCAGAGTCTTTCTACCACTGGTGGCTGGTCAAGTCTGAAGTTGGTGCGGCCAGTTGGGTTTTCTGACGCCCCACTACAACTGTGTTTAAAGATAAGGTAAAGTGTGCCGTCAAGTTGGTGTTGACTCCTGGCGACCACAGAGCCATATGGTTGTCTTTGGTAAAATACAGGAGGGGTTTACCACTGCCATCTCCTGTGCCATATGAGATGATGCCTTTCAGTATCTTCCTATATCACTGCTGCCCAACATAGGTATTTCCCATAGTCTGGGAAATGTAGCAGCGGGGATTCGAACTGGCAACCTCTTGCTTGCTAGGCAAGTCATTTTCCCGCTGTGCCATTAGCCTGATCTATATTAAATGTGCTGCTGTATATATAAATATATTTGGAAGTCTGATGATTTTTAATAATATGTATATAGAGTCATTATTGGATTTTTGGCGATCATTATTGTTTGTGAATTTAAATAATATCTTATGCCACTACAACAGACATACTTGGGGGGGAGGGGTACACACTTTTGGATATCCACTGTATGCCAATGAGAAGCCTTTAAAGATTCAGCAGGTAGTACGTAGTATAGTATCTGCATGAAATTAATATGCCAACTGATATCGCTTAACTCCATTGCCCCAACTAACCTACTTTATAGTACTTTCAGCACGGTTCTTGAAATGGTATCTATGAAGTACTTTTAACAGTCAAATGTAAGATAAATACTATTATTCACCATACTGAACACCAGTTCCCATATTCCCCAAAGATAAAGTCTCTCCTACAATACACACATATAAAAACATAGACACAGCTAAAGGTAACTTCCTGTGATCTTTTAACACCCTCCTCAAGGATCCATAGTTCCCTTACCGGCAGGTCTATCCAAGGACACACACACACACACACACACACACACACACACACACACACACACACCAGTTTAGCACAGTTTAGAGCAGGGATTCTCAAACTTGGGTCCTCAGGTGTTATTGGACTTCAACTCCCATAATCCCCAGCCTCAGTGGCCTTTGGTTGGGGATTATGGGAGTTGAAGTCCAATAACACCTGAGGACCCAAGTTTGAGAATCACTGGTTTAGAGGATATAAAGACCAATTGTTTATTTGTTTGTTTGTTTATTATTAAAAATTTTATACCGCCCTTCCAAAACGCTCAGGGCAGTTTACATTAAAACACCATTAAAATCAATTAACAATTAAAACTGAATTATAAAACTGCATAAAATAATTAACAATTAAAACATCATAAAACACCAATTAAATAGCCAAGACAATTTAAAAACAAATTTTAAAAAGCTGAGAAAGCTTGATTAGACAAATTCATAGAGAAAGAGAGGTCTATGCTAACCCCCTGCTAACCAAACAAAGAGGCACCTTTTAAAAGTGGTGATTCTCTTTATTTAGCAGGGGGAGAGCAACTGGCCCTATCCAGCCTCAGCACAGCATCCCTCCAGTGGCTCTTGCTGGTGTCTACCTTAAGTTTCTTTGTAGACTGTGAGCCCTCTGGGGTCAGGGGACCATCTTATTTATATATTATTTACTTTTCTATGTAAACCACTTTGAGAACTTTGGTCGAAGAGTGGTATATAAATATTTGTTGTAGTAGTAGCAGTAGTAGTCGGAGGAGTAGTATCACTAGCTGTTTGTCATGATGGCTATAATGTGAATCATCCAGAGTCAGGGTCAATATACCTTTGAATACCACTAAGTGTGGTCAAGAGGTTATTCAAATTCGCAGACAAGTGGACAAGTACAACTCTTTTTCTCATACACACAAAAAATAAAAAATAGATCAGGGTTACCTTGATCTATCAAGATGGAAAAGGCACCAAACTGCAGACAATATAGACAAATACATATTGACCACCAATCTGATCTCAAACCATACCTGGATTTACCCCATTTTTTAAGGATCTAAGAATGAGCAAGCATTTCAGTGCCAGGGCAAAATGCATCTTTTAAAACAATTCCTCATGATTCATTTTACCAAACCTTATTCTGATGCAACCCCCCCCCCCCCAAATCACAAAATAATGTATTATTTTAATATTTAATATATTTAATAAGATGGATATTTTATTCTACTGCAAGCTTATAAAAACAGACAATATGTAAATGATATCGGTATGCACTGCTGTTATAAACACAGATCAGGGTTTGGGTTTGGGTTTGTTTTTTTAAAACAACCTAAAGTCTTCCTTGGGGAGAGCCATCTGGGTGCACAGAGAACCATTTTCTCATTCCTTTTATTACTGTTTTATTTATTATTTTTATTTATCAAATTTGTATACCTTCCCCAAACTTTCGTCTCTGGGTGGTTTTTGCTATGTAAACTGCTCAGAGAAGCAGGCATTTCCTCCCCCTGGGTTAATATGGGCCACATTCATACGTAATGTGGAGCCACAGGTCCAATGGGCATGCAGTTCCACTCCCCACATCCCACTCTCTTGTCCAAATTCGGATTTAAGAGAGAACAGGTTGCCTGCAGTCAGCGAGATTGCAGAGAGGAGGGGGAACTGGCTGCATGGACTTCCTTCTTGCATGAAGGACATCTTGCACAGCCAATCATGGCCAGAGAGAGAGAGAAGCCTCCTCCCTCAACCCCAGTTGAAGGGAAAGCAGCCTGCAGTTCAAATTCGGACACAAAGCAGGCTACATTGAACCTTGGGTTCACACAACAAAACTCACTGCAACCCGAGGGGTCAAACTGGAGTTCCACAGAGAAAACCTTGGGTCACTCATATCCTGGAACCAGAGTTGCAAGTATTCAGACATAATGGCTTGGAAAGCTCTGGCCCCTTAAACACGTTACATGCAAATGCAGCCAGGGTGAAAAACACTGGTGGTGGTGGGGATCCTGCAGGAACAGCTTCAGTAGAAGCTGCCAACACTAACTGGGATACAAATTTGAGAACAAAGCCCTGCTGGCCTAGGCCTACTTACCTTGAATTCCATCCACTGGAGCCAGGTCTGTGTATAGAAACAGCAAAGCAAAAGGGGAGGGTAATACTCTGCTCTTTAGAACTGTGCCTCTTCTTCCCAATATGCCAATTGGTCTTAAGTGGTCTATGACTGTAATAAAATCTATCTATCTATCTATCTATCTATCTATCTATCTATCTATCTATCCCAATTGGTCTCTATGGGCATGGCCCAGGCCTCAGACTGCAAAGTTGACCACTCAGAGAGAAGTTATATCTGAAGGAGTATCCAAGGGACTGGCCCTGCCCAAGGCTACTTTATGCCATTGCATTTCATGTGACTGGCTGGAAATCTATTTTGCTGAAAATTTCTATTGCTGATCATTTGCTAACTCAGCAGTTCCCATGGGATTTTTTCCTGCCCAAAGGGGGCCAAGACAAGAGAAGCCAGTTTGGCCCTCCCTATATTTAGAAGACTGGAGAAAAGAAACCTTGTCATGTGATCTGTAATCTGCAGGCCCTTCCTCTGCCAGCGAGAGCCTGGACTCAGGATTCAGACAAGACAGAAGCAATGGAAAACCTAAAGTAAAACTAGGATTAAATAGTCAGCAGTGATTAAAGTCACACAGAAATATTTGTTTAATTGATTTAATTAAATATTTAATTTCTTCCTTCTTGTCTTGGGAGGGCCTTGCCCCATTTGGCCCTAAAGAGGAGCCTCCACTGCATTCTACACATTATGCACACAGAGATAACAGAGAGCTGGGTCATATTCTTGAATGCTCTCTCAACTTTTTTTTTAATTGCTGCATGTAGTGAACTAGCACATCTGAACAGCTTTGTGTAGTCATAGGGGTGTAGCTATAATTGAGTGGATTAGTTCAAAGAACCCGGGCCCCCTGGCTCCTGAGGGCCACCCAGCTCCACCCCTCCCTATTTTCTTCATTATCTCCCTGACCCTGAGGGGCCGCCGGGGAGAGGGTAAACACGGGCCCCCTCTCCCAAGCTATGCCCCTGTGTAGTCAATTTTCCTGATGTGCTAGTATATCACATGTGGTGAGCTTAGTGAGGGAGCATTCAAAAATATTAACCCCGCCCCCAACATACATCTGCAATCTGATATGGAACAGTGCACACTTATACCGCCTCAATGGATGTGATGCATATATCAGATGTCAAGATCCTTTCTTACATTAACTTTGTGGCATGTGACTACAATGTAGCTCCTTGAAACATGAAGGTCAAGCTTGGATCTCTAGACCGTGAGGGAAGAGCTCACATTGCAACTCTTCATTGTAACTCTTCAATGCAAGCTAGCACTGCTCACGTTTCCTAAAAAGGCATTGCAGGGCATGCAACAGAGGGTTTTTCCCCCCATGGGACTCAAAAATTTGGGGGTTTTTATCTCTTCATTACAGGCTTTATTGAAAAGGGTAACAGAGAGGAATAATACAATAGACAGCTCAAAAGAAAGAAAATCCTATTATTATAGTAATATCAGATGTGTCAATTTGAGAATTGTATCATCTATCTAGTTCATCTATCAGTACCATATTCTTAATAAGCTGTCATCGTTCATTCACTGTTTGAAGTTTAAGAAAGGTTCTTCTAAATCATGTTGCTTCCGCAATCTCTTAAATCATTAATAACCATTCTTTTTTTGAAAGTTCAGTATGTGCTTCCTAAAATTTAGTCTAAGTAATCTGATTACAACCCATAAGAGGACAATATTCTTCAGCGCCTACATATATTACATAACTTAGAAGAAATATTAACAGGTTTAAGGATTTTTAAATATCATATGTAAGAACATAAAAACACTGCTGCCAAAGGTCTATCCAATCCAGCATTCTGTTTTCCATCAGAATGCCAACTGTTGGCCGATTGCTCTGTATCTGATCTATCTGATCACAAAAAAAGCTGCTTGGAATGGAACTTTTGGCCAACCAGATGCTTCTGGGAAACCCAAAAGTAGAGCACATAAAGGCAAGAGTACTCCTCAGTTGTTGTCTCCCCTCAAGTAACTGGAATTCCAAGGAATTCAGTGGAAATAGCTAGTAATGTAACATAAACTATATTCCAAAAATCTCAAGCTTTTATCCATTTCCACCATATGTGGAAATTTCCCAACATTTCCACCACATGTGTACCAAATCCTCCTTCTCTTGATGACAGAACCAAGGATTTCCATTGCTTGTGTTGTAAAGAATTTTCATTGGGAATATATGCCTATTTTAAAACAGATCTCCTTTAAATTTGGGCCAACAAGAACTTTGAACCCCTTGCCAAAAAAAGAAGATGAAAAGCCCATGTTTAATCCACTGTTAGTGGATTAAGACCATTTTCCCTCTTCCTCATATGGTTTTTATGCCATTCACTTATCATTGCCAACAGAAAGTAATAGAACTTTGGTAAAAACTTTCTCCAAGATGGATTTTTCATATTCTGTAAGTTTTCCAGAGAGACTAAACTTTATCTACTGTTTACATTAACATTTCATCTGAAAAATATATATATTGAAGGTGGCTAATATAATTTTGATGCATTGACTGGTCTGGTTCCCCCGGTATGTGTATGTGTGTGAGAGGGGATGTCCCAGGCTCCAATTCCCTTGGTTTGTGTGTGTTAGGGGGGCATCTCAGTGGTGCAGGGTCACCTAGAGTCTTAGGGTCTTCCCATCCTTTCTCATCCCCTGAACAAAGTTAATTACTTGGTCAAAGTTAATTACTGAGACAAAAGGTGATAGATATATCCAGCACTAGCTTGACCTGATATTTATGCCGTGATTCTAATAATGATTTAAGTTTGCCTTCTTTACCCATTCCTATGAGTGTAGTAGAAGCTATCTATAGAATTGGGTGAGAGGAGTCTGATCACAATGGTAATCCAACCAATCTAATAACTGTATAGTACAGATGTGTGACAAGGTAATGTTATATTTGGTATTTCTACCCTATCATTCTCCTATCCATCAAAACAATTTTCTGTTTGATTTTTGACTTTTTATAGCTCCTGATCAACATTGTCAGCACATTCTGCCAATCTCTTAGCATCTTATCTGGAATTGGGACTGAGCTGGCCCTACCTGCATTTGCAGTTGTAGGATTCACAAGCAGTACATAATGAATGAATGAGAAGGGAATACACTGGAAACATGCAGAAGAAATACATAAGAGGCAAACTGTGCTAAGATAGCATTATAAAATGCTCTCTCCTCCATTCTGCATTAGCACTACTGTTCAAAGCATAGTGATATGAATGAATTATACATGAAAGAAAAATAAAATTAAACAATGATGATTTCACAATGAAGACATCTTTCTAATTATTGTTCATTAATTACATAGAGTTAGAGCAAAACACCCGCATGCTGTAGCAGGCATATGGAGAGCAATGCTGTCAAAGAGTGGAAGACTGAATTGTCTCTTCCATACTTTGCTCTCCCTGTCTCACGACAACAACATAAACAAAAACAAAGCTTTGATGAATGTGGGAGATCAAAATGAATTACACAGCTGAGCCTAAATATGAAACTCTTCTAAATTATTGCTGTGCCAGACACCACTAAATGAATATATAACTGTCACGGACCACCAGAGCTATCGCTTTCATCTCGCACATTTGAAACGGTAATTTCCTTCTCTTTATTAGTATTTATTCACTGACTTTTTAAAGAGGCCAGATAAGCAGGGAACATTTTGACCATCTTCATCAAACTGGATAATTAATTAACATTTTTCCAAATATTTTCCAACTATAGGTTGGTTCACACATGCTCGTACATCACTTGTTCTCTTGCTTTTTGATAGCTCTAGGCTGTGTCTCTGCTGAAAAGAATTATGTTTGAGATGGCATTGAGTGATTACTATTTAGCAATATGAGCCCCAGCAATGTATGTAAGCTTTACAGAGCAACATCAGCAAAAGAGATAAGCCCCTGCCCCAAACTTCTTACAATTCAGATTTCTCAGGAAAGAGAAGGTTGTGAGAAAACTAGGGAGGTAAAAGGAGCAAACAAAACAAGGGAGAAAAACAGTCCCGCTACCCCATCTAGTGAGTGGCTGTGTCGATTATCATGTGTTTGGTGGGGTGTATGCTGGCATCAGAGTTACTACCAAATCAACCTCAAGGTTCTCCTCAAGGCTCTCACAACAAGGCCCTCATCCAGCTAAAGTCGCATTGGGACTTATTCACAATTAAGTTTAGCTGGATTGGGGTCATAGATGAAATTATCTCACAAACTGAAAACTGGCAGAGGTAACATTTATTTATTACATTTCTAGACTGTTTTTCTAGAAAAACTATATACACTCAAAATGGTGTATAACTGTAAAGATCTCAACATTTAAAAATATAATATAAAACTACATTACAAAAATACTGATAAAAAGCCAGCAGCAGTGACACATAGAAGCCACACAATAGCAGCAATCAGCAATACAATTAAACGTTTGACAAATGCCTGGCTTAACAGAAAGGTCTCTGACAATGGAATGTGCCAGACCCTTCAAGCAAGGGAGTCCTAAAACCTAGGTTGCATAACCAAGATCACCGCCCTGCTGCTGTGCACCCACTGGATGGACATATACACAGATTGTACATGTGTTGAAAACATTGTGTGAACTGGGCTTCATTTGGAAGTCATGTTTATTTATTTGTTTGTTTATTGTTTGATTGCTCTGCCGCTTTTCATTAAAATAATCCCAAAGCGGGTTACAATATAATTAAAACAATGCACTATTAAAATACAAAAAAATACAGATATTAAAAATAAATATTAAAATATATAAAACAGCAATACAAAAAACACAAAGCCACAGCAGCAAAAACAATACTAATATTAAAACATTAATACTAAACTAGCTGACCCAGCTAGTTCTCCCTGTCTCCCCCACTGCCGGCAACTGATCCGGCTCCCTGCCCGATCTTCATTTCGTCCCCATCCCTTCAGTCAGTTCATTCTCACCCCATCCCTTCAGCCCTAATTTTGCCACCCGTGCCACCACCTGCTCAGTTGTCCTCCTCACGAGGAAGTGAGTGGTTGGACCTGATATGCACTCTCCCGCCAGCTTGCAATGCTGCCGCCTCCTCCTCCTCCTCGACCTCCCTCCCTCCTCGGCAGGCTGGCTCGGTGAGAGGCTCCCCCTGCTGTGCTCTGCTCTGTTCTGCGTTGCCAGGAAATCTCGCGAGAGCTGCCACACACGGAATTAGCAATGCCTTAGAGAATTATATAGAGAGATAATACTAATGATACTTCTAATCCCCTGCTAACTTTATTTATTATTTATTCGATGTATTTATTTATTCGATTTTTATAACGCCCTTCCGAGCTGGCTCAGACTTGGCAAAGAGGCACCTTTTAACGTGGTGATTCTCTTTATTTAGCAGGGAGAGAGTAAATGGCCCTATCAACCCCTAGCACAGTACTTCCAGTGACTGTTTCTGATGTCTATCTTATGTTTCTTTTTAGATTGTGAGTCCTTTGGGGACAGGGATCCATCTTATTTATTTATTGAGTCTCTGTGTAAACCACCCTGAGCCATTTTTGGAAGGGCGGTATATAAATTAAATAAATAAATAAATAAATAAATAAATAAATAAATAAATAAATAAATAAATAATCCCAAGTTTTTGTGAATTGGATATGCTTGGTCTGTACTGGGAGAAAGTCACATACTCAAAGGTACTTTATTCTTCCCCAGGACTATGAATTTTAATGGTTCCTGATAACAATCAGTTAAGAGTGGTTAGCAACTTTTATTTACAAGATAAGGAGGAGAGATATTTTGAAAGGTCTGAGAAATCAAGAGAGGCAATATCTGTCTCTTCCCTTAGTGTAAGTAGCAGCAGTTTAGCTAGGGGAGGTTGGGCCTGTTTTCCGCCTCCACCCTGGTGGCTCCTATCCCTTTGCTGTCAGTACCTAACTGCCAGTCTGGGCAGTTTGCCCAGGAGGTGGAAAAGCCCACCAGTGCCGCCACATCATCACTGCCTCAAGCCCACCACCGGCACATGCTCATCCATGTGCAGTCAGTTCCAAGTCAGGCAGCAGGAGGAAGCCCTTGTTAAGAGGCTTTCATCCTTTCCAACCATCCGGGGAGAATGCATGTCTAGTGCTGCATGTGGAGTGGCGGTGCAGCAGGGCGGGTGGCAGCAAGTTGCATGTGAGGAGCCAGCAGAAGGAATGGGCGGTTGCCCAATGGGGAAGGTGAGAGGTGGCTCCCAGATACTGGGCAGCTCATGTTCCTTGAAAACATCTGCTCGATTATAGCTCCACCCCGGATAAGTAGATGGCACTGAGTCCTACAGAATTCACAGCTGAATTCTATAGAGAATTCAAGATCTTCCTCTACATTTCTAGTTGCTCTCTTTCATCTTTGGCTCCATCACATATGGAATTTATGGAACAGGGGGTTTGTGAAGAATCTGATAAACAAGAGAACTGTCATAAATCATTTTGTTCATTAAACAGAAATCAGTGACAACAATAGCACATGGATTTCTCATGTGGATTCAGTGACTGACATCCAGAGCAACAAAGAGTGGCTGTGCTAAGAAGACACTTTCATGCTTTGGATAGCTGTCCTAGTTGCACAGCATCAGTATGAAGTCAGCGGGAGTCAATTTTGATTATTTGCTCTGGCTCTGTAAGTGCCCTGTGTGGTACAAAATATGTCCCTGAGGGTTGTGTGAGGGACATATTTTTGAGTGACACAGGGCACTTCCAGAGCTAGAGCAAATTGTTGAAATTCACACACACACACACACACAACACAACACACACACATAGACACTTTGGAGAGCTTTCCTACTACCGCTGCACCCAGATTCAAAGTATGGACTTCTCTTCCTGGCTCATGTACACTTTGTTGCTCCAGATGTCAGCCAATGAGTTTATTATTATTATACAGATATATGGCCCAATAGACCTAACTCTACACATGATTTTACGCCCTTTATAGGAAACATAAATATATATGCCTTTCTTCCTGTTCACTTTTAGCGAACATTCAAATTTGCCATTTTCACAATTCATCCCAAATCCCCACAATTCTTAACCACTCACTACAAACAAGACACTTCAGTGAGTGTCTCTAGATACCCCTTTACCACAGAGCACCCTGCATCTACTACTACAAAAGCCTTCGAGCCCTTAAGCTGATTGAAGCATCTAAAGTGGTTTAAGTTGCTTTAAGGACTTCTATCATTTTAAGCTCTTAAGCAGCTTTAAATAAGGCTTGCGAACAGCATCAGTCTCTATTTGCTGAACATTTATGAATGGCTGGGGCCGATGTCCAAAATTGCCTTGGAGCCCCAAATCCACCTTCTTTTCTGCCCTTCTGGATATATCTTGAATGTAGCCTTAAGATATGTCACTCTGGAGAAGACAGAACTAGAGACACCAAGAACTGATGAATGAAGAGCTGAGTGCTAATAACAGACTTATAAATATGCCATTCTACATTTAAATATTCTAAATGATTAGACAGTGCAGATTGCTAGCGTTTGATCAGTTTCAATTTGAGAGCAACATATTTTTCATTATGGAAAATATGTCTACATGCATATTTAGGAATAGCAGTCCTATACAACTTGGAATGAAAGATGCCAAATGCAGTCCTGCAGTCCAGTAACTTTCCTGCTTTTGTTGCCTGTGTGGGACTACAAAGGGGGTGGTGGGGGTGGGGTTAGGTCAGGACTTTGGTAGGCCACAATGCAAGGCTGGTGGGCTTCAAACATTTGACTTGGTGAATCACAACTTGCAGCTTGATAGGTTGGGAGTGAGTGGGGGGACAGCTTATAGTCCACAGACGAATTATCAGTACTCCAAGCATAATTTTAGATGGGGTGTGAATGTGTGAGAGAGATGGTCTTCTCAAAGAAGATTTCTAGAACAGAACACTCAGGAAAGAGAACAATCATGTAAAATTCCTCTTTTCCTCGTAGTTCCTCTTTTTCTCCTCCATCTTCACAGAAAATTTCTCCTCTAACTCTACATATTGAAAGAAGTTGCAGAGACAAAGATATTTAGCACATGATCAGTAACCTGCCCAAAATAAAACTGATGAATATGTTCCTTGTTATATGAGGCAATGCTAAAAATTTCTCCAGCTTGGACAAGCAATTGGCCCAAAGATTTAAATATGAAGTAGGCGACTGGACAGATGTGTAACACACTTAGATGAAGTTGGCACAACAAACACTGAGACTGATGAATTAAGAGTGCAATCTCCTTAGCCCCTTCTCATATCCTTTCATTTTGCCCTTTGAGACCTAATCCCTGTTAGCTCAAGTACCAACCAATAAACCTTCCATTACTGATGAAGGTCATATTTTCTTTTAATCTAAATTGAATTTTAGATTCTCATCAAAATTTAGGCTAGTTTCATTCTTTAAAGCCAGCTGCTGCGATCATGCATAAGCTTCATTTCTTTTTCTTGTTGCTGTTGCCTCCAAAGCTTCTGTTCCCATAGCCTCGCTGTTATTAAAAGGGAAAAAGGTTTCACAGCCATAATATCTACAAATATTTGCAAAATGAAGCTGTCAAAGTATCAGATGCCCCATTTAATCTAACACTAGAGTTATTAGCTCTCAATCCACTGAGAGTATTTTTCTAAATGTGATGCAGAACAAACCCAATGGAGTATCAAGGCACAATGTTCTTTATAATAATTATTACCACTATCACTGTCCATCATTTATAAAGTGCCAGCAGTGAATTAAGGTGCTTGTCTTTTATGAGGAGAGCAAAACTTCCAACATAAAGAAAGAACAAAAATGAATTTATTGTGAAAGCCTGATGCCACATGCAACCACAACAGAGGCTGCAATATTGCCATATGGACAAACAGTGCAGTATCTGTTGCCTGAATCATACACAATATTTTCCCTACACCCAAGTATACTATGAAAGAGGTCTATATATTTGTAATGAGAGAAGTTTCCCAATGACCTTCCTTTCCATTATGCACAAATGGCTGAAGTTCACCCAGACAACCAGTCAATTTTTGGAAATAAACTGGGCAGGGAGGAGGACTTATATGACTTTGAAATGGTATTCATGTTTCCCTATACTGAAGGATATTTGAGTGAAAGAACAATGCAATATATGAAGTGAACAGGAAGAAATTCCTGTGAGGGAAGTGAAAAGTCAGTTTGGTAGGGGGGAAATCACCTTGGGCCTATAAAATGAAATAGAAATTTGTGTTGCAGAAATAACTGCAACAATTTGTCTATACAGCAACCTCAGCAGTTAACCCAGGGAGATCAGGAACAACTGACACATCTTTAATTTTGAGGCCTAACACTAAATTTTATTGACATTCACTTTTGCAAATGTAATACTACTACAGAACTGGGAACTGTTACAGTATAATACTTTTATGGGGAGTTTTACTGCAGCAATTACTGAAGCTGAAATATTATTGAAAATGCTAAAATGCTTAGATATTATAGCACCCTCCTGCATGTGTCACAGTAGAGACAATATGTAAATATATTCTTAATTACAGTTTAAGCAGAAGTCACTCAAATACAAAGTAAGGAATAGTCAGCCTTGATGCTGCCAAACTGTGCATACACTTTGGGATATGGCATTTACCTCTCATGGAAAATCACACAGATCAGTCTGGCATATTATCAGTGCTGTGTGCCAGTGTTTCTTTAACCCTCTCTGTAAATGGTGCATTTAAAATAAGTAAAGTCTAATTACATCAGAGAAGCAAAAATATATAATACATACTCCAAGAATCTCAGTTCTTTTCAAAAAGCGAGCTTTTAGCCCTTATGGCTGTGGTGTTTGCTTGGCAACATGAAGATGGGTGCCTGGGGAAACCTCAGAAACAAAGGGAAACTGAACAACAATCTTCTATGGTCAGCATAACTCTTTGTCCCTCCCAATTAATACATGGATATTTCCTTATTTTGAAAAAAATTGGTTCAAAGAATTTGGATTTTCTTAGCACTGAATATACATAGAATTGGATATAATCATATGTACTTACGTTACATATATTGTGGCCACCTAATGGCGCATTGGGGAAATGACTTGACTAGCAAGCCAGAAGTTGTCGGTTTGAATCCCCACTGGTTTGTTTCCCAGACTATGGGAAACACCTATATCAGGCAGCAGCAATATAGGAAGAAGCTGAAAGGCATCATCTCAGCCTGTGTGGGAGATGGCAATGCTAAACCCCTCCTGTATTCTACCAAAAACAACCGCAGGGCTCCGTGGTTGCCAGGAGTCGACACTGACTCGATGGCACATTTCACTTTATTTGACATGTATTGTAAGATATTTTATGAATGTGTATATGTTAATGTTTGCATAATATTATATCAGATACCTACATCAGCTACCTATCTCTTTCCACATAGGAAGCTGCCTTATACGAAGTCAGATCATTGTTCTATCTACATCAGTACTGTTTACACTGACTGGCAGCAGCTCTCCTAGGTTTCAGGCATGGAGTCTTTCCTAGCCCTACCTGGAGATGCTTGAGACTGAACCTGGGACCTTCTACATGCAAAGCAAGTGCTCGGCCACAAATCAGGTGCTTTAACACACTCAACACAAGCCCTTGTCCTTACATTTCGACCTCTCAATGGCCTTGGACCCTTCATCTTTCCATCCTTATTTTCCTGATATATTCCTGCCCCTGATTTGTCTTCCCCACCAGCTCTGCTATCTTCAGCCACCTTATGGTCTCCTGCTCTATTATGCCATTCTCTGTTCATTACCCCTTATTGCCTTGTGGTTTTGTGGTAGCAAGCATGATTTGTCCCCTTAGATAAGCAGGGTCCACCCTGGTTGCATATGAAAGGGAGACTAAAAGTGTGAGCCCTGTAAGATATTCCCCTCAGGGGATGGAGCCGCTCTGGGAAGAGCAGAAGGTTCCAAGTTCCCTCCCTAGCTTCTCCAAGATCGGGCTGAGAGAGATTCCTGCCTGCAACTTTGGAGAAGCCGCTGCCAGTCTGTGAAGACAATACTGAGCTAGAAGGACCCATGGTCTGACTCAGTATATGGCAGCTTCATGCTGCTGGAACTCCCTCCTGATATTTCAGGTCTCATTTTCCCCCTCTTGCATCACAGCCTTCCTCAAAACCCATGTTTTCCATGAAGCCATTAATTAGCCTCCCCCCTTAGTTTGCATCCTCATCCTCAACTAATTCTAAATATATTTCGCAAACTACAAAGCTGCATTTGCTCAAATCCTTCCCACCGCATGTGTGCTCTCCACACTATCCATCTTTAGATCATAAGACGCTTAGCTAAGGGTTGTATCTTGTGCTGTAAAGTGATGGTGCTGTATTAATAGAAACAACACACAATCAGTGAAGTACATATAGGTAAAACTGGAGGTACATTTCACTAGTACAGCCAGTAAGATTTACTTTGCACATCTGGAAGTATAACTACCCACCCTGAAAAGAGACAGTCTCCTGCTGCTTTGGTTTCAGATGGGGGTCTTTCCCAGCATCGCCTGGAGATGCCAAGGATTGAACCAGAGAGCTTCTGCATATAAAGCAGATACTCCATCATTAGACTGAGAGACTTGTCTATATATTTTTATTATAGACTGACATGATCATATGTTTAGGCACACAGGCCATCCAGACAATTAGCAACATACTTTCTCTTAGGGCAGAGAGATATGTTGGCTATGCTTTTATCCAGGAAGGCTAGAAAGGGAAGCTTTTTGCTCAGGGCCACCACACTAAGCTTTTAGCTCAATGGTGCAACTAAGCTGCTCTATCAGAGGAGGGCCACTAAGATGAAGTGCTGCCGAGGGCATGCAGCAGTCTAAGCTTCTTTGAACAGAAAATGAATGCTACCCATGTGCCAAATTCCCATTTGGAACGTTCCTGAGTTTAAAATGACTTAGATGCTTTTCTTTCTCCCCCCCCCTCCCCCATTCATAGTCTCTGGCCAAGTAATAAAATCACTGGGCAGATAAGTTTGAGGTTTTCCCTCTGACATTTTGAATACTGTGACTATTAAATTTCTGGCTAAGATAAAGTGTTGCTGGGAGACATGTATTGTAACATCTGAACCGGCAACTATACATACTGTGCATAGAATTTCTTTTACAGAAACATCAACACACGCCTGGATTATAGTTGTGTACTTGACAAAAACAAATATGGTGGATATAGGTTTTTCCCCACACTAAAATTGTATTTTGGATAGAGTTCTACACATTCAGGCTTAGCTCACCAGCCAGCCGCTATTTGTGGTCACCACCAATTCCCCACTCTTCCCTCAGATCCTTTTCTGGCACACTGGCAGAGGTCTTTGGAGAGAAGTGTGTCTTACCTCATTTTGCACTGGGATGTGAAGATGTAGCCCTCTCTATTGCTCAGAAAGCATTCCTTCTGTTTCTTACATTTTCAAAAAATGACATTGGAAATGAGACCTCTGGTAAGGCGATTTGTGTGTTGTTAGTGTCCTGCTCACCAGAGAGCTGGGGGCACTTGTCAGTGGCAAGTGGATTTGTTGATGCCTGATTTGGGGTAAAATCTGGGGTACCAGTAATGCAGAATTGGGGTCTGGAATTATAGACAGACTTAACAGAATCCACTGATAAGCTGCAGTATATCTGTTTTCCAGACGGTTGCTGCATAAGTAGCTGGTGTACATTGCTCACAGTCACACTCATCATATATTTCATAGTCTTAAGGCAGCATACAGATAAACGGCTCTGACAGCTTTTAAAAAGTCTTTAAAGATGCATCTGTTCACCCAGGCTTTTAATTAAATATTGCTTTAATAGTTTTAACATTGTTTAAAATATTGTTTTGAAATTTTAAATTGTTGTAATGTTTTAACTGTTTCTGTTGTCAGTTATTTTGCTTTGTTGTAAACTGCCCAGAGACATACATTTTGGGTGGTATAGAAATCTGTTAGATAGATAGATAGATAGATAGATCGATAGATCGATCGATCGATAGATAGATAGATAGATAGATAGATAGATAGATGCATGTGACACATTACATCACTCATGACCTAGTACAACTCTGAGGGTATGCATGCAGTAAAAAGATCTAGAACCTGTAACTGAAGTGAGAAGTTCTAAATACAAATATGGCAGTATGAACAAGACGAACTGAAATTCAATAAAGCACATAGGCTTTCAATGAAATTCCATTATCCTGGGAAACTGATTTCCTTCTTGGGGTTTTGTACATCTCCATGTAAACACTGCTACATTAGAAGTGGCCCATGTTCTCTTAGTTTTAACTACTGATACTCGTGATATTTGTAGCAAATGTATAAGAAGCTGAAGAATCAAAACCAAGGGTGTTAAACCTATATAGATACGAAAGAAATCCAACTAATGCATTCATAGACACTATGCTCGTAGCTCTGAGTGGCCACTGGAGATCTGCTAGTGTAGGGACGTCCTTTTGCTTTTCAATGAATAGAGGAATGTTTGATGCATGCAATCCAGGAACACCTTGTGCATGTGAGAAACATTTTCAGAAGGGCAAGCCCCTTTATGGGGCAAGAGCAGGAATTTGAATCCGGCACACAATTCTTTTAAAGCTGATATGCATTCATTTTTTCTAGCATTAGAGTTGGGCAATATACATAGTGGCTGACATCCTGACTAACAAAGTGCTTGTGTAATGAGGAAAGGTGCACTAGCAGAAGACCATCACATAGTTGTGATAAAAACAGAGATTTGTGAAATTGTGCAAATGTTTGCTTTAAAACAAGTGAGCTATGCTACAATTTCATAAGTGCAAGCATTCTTGTGGTAGCGCAACAGTAGTCTGGAATGCAAGCTCCAGACTTAGCACAAGTGGCTAGCGCAACAGCTTTGTGTTGCTCAGTGTCATTGTGTTACCTTGCTCAACGTCATTCAGCAAGCACTTCGTCAGGATGCCAGCCAGAGTGCACAATCCAGCAAAATTTAATTCCAAATCTTTTATTTAAGATGTGTATCCCATTTTTTAATTCATGTTCTCAAAGTGGGTTAGAACAATTATAAAATAAATATCAAAAAAAAAACACATTAAAAATTGAGCTCTAAAATCAGCAGCACACAAATACCCTAAAACAGGAAGCAGTATTTCAAACCATTTCAGTTCCCAATGGCTTACAGCTCGAAAGCCTGAAAAAAACAGAACATGTCCAGGGGCCTCCTAAAAGGGTTCATGGAATGAATTATGGTGTATCCTCTTTGAAGGGAATTCTACATATCAGGATATATGTTATGTAGCCCTGCTTCTTTTGATAGCTCCAAAAGCAGCAAAAGGTTCTCTTAAATGCAATAGAATGACTGACTCCTTTATAATGGCAAATTTGTCTTAGAGATATCAGTGAGACTTAAACATGCCTAACTTTTGTTGAATTCTGCCAATGACCACAAAATGTGCCATCTGGGGATGCAGTTCTCCTACAAGCATTTGAGGAGA
The DNA here is from genome assembly GCF_027244095.1 of Hemicordylus capensis. NCBI lineage: Eukaryota > Metazoa > Chordata > Lepidosauria > Squamata > Cordylidae > Hemicordylus > Hemicordylus capensis. The sequence continues at coordinate 221,735,624 of NC_069659.1, read as the reverse complement.
TCCTCCTCATTTTACTGAATTTTCCCCCAAAGCAGATTTTTCTCCCCTCCCCCCACAAAAACCCTCTCTCTCCTTTCACCAAAAAAATCAAGTGAAGTGTGGCTCCTCAATCTTTCATTGTATCTCTGTCTTGGTGCCATCTATAACACACAGTCATCACTTTTATGCATAATAAATTGTTGTTCGTGGTATAACTGTACAGAAGGATGGCCACTATTTGTTTTTCACTCTAATATCTGCACACACAAACACCCCTGCCAGTATCATTTCATATTCCTCTACTGGATTTGCCACGAAACCAATAGGGGTCTAACTTGCAACTGCAGGATTAGAAACACTGCAGAGAAAAGAAGCAAATAATACAATTAGGTTAAACACAAAAATAACATAAAATGGCCAACTGAACATTTCAAGTAGAAACAAGGGCTTTTACTATCAAGGAGACGTAGTATTAATTAATCTTAGACACACATGCCAAACAAGATTTATCATGCCTTGAGCTCTGCTATAAGGAGTTCTGGAGCTCTCCGTCTAATTGACAAGCACAAAAATCTGCCATTCACAGCCAAATAAAATAATACTTTCCTTACAGAAAGGGTGTGAGTAATTGCAAACTTTTAGCCAAGAGGTGAAGAGATGGAATTTATTTGCTTTTGCATTTCCAGCTTCATAAATTATTCAAATTCTGAAAAGGGGGGTGGGGACACGAACTCTATGAAAATTTCTTCACAGAACCTCTTTCAGAGGAACAGAGAGGAACAACAACAACCACCTTTATTACAAAGAGGAGCAGAGTTTACAAACAGAAGCCCAACAAAATAAACATACATAACCTACAGGGTTATCCTACAGTAGTTAAGCACATAGTTAAGCACAAACAAAGATCAGTTAACAATGATTCTTAATGAAATCCTGGCGTATTTTACTGGCTATTAAATAGAACTTAGCCACATTATAAGATCTCAAATTCTGGTCAGTTAAAAGATAATCAAGATAAAAAGATGCAACCTGGATGGCAGCTAATAAAAGGGGTTATCTGTTTATGCCGTATATCTTGGTTCTGCTTTGTAAAAAGCTTCCAAAGAAATTCAAATGGAGATTATCACTATCCAGCCAACTAGCAATTTTAAATTGCTCTAGATGTGTTACTAAACCTGGAGAGATTACTATATAATTTACTGTGGAAAATCTAGAACTGACCCAAAAGGTATACTCAGCTGGATGGTCATCAGCTGTGGCACCATTTAACAGATGAAGATTTAGTCTATCAATAGTTTGAGCCAAACATAATTTATAAACCTGCATAGTTCCCTATTCCATCCATAAACTGATGGGAAATAAGAGGTAAGGGGACCTCATAAGCAGGAGGTAAACATTGAAATCTAGCATACAACAGTCTGTTCCCAATCAGCAGTTTCCAATCACCAGCAAAATCACCAGCAAGAGTTTCAGAGTTTTTGACAGTCTGGGATGATTTTTAGCCATCCTGTCATGGGCTTAATCAGAAAGGTCACATGAGCTGAATTCAGCATAGATTAAATTTTGACGTTCAGTTTGCATTTTACATGTGCTTCAAAAGCTGTGGTGTGCCAAAAACCTAATCCTAAAACTATGGTCTGAAGACATATGATGCAACCACCTTGCCGAAGATATTTTTAAAAAGTCTGGGTCTGATCAGCAGTAATGGGCTGGATGAGGGAGAATAAACTGAAACTGAATCCAGATAAGACGGAGGTACTTATTGTGCGAGGTCAGAACTCTAGAGACTATTTTGATCTGCCTGTTCTAGATGGGGTCACACTTCCCCAAAAGGAACAGGTTCGCAGTCTGGGAGTACTTCTGAATTCACACTTCTCTCTGGTTTCTCAGGTTGTGGCGGTGGCCGGGGTACTTTCTATCAGCTCCAGCTGATACGCCAGCTGTGCCCATTTCTCGAGATCAATGACCTCAAAACAGTGGTACATTTGTTGGTAACCTCCAGACTTGACTTCTGTAATGAGCTCTCCATGGGGCTGCCTTTGTACCTAGTCCGGAAACTTCAGTTGGTCCAGAATGTGGCAGCCAGGTTGATCTCTGGGTCATCTTGGAGAGACTACGTTACTCCTCTGTTGATGGAGCTACACTGGCTGCCAATAGGTTTCTGGGCAAAATACAAAGTGCTAGTTATAACTTACAAACTTAAGGCCCAGGTATTTAAGAGAACGTCTTCTTCGCTATGAGCCCCACCACCCATTGAGGTCACTTGAGGAGGTCCATCTCCAGTTGCCGCTAACTCATTTGGTGGCTACACAGAGACGGGCCTTCTCAGCTGCCGCCCCAAGATTGTGGAATGTGCTCCCTGCTGGGATACAATCCTCCCCATCTCTGGCAATTTTTAAGAAACTTCTGAAAACACATCTCTTCAACCAAGCTTTCTCAGCTTTTTAAAAATTCTTTTAAAATTGTTTTGGCTATTTAATTGGTGTTTTATGATGTTTTAATTGTTATTATTTTATGCAGTTTATAATTTTTGTTTTAATTGTTAATTGATTTTAATGGTGTTTTAATGTAAACCGCCCTGAGCCTTTTGGAAGGGCGGTATTAAAATTTTAATAATAAATAATATAAATAAATAAATAAATAAATCAGTGCCCGGATGCAAGACCACTTGGGAGCCTGATGTATGTATGACACCTTCAGCTCCCGGGAGAGGGTGGGATATAACAAAAATAAATAACCACCCATGCAGAGTTCAGCAAGCCTTGTTGCATAACTGGGCTGATAAAAAACTGCAGCTGCTACGGGCTCAACAGATTGTGTGAAGAAACCCTAAGGCAACAATGGCAAGAATAGATTCACGTGGTGAATAAGGAAAAATGTTTTCCAAAGGTGCCCCCTAGAAATCCTCTCCTTCCCCCAACAACATCTAAAAAGTATGTCAGTCCCCACCCCCACTTTAGTGAAGTTCTAAGTAGCAGATGTGGCAGATGCATTTCATTATTTTACATATTTAGTCACCAAGTACTTGGTCACTGTGTCTTTAGTGACACTGAAGCTTAACATTCTGCACAAATAAATAGATGGATGAAGTTAACATTAGACTTTATCTTGGCATCTAGTCAGCCTTCCAAACATACTGAAGAGGAACTTCTTCATTAGCTTTAGATCTAGGGCAGGGGCAGACAACCTGAGGCTTTCCAGCTGTTGGACTATGACTCCCATCATACCCAGGTGCAATTTATTGTGGCTGGGGATTATGGGAGTTGTAGTCCAGCTGGAGAGCCGCAGGTTGACCACCCCTGATCTAGGGCCTTAAACCCTGGGAGCAGACTAGAGCAGGGCAGGATAAGTTATAGACCAGATCTTGGCTGCCAACAAAAGAGAGAGAGAGAGAGTGTTTATGTGCGCGTGTGTGCCCGTGTCTGTATAAATATGAGAATATATCATTTATACAAGGCAACCATACTATTCTTCAATGGCACATGTGAGCTTTTGAAAGAAACCATCGATTATGGTGTTAATACTTTTAAACGTTGGCTATGCTATTGTGGTTCTTATCAGAGTAAGTCTAAATGGTTAATGCACTCAGTAAAGCAAGGTATCCTAATCCTCACAATATAATTAAAAGTATAAAGCTACAGGCTGAATTAAACTTCAGCTCAGTCCTGGCAGCAGGTTTCAGTCACTTTACCTAAATCAAGCATATCATAAAGTTGGCATGAAAACTATATTGTTTGAATCAGGTACATCTGGCGGGTGACACATGTTTTCGCCTAAAATGAAAATAACAAACTACCTTGATTATTTATGCAGATTTGCTTTCAGCCTACTTTGTATTGATTTTTCAAACCACTCTCAGTTGGAAACATACTTATTAAAACATTCATAAAGAAGATCAAGGTTGACAAGACACATTACCCATTGACAATACAGTGTGCTGGATATGATTATTCTTCTCCCCTATTAAGGTCCATCACGTGGAGGGGAGAGCACAAGTGTCAGCCCTTCCCACCTACCTGGTGTACCTGCCACACCATGCACACCTATGTGGGAGTAAAATGGTAAATTACTGTCTACTTCTATACAAACCAATGGGATCAATTCCTGGATTTGAGGAAATCAGCCATGCCATTTTAGACAATGCATGTTGGATTCCATACATGTAGGCAGTATTTTAATCTTATCCTTGCATAGGCATGAAGGTCCTTATGTCAGCCTACCTTTTTATTGCATCCAATAGGATAATCAAATAGAAATGACTTTATTGTATCCAATAGGATAATCAAATAGCAATGTATCCAATAGGATAATCAAATAGGATCATAAAATAGGCCTTGCTTTCTGATTTGCAAGAGTCTGGGACTCAGACCCCTCATTTAGAGTCAAGAACTCCCTGCCCCACAACTCCCTTCAGAAAGCCTCTATCCTTTGCTTCTCTCACTAACCTGTTGCAATAATGTCTGAATAGGAACTGAAACACCGAGTTCAGGAGGAAGCATGAGGCAAACACATCAGCTCATTGACCCAGATCCCAAGACTACCATCAAGCCCACAATATTCCCATAGGGCAGTGGTTCTCAACATGTGGGTCCCCAGATGTTGCTGAACTACAACTCCCAGCATCCCTAGCCCCATTGGCCTTTGGTTAGGGATGCTGGGAGTTGTAGTTCAGCAACATCTGGGGACCCACATGCTGAGAACCACTGCCATAGGGAAAGAGGCACCTCCATGTGATCTGATATGGTGCTCTGGAATGGTTCTGGGAAGAACGAGTCACTGGAGTTATAGAAGGCTCTAACTATTGTAGTTGTTGTAATTCTCTGTTATTATTCCAACAGGCTTCAAATATTTGTCCATTATTTGAAAACATGTGAACAGTCAATTGGCCAACCTTTTTTGATTGGTCAAACGTCAACTCTACCAGTCCCATGCCACCTTGGTACCTAGCACAGTGCAATAAGGAAAATGAGTCAACCAGGACTCAGAAACTGGCAGCCACCAAAATCACTAGCTGCCTGGGACTGGTAATGGTTCCGTCCAGGCCACCAAGTCACAGGACAAGAAAGTCCCAATAATAAGCAAATGGAATAACCCTGCAACATGGAATTTGTTGCAATATGGTTATATAAGTGGTTTCAAGAAGAGTCTGGTGCCAAACTGAGCAACACATGACACTGGTGGTACATTGTTTCATAATCTCACACAGTGATAATTTATGCAGTGAATATGCATTGATAACTTATGCACTGATAAGTGCACAAAATTGTTCCCTCTGGATTTAAAAGGCTGCCACAAAAATCACCAGTTTACAAACTGGATAGCTGGATGAATCCAGAGGTTTTGCTATGAAATCAGAACAGTCTTATGGCAGAGGACACAGGGGTTTTATCCTTGTCAGCCCCATTAATCTTATGACAAAAAAAGGTCTAGAAAAGACTCTTTCAAAGCTCTTGAAGCTGACAGAGGGTGTGGTATTAAGTGCTATGGGGCACACTCTGAAGCATACTTCCTCCACACTGTTTGTAGCTTGGGGAGAAAAAGGAGAGAGCATTGCGTGATTCAATAAAGCAATGGGGGAATACAGAGGAATATCAAAGAGACATTTGATTGCTAGAACATGTAGTGTGTACTCCATGGAATTTAAAATGTACAGATCCTTTTATGAATAGTGTAGGCCCTCCTATCTAGGGAACATTTGCCATCTTACTTTATAAATGGATAAACTGGTTCCATTTTCATAAAAATTGTAGGCAGCCACATTGGTCCATAAGAAAACATCCAAAAGGCACATTCTAGTAAGAACCAAAGTGACACAGAATACAGTACAACACAGCTAGCTTTTGAGTTCTTAAAACTGGGTACCATGTTTCTCTTTTACTTTGTCAGACTGCATACCATGTTTCTCTTTTACTGCCATTTTCTGCCTTACAAGGGGTTGTGTACTTCACATAGGACTGGAAACAGGGCAGAGTATATTGCTAGATTTTTATATTTTCTAAAAATGAGGGACAGTCATTCACGGGTAAATCTATAATTGTGCGGCTGCATGCAAAGGCTGCTGTGGGCCATGCTGTGGGCCCCCACTTAGTCATTCACTGCCTACTGCCTCTGCCATGGCCTCCTATGCCTGCCTACCCACCCACTGTAGGTGCCAGGTGATATAATTACATCTTTCTGTGGCTGGCTGTCTTCTCTTTGTTGACTGTGGCAGATGCAGTGGTTAGTGGGGCTGCTACAGCCAACATGGTGTATGAGCAAGGGGCGGGGGCTTTGGCAATGACAGATTATCTCACAGGCAATATAGGCTGCTGCCTATGGAGGCAAATCTTGGGGAGCAGCATCCGGAGAAAAACTTTCTTTTTTCCCTTTTTCTTTTCAACCTTGAAAAATGCTGCTGTGTAGCGGCAGAGGCTCTGCCCACCTCCTAAACCATCAAAGGAGGTGAGGTCGAGCACTGGAGGACGGCGGCAAAAGAGGTCCTCCCTCAAGCCCGGCTTACTCACAAATGATTCAGAGTGGGTGATTTCAGGCCTCGGTACTTGCTCTGTGTCATTTGCAAGTTAGCCAGGCTTGAGGGAGGACCTCTTTCACTACTGTCCTCCAATGCTCGACCTAATCTCCTGTGGTGGTAGGAGGCAGGCAGAGCTACAGAGCAGCATTTTTCAAGGTAAAAAAAGAGATATGTTTTCCTCCCCCCTCCCCCAAGCCACCTTGTCCCTGGTGTGGTAAATCATTGGCTGCCTATTGGCTGCCAAAAGATTAATCCGCTCCTGGGCTTTTGTGGGAGTGGGCACTGGTGTGAGGCGATGGGGGGCTGTGGCAGCAGTGGTGGCAACCCACTGAAAAATGTGGACATGGGCCACTGCCAATGTCACTATGCCACCGCAGTCATTACTGATTCTTCTTCAACCCCAGAAGCTCTGCTTGCATCCTGAGATCATGCCTAACACCTAGTAAGCATGAGTGGCATGAGTTCACCTGACTCCATCTTAAGAACAGTATAAATGGAGACCTTCTGGGCCATTTCAGCCCAGCTCTACTCTACCTACTTTTGTTTTTCATATCATCCAGCCTGACGGAGGGTTATTAAGAATGTAAAAGCTAGTAGCTTGAGATTTTGTGCCAAAGGGATATAAATGTAAAAACAATATATAATAAAATATCACTACATATGCCTTTTGTTTGTATTTTGTATCTCCAAGGGATTGTGCCAAACTTACAAACAAGTGGTTATGGCAAACTCCCTTCCCTTCCCAGGATATCAGGGGGAAACATTTAACAGAAAGTGCTTTTCTGCATATCCTTTCTTCATCAGGTAGATCATCTTTCCCACTTATCAAGAAAAAGAGTTGTACTCAGCTTCAAAACAGTACTACTCAGAGTTGGCCCTGGGAGAGGACACATGAGGATCAAATTGCATGTTACTTAAAACCCATGCTTTGCAAGTTTAACCCCCACCCTACCAGTGGTATTTCTAACGTATGGTGAGCATTCTCAGTAGAAGATCCATGAATCTAGCAGCTAAAGGGTATGGGGAGCTCCCCTTCCCTTTCTTGATTAGTAGTGGAGCGTGTTCAGAAGGTCTTTAGAATCTTCTAGAGTTTGCTGCACCAGTAAGAAGCAGAGTTGCTCTTGATCTGAGAGAGGGAAAAGGTGGCTTTGAAACACTTTGCTTTATGAATTTGCTTCTATTGTTGCAACTGGTCTTAAGCAAGTTTGTGCACCACTTCAAGGCCTTGGACAAGCCAAGGAGGACATTCCATGTCTGCCTTCCTTGTTTCTCATATCCTTGAGCCCTGATATAGGAGTGGTATGAACAGTACAAGAGTACTGTACATTTGGGACATTGCTAAAGAGAGAGCAATGGGACATCTTTAAGAGAGCCTGGGCATTTGGGACATCTTTAAGAGATTTGGGACATTTGGGACATCTTTAAGAGAGTCTGGGCATTTTATTCTTCTTAAGGCACATGCTGCCTTGAACAAACAAAGCTATTGTGTAATAGCTGTATAATAATATTTTATACATATGATTCTGTGATTTGTCCTTTTGTAAACTTGCATTTGGAACTTATCTCTACTTGTGTGCAGATGAATTCATGTATTTGTATACATACATATATGTACCTATACATAAAAAAGAAGAAACTTAATGCTTAAAGGTAAAGTCAAATGTGCCGTCGAGTCGGTGTTGACTCCTGGCAACCACAGAGCCATGTGGTTATCTTTGGTAGAATACAGGGGGGGGGGTTACCATTGCCATCTCCCACATAGTATGAGATGATGCCTTCCAGCATTTTCCTATATCACTGCTGCCTGATATAGGTGTTTCCCATAGTCCGGCAACCTCTGGTTTGCTAGTCAAGTAATTTCCCCGCTGCACCATTAGGTAGTTCTAACTTAATGCTTACTAATCCTTTAAGTTTAGCAATAGAATTTTTCAACCACTGGTAGAATTACACAGTCACAAAAAAGAGATACTTGAATACCACCACCTTTTTCTTGAATAAGAAGGGGGGTTACACAAGCATGTCTTTAAAAAAATAATTAAATGGCTGGATAGTGTCGCCTGCCCCACGGCTGCTCTTTTGTAAAGGAGAGAATACTTCCATCAAAGCCTTTCACCCCTTGTCAAATAGCAGTTGTGCAGCTGGGTAGCAGGGGGCTGATCTGGGTTAAAGACCCCTCCCCCTGTTGCTATTTAATCTTTAAAAACAAGCACATGCTTGCAAAGGACATGCTTGCAAGTAACCTCCAGTTTGCCCCTAAATCGTCAAATGGTAAACATTGTTCCTGCACCAAGCAGCCAAGCAGCTATGAAGTACCTCTTAGACTACTATTCTCTGGCACTATTCTCCAGTGCCATGTTCATTCATTCATTCATTCATTCGATTTCTATACCGCCCTTCCAAAAATGGCTCAGGGTGGTTTACACAGAGAAATAATAAATAAGATAAATAAAATGGATCCCTGTCCCCAAAGGGCTCACAAGCTAAAAATGTTCCCCAAAAAGTGAAAGCTAGATGCTTGGAATAGGTGATCGAAGATTGTGAAGTAAGGTAAGATGGGGTCCCAAGTGCTGTAGTTGTGTGCAGAGCTGGCATGAGAGGGACAAATGGCTTACAGTGGGAAATCATCATCTTCATCTCTCTTTTTTAAAAGTGTCTAACTAAAAGGTGATTCACAATCAGTTTTCAAAAGGCAATTCCATGCCCACAGGTCACAACGTAAACCTGACTGACAGGATAGAAGTGTAGTGCCATAAGGGTCTAGTTCATACCTTACTGGGCTGGCATCAGATGGACCCCTCAGCTCATGATGATGTCATTTGTAAACCAAGGGCTCCATGTGAATGCCTGATCGGCATGATTTCTGAGCCCCCCCTCTTAAAAACAGGTGGGGGAGGATGACACTAATGGGGCCTCCACACAAGACCCCATAATTAGATGTCCTAATTATTGTGAGCTGAGGGCTCCATGTGATATTGGTACAGATACTGATAATTCCAAGTCATAAGAAAATAGTTTTGATTATATAAACTGACACAATACAGCCTGTGTGTGGAAGCAGCAGACCAAGTTGAACAGATGCACCTAAAATATTCACAGCAGCTGTAAATGTAAGAACTAATCTGACAAAAGCTTTAATCTAGAACTCCTCTGAATTTGCAGACAGCCTATTTTTTTTTTAAGTGCCCTAGTTTATGGTGTGTGTGTGTGTGTGTGTGTGTGTGTTGTTTTTCATGTGCTACTTAATTATCATCAGAAGGATGCTCCTGAACTTGAGCTCTGGAATATGTATGTAGTTGCTGAACTCCACATAGCTTTGCTTGCTAACAAGAAGCAGCAAGGGAGGCCACACCGCTGCCAATTAAATTCAGGAAAATACATGGATGACTGGGTTGCACAGATAGCAGATGTCTTGGTCACTGGGAGACACAATGGACAAAAGAAGCACAGTCCTTCCTGTAAAATTCTGAACCTGTTGTGTGGTTGTTGTTGTTGTTTTTTGTTAATTCCACCACAACTGTCAAGAATTTGCAAAACTGGCAACTACAGCAGTGCACCAGATTTGACTTGATTCACTTGGAATGTACCCATTTTTATGCAGTATTAATTGCCATGTTTTTAAATAAGATTTTTGTTCTCTAACATTGATTACTCTAAACACATTTTCCTCTATATTCTCATTATATAAGATTGTTTCTGCATTTTCAGAAGTGTTCAGTAACATGTCTTAGATTCCCGAGCCTCTGTCTTAGTGTGAAGTATCTAAAACTGTTACAAATTCAACCTACAGAAAAATTTGAAGCAAATTCAAAGGTTCCTACTTAAGGAAAATATTTGAGAAACTTCAACAGAAGCTAGAAGTATTTTGATAAGATAAACCAAATTTCTTAGGGGAACACTACACCTTACCCAAAGTAAACTTTGTGATTAATGCAGGGGGTCCCAACTAGACAAAATATCTGAGGGATTTGAAGAGAAGCTAAGAGAGTGTGGGAACAGCCCCCTCCCCAATGACCCTGTTACTTGCAGAGTCTGAAGACAGAACAATGAAGGCGGGCATCTTCCACCACCATGAGGAGATGGCTCCACTGCCAATTCATGAGCCATGTAGCTGGGAACAAAACAAGTTGCAGGCATGATGACATGCTTCCTGATGACATGCTGCCATGAACATCGTGGTTGGAAAGCAAGATGCCATCCAGTCCAGCCCCAAGGGGCAGCAGAGGACAAAGGAAACCTGAGGAGACTGCAAGTGGGGAGAGTGAGGACCACAAGATTCAGGGAAGGGGGAACATGGGCAAGAGGGCACTTTAATAAAGCCATGGGTGATGGGAAGGGTCAGAGCTTGGGCAGGAAATAGTGGGGAACTTCCCTATTTAAGATGGTGGTGCCCATGGAGTAGAGCTGCTATGAACACAGTGGAGCTTGGAACCTCTTGGGAGAGGCCAGGCTATGAAAGCCTTTTTCTTTTTTTGAGGTTAATATTCAGCATTTTTTGAGGAGCTGAATATACCTGCTGAACTACATGTAGTTTTGATTGCTAAGATGGGGCGGAGCTAGTGGTGTCCCACCATGTTCCATGAACTTAGGGGAACTGGGGCACCATCACAGGACCCCCATTTGACTCCACTCCACGCTCCTCCCTGCTGCAGCCACCACTTCTGAGGTGTGAATTCTCATTCTATCATAGCAAATGATATTTTTTTCAATTAAACAACTCTCATGACCCCACTTTCACTTTTTCACACTTTCCTTTACTATGAATAATATGAGGAAGTAATCAATTTAGCACACTTCACCTTATGAAGACAAACCTCATAAAAATAAATTCACCAAAATTCACCCCCTGCCCAATCACTCTTAAATTGGGGATGGGTAGTAGCCTCCACCCATTAGACACTATCTACCAGCCCACCCCACTCCTTTGGGGCAGGTCCACTTTCTGCCCCCAATCTGCCCCAAAGATACCCAAACTTCAAAAATTCTCAAAAAATCTGCCCTCTGCCCAATCCCCCTGAAATTGGGGTGGTAGCCTCCACCCATTAGGCACTACCACCCCACCCCACTATTTGGGGGCAGATCCACTTTCTGCCCCCAAACTGCCCCAAAGTCACTAAAACTTCAAAAATTCTCAAAAAATCACCCCTTTGTCCAAACCCCCTGAAATTGGGGTGGTAGCCTCCACCCATTAGGCACTACCACCCCACCCCACTATTCTGCCCCAGGCCCCACTTTCTGCCCCAATATGCCCCAATCTGCCCCAAAGACATGAAAATTTCAGAAATTTACCAAAAATCAGCCCTTTGCCCAATCCCCCTGAAATTGGGGTGGTAGCCTGCACCCATTAGGCACTACCACCCCACCCCACTCACCCAGATCCCATGCTATGCCCCAGAACTGCCCCAAAGTCACTAAAACTTTAAAATTCACCAAAAATCAGGATTTTTCCCAATCCCCCTGAAATTGGGGTGGTAGACTCTACCCATTGGGCACTACCACCCCCACCCCAAAATTTTGCCCCTAGGCCCCTTTTTACCCCCCCGAATCGTTTCAGATTCGGATTAAATCCGAATCCGAACCGAATCAAGGGTGATTCGGGTGACCCAGATTCGGGCACAAAACAGAACAGGGGTGATTCAGTTCGTGTCCGAGCCGAATCACCCGAAAACCCGAATTGCACACCCCTAATATCTATATCTACCTTTCAGTCAAAGTTCCACAATAGTTGCATTCGTCACATTTACAGTCTATCACCACAAACTCAATATGTTGTCAGCTGCTCTGTGTAGCTCTGTCCAAAGCATTCTGCAGCCTTATAAGGCCAGATTTTCAGTGGTGCTGAAAGTTCCTTCCAACTAGTCAAGAACAATGGATACCCAGCCAGTGCCTCCAAAAATCTCCCCAAAATCCATTATATGAACTGATTTGGACTTCTGATACCTTGAGAATTTTTGTAGATTATAAAGGGGAAACAAACGTAAGCACTGAGAAAGCCCAACCCATGTAGGCCCAAATCTCATGATTTGAGATTTTATCTGTTGTGTACAGATTGTGAGATTCAGTCTATACATGCTGGGATCTAGAAGCATTGGCTCCTGTGCAAATGTGCCATCTAAGACACAGACATCCAATGAGCCTGAATGTGAAGCTGATGTTTCAGATAGAGGAGGTGATGTCCAAGCCAATCTTGATACCCTCTACGTGTGTTCAAATCAACATTCCATGGAGGACAATGATGACTCAACATTGCAACAAAGCTAGCCTGAGGTAAGGAAAAACGAGTACAATTATTACAATAATTGCCCTAAGGACAATCAAGACAGATGGCTCAACTGGCAACATTAACTTTTCCTAGGAATGAGAGAGGGCCAGGCAGGAAAACAAAATAGCAAATGGGCTCATTGTGTGCTTGAATGCTCCTGAAGGTGTGGGTGGAGGAGGCAAAGAAATTAAAACCTTGTTCTAAAAAAGACAAGTGCATGAGAACATTCAAAGAGAAACATATAGGCCAATATTTAAATGTGCAGGATCACCAAGAAACATTTCATAGGAAGCATGTTAAAGATTTCATAACAGTTGTTACAATTATAAAACATGCTTAAAGGTCTTTCCACATATTTTTTTCAGTATTCTCACAATTGCGTAAGATCAGTGGTGGGATCCCTATATTGCAAATGTGGGACAGGAAGCAAGAGACAACAACTTGCCTAAGGCCATCTAAAGTGCCCATCTCTTCCTATACTGGACTATCTAATGAGAAATTACCACTGAGCACAAGATGAGAGGGCAACCCACATGAAAACCTCAGGGACAAAAGTAGTTAAATCAGGAAGGTGATCTTAGTGGGGTGCGAGGGAGCCCTTTTCAGATGATTACGCAGGGTTAAATGAAGGTGCATGGGAGCAGGGAGCATTGCAGTGGTAGGCTCCTTGCACAGCCTACATGCATTTGAACCTGTGGTGGCCCTCTACACACATTTCAATGAATGCACATTATAGAGCATGGCAGAGCATGCTGAAGTAATGCCCTCCTCCATGCATTCATGGCTTTAGCTCTGGCAAAGGGCTAAAGTCAATTATGGCATTCTCAGTTTGGGGGTAAGAGTTAAAGGAAGTGTTCCATTAGACAAGCTGAAAAGTTAAGGGACCCAGGAAGTGAAATTTCAAATGTGGACATAGAGAGGCACCACTGCTTCAGTTGTTCTTCCCAGCTGCAAGATTTTCAGGGAGGAAAGAAGACCCTTTCAGTTCCATTTGAACTGAAGTAATCTGCTAAGGCAACAAGGAAAGGGCTGGGACTGGGCTCTGTGGAAAGTTCTTTAGCCTGAGAAGAGACTGAAGATTCAATTAATGTTTCCAGCAACATGTAACGAAAACAAGAATCTTTTTAAAGCTCTTCAAGCTGGTGTCTTCAAATGAAATTGTCTTGCCATCTCCTTTGTACATTATAACTGACTGTAACGAATCAGCTGGAAGCTGGCTCTTGCCAATTTTGTTGACAGCTGGATGTAATCACACCTCAAGATGAATGGTTGAAACTTTTAATCATTGACAGAGAGAAAGGCAAAAAGCTAAAATGTACTACTAAGGGTAAAGTTACCAAGTTTATTATGAGGTGGTACAATTTATCACATTGACTGATGATTCCTACTGCCTTCCAGTCTAGTCACTCCAACACTTTTGCCACTAGCCAAACAAGGAAACATGATGCCCACCGAAGCCCTCTGGTAGCCAGTTCCTTGAGCATAAGCAGCATTGTGTGCATAACTGTAGGGAATTATATGTAGAACTGAAGCGAGGCAAATACGTTTAACAAACACTAAGGCCAGATGTTGCGTAATATATAGATTTGTTTTCCTAACGAGTCTGTACTGCTGTAACCATATGGTGGATCAGAGAACCTGGCCTCTAGAGCAGAACAATGAACAGCTTTCAGCTAATAGTAACACTACATTTCTAAGCACACATTGTCTAAAAGTGGAATTGCAGTTTATTTCTCCTTAGAGATTAGTAAACAAAGATGTGTGAGTGAGACTTCTCTATTTCACTGCGACTTCCATAGTCCCTCTCCATGACGCCCATGTGTGGCATCTTCTGATGTACTGCCTGTTGCCCCATCTTTCTTTTGTCAAGTTTCCTTGACATTCAGGTTTCTGGGAACAGTAGGAAAGTGCTCTTACCTTATGGGATTGTCCATCCTATTTACTGTGAGAAATGCTGCTAAGTTTGCTGTGTATGATGAGCATACAATAAGGGTGAAGAGCCACCAGCTTCCCATTACAATACGCATTGCCATGGAATTGACTGTAGATTCACCCCCTGAAAAGTAAACAAAGGAAATTGCTCTGAGAAGCCCCTACTTAGAAAGTCTAATGCCTGTCTGCAGCAGGCCTTTGATCTCCCTCCATTGTTCATTTGATTCTGAGCCCACCCCTTATTTGAATAAAGCAGGATTTTCATTAGGATTGATGGTTTTAAATTTTGTTTAAAAAGATCATAGGCAAATGCTTGGATGGACACAATAAAGAACTCAGATTCACACAGTAGTCGGGATTCCAGAGACTAAAAGCTGATCTACACATGCAGACAGATGACATGCTACAGAGTTCCTGGGAATGTGTCATTTCTCTGTGTAAGTGGGAGACAGCATGTTTGAATGTTAAAAAACAAAAACAAAAGACACTGTCGTGTCAGAAGACAAATAGGAGACATTTGTGTTCATTTTTTAAAAAATAAAAAAATACATAAATAAGATCGCTCCCTGTCCCTAAAGGGCTCACAATCTAAATGAATGAATAGATAGATAGATAGATAGATAGATAGATAGATAGATAGATAGATAGATAGATAAATAGGGCAGACACCAGCAACAGCCACTGGAGGGATGCTGTGCTGTGGCTGGATAGGGCCAGTTGCTCTCCCCCAGCTAAATCTTAGAGAATCGCCACTTTAAAAGGTGCCTCTTTGCTCAATTAGCAGGTGTTAAAGCCCGACATGTTCATTTTTCATGGGCAGTGAGATGTTATAGATCATTTAAACATAGGATGCCCCACCTCTAATGCACAGTGGCACAGTTTCAGCAACTCTGTGCCAGGCACTTTATATGATGTGTAAATTGGTTCTGTAAGATTCATGCAGTTTAAATGGCACTGAAACATAATTTAAGTTCCCCAAACATCCACAGATATTTATCTAACTTATGATACCCCTTGTACACCATGTCTAAAATTAAATAGCAGCTGTCTTTGTGAGAGAGGGATTAGGTTTTGGACCATGGTACATGAGCAGAGAGTATTTAACTTTCCGATCATGCTGTGGTCCCTCAAAAAACTGCACTCTCAAACCTGTGGCAAAATTATGTTTGGCACAGGAGAGAAGCTTCCAATGGTGCAAATGGAAGCTTCCCTCCCAGGGCTACAATCCGCTTCAGGCCATGATTTTTACTGGGACTCAGTGGCAGCCAGTACAACCCTTCCCCCACCCCCTGGGTGTGTGGGGGGGTGGGGGAGAAAACTTTGTTACCGCCTGTAATGCAGAGTGCTTGGGAAATTCAATCCCAACCAGGCAAATTACCAGTCCACTGGAATCAGGGCAGGGCAGATGAGAGAGATAGGTATGCATCTGGGGCAGAGCAGAATGGGAGTATCATGGGCTGAACTTGAGACTCATTGGCCAGGTTCAGACGTAGCATGGTCTCATGCCCCTCTCCCCTCATTCATGTTTGGAGACGGGTGAGGGGTCTCTCTACAGTCAGTGAGACTGCTGATAGGCAGGGGTGCTGGCTATGCGTGCTTCCTTCTTGACAGGAGAACAGCCCACACAGCCCATTGGGCCAGAGTGAGGGAGGATCTTCCTTTCTCAACTCAGGTCCCATTGGGCCCAAACCGTTGTGACAGCAGCCGAACATAGTGCTGGCACCGCAGAAATGGAGTTTGCTGTGTTGAAACTCCACTCTGCTGAAAGGTTCAGAGTGGAATTTGGTGAGGGAAACCAAGGGTCACTTGCCTCCGCAAACTCTAGTTCCCTGAGTTCGGACATTCAGGTTAGGAAACTGGAGGTGAAGAGATCTCTGGTTTCCTATTTCATCTGAACTCGGCCTGCTGCCCCCTCACTGCTGCCCCCTCACGGCTGGGACTGTAGTGCAAGGAGAAAAAGTTCCCTACATGTGCTAAAGTCCTGATCCTGATTGCTCCCCAGGGTTAAAAAAACAAAACAAGATAGCATCAAACTACATGCTTAACTTTTAACATAAAGTATAATTTGGTGCTAAAAGTAAAAGTCATGACTTGCACATAAAGCCATCCTAGAAATGTATACTCTGCCAGGATTTAAATCCTGGCCTCCAAGTCCTGGATGCAGATACAATGTTCTGTCTAATAGACACATCAACTATGTTTTAATGTGCTTGAGATTCTCTCCACCTACTCGTTATTGTTCCATGAAACTGAAATCCCACACCTGCAATCTTATACCCATAAAAAGTCAGTAAAATGGCAGACATAAAAAGCAGAAATCTACTACTTAGCATTTGCAACAACAGGGGACTGAATATCATGATCTGCTGAGCCACTTTGCCTTTTAAATTCCTGCTGAACCCTTAACTTCTGCCAACAGTGTGGATTCAGCTAAATGCTTTCTCGCCAGATGGTGACTTTCTTTCCCCAGTTATGCGATTGATGTAGGGTAGTCTGGTTAAATCGTATTGCTGCAAAATGGTAGGAAAGTGACAACTTTCCTAGTGAGGTGGCTCTCTTATATTTAACAGAGGGATGGCAACTGACCCTGTTCAACCTAGTATACTGTCCCTCCCAGTGGCTGTTGCTGGTGTCCCCTTGGTGTTTCTTTTCAGATTATGAGCCCTTTTGGGACAGGGAATGTTCTAATTCTTTGCTGTATATCAACTGCTTTGTGAACTCTTTTTGGTTGAAAAGCAGTATGTAAATATTGACTGACATTCTCCACAGGATAACATGGACTGTCCACACTGCCTGCATCTCTGTATGTATTTAAGAGACCTCCCTCTTTGCTATGAGCCCTGACACCCATTGAGATCATCCCAAGAGGTCCATTTCTAGTTGTCACCAGTTTGTCTGGTGGCTATTAAGGGACATGCCTTCTCTGTTGCTGCTCCAAGGCTTTGGAATGCACTCCCTGCTCAAATAAGAGCCTCCCCATCTCTGACATTTTAAAAAGACTCAAGATGCATTTATTCACCCAAGCTTTTTAACTAGAATTGTGGTTTTAAACGGTTCGAATTTTTGTTTAGTTTAATTTTTTGTCTAATTCTTCACCTTAAGCGGTACAGCGGGGAAGTGACTAATAAGTTGCCAGTTCGAATCCCCGTTGGTATGTTTCCCAGACTATAGGAAACACCTATATCGGGCAGCAGCAATATAGGAAGATGCTGAAAGGCATCATCTCATACTGCACGGGAGGAGGCAATGGTAAACCCCTCCTGTATTCTACCAAAATAAAACCACAGGGCTCTGTGGGCACCAGGAGTCAAAATCGACTTGACGACACACTTTATTTTTTCTTTTAATTTGTGCCCAGAAATGTGAGTTTGGGGTGGTGCACAGATATACTAAATAAATAAAACACAGTCTGCTGTGTTGTGGAACACCCCTGTTGTGCGACATTTAAGCTGCAGCAGAACAAGGCTGTTCCACAACACTGTGGGTGGCATTTCAGGCACGAGCAGGAGCATGGGCAGTGCTGAACTGTCCATGTTACCCTGCAGAGAATGTCAGTCCTTCTAAATAATTAATAATAATGGTTAATTATTATACATTCCCTGTCAAAATTTGGGCATAGTGCCAATTAAAACAAATGTATATTTGTTCTAGGGATGTGCAAAATCCTCTTGCAAAATTTTACCAGCAATATTGAACCTCTTTTGGTTGTCTTCAAAATTCCTCAGATGTTTCACCTAATAAGGAACCTCCAAATTTGCTTTGAACTTCATTTTAGAACATATTCTCTGAGAACCTAGGGATAGGCGCAACTTACTGGCTAACATTCTCAATACTGATGTGCACATGTAGCCCCAAAACCCTCCATGCAGTACAAGTGACCCTGTTTCTGAAGCACAGATGCTTGTCAGGCGTGGGTGGACTTTCACCAATTCCCCCTCCCCCCAGACGTGCCCTGTGTGACCTGCAAATAGGTCCTTAAGGACTGCACAGCCCTCAGGGTCCTTTTCCTGGATCATATAGAGCACTTTGAGGGGAGGGGAAATTGCCGAAAATCATCGCTGCCCACAGTTGAGAAGTGGAGTTGCTGCAGTGTGTTCATGCTTCTTTTTCACTGCATGTTCACACCATTAGTGAAGATGTCAGTCACTGCAACGTTGTCCTAGTTTTACTGAAATTCTTTGGGCTTCCGTTGACATATGGAAATATTAGGCCTGACGAGAAGCTCCACAATTCATTTCAAACTTTGGCGATAACTCTATCGGACTCACCGCACACACAAACCTATTTCCACATATATCTTATTTGGTGTGGTGTTGAAAATCATCAGGAAGTTGGACAGAGTGGTAATGTGAATCCACCCTCAGTGGAAAGCAGCAAGTGAAGAAGAAAAGAAGCAACAAATGGTGTGGATTTGTATAAATATGATACAATTATGTGCGGTGCAATCGCATGGTGCATTATTTGAGCCCAGGGGGACGGGGCGACGCAGGGCAATGTGTCCTGACACCCCGACCCTTGAAGCTGCCAGCAGCAGCCAGTGCTCATCTGGGCAGGCAATCCGTCGACCCAAGGAAGACATAATGATAGTCTGCGGGGAGGTAAGCTCTTTAGGGCAGTGCCAGATTAACCTAGTAGTAAAAGTAGCATTTGCTACGGGCCCCGCATTTTTGAGGGCCCTGCACAGCTTCCAACCCTAATGCCCCTTCTGCTATCTAACTTGCACCACTCCCCCGTGCCACTTCTCCTTGTTGCCCATTCTTTCCTGAGTTGGCCGCCGCCCGATTCTGATTGGCTGCCCCTGTGCTTCTTGTGGCTGCTGCCAGGCTGACCAGGTGAACAGGACCAGGCTGACCAGCAAGAGAAACGCTGCAGAAGCTGGCAGGGAGGGTGAAGGGGCTGGGCTGGCAGCGCTAGTTGGCTGGCGCAAGGCCTTTCCTGGCTGACTGAGTGGGTGTTAGGAACCCCTAGTGTTTTGGAAGCCGAATAGCCGGGGCTGCCAGGCGGGCACCAGGTATGGATGGGGAAGAGCATGCTGGGGCAGGCCATAACCCGGTTGAGAAGTGGGCTCAGCCCTCCTGCCGTGACTCTGTCCTGTCTGCAGAACACAAAAGAGCTTGCAGGCCAAGGGGGGGGGTGTTTTGTGCATGAACAGGGCCTATGTGCGTGTACACATGCAGCAGTCGTAGTCTGGAGCTGCCACTGGCATTTGGGGCTCAGGGTTCCCTGGGATGCTGTGAGGCTTGCTTGCCAGAAAACGGGCAGGGTCTGTGCAGGCAGACCCATGGGTAGTAAGATGGAGAAGGGATGCTGACGGATCAATAGGGTGTCCTTCTCAGGGCGGCTGGTGGAGGGTGACTCAGTTCACGCCGGTGCAGCTTTTGGCTTCTGTATGATGGTGCCTGGCTTAAAAAGAACTTGGTTTGTTCACTCAGGCTGCATCGATTTGGATCATGCGAGGGGAAAGGTGTTCCTCAAGGAGAAAAGCATACCACCTTAGCACGTTGTGCCCCAGGTGTTGCCTTAGAAAAGACACTTCCTGTGCTGTCTTGCAGGGGAGAGGAAGTATTTATAACAGCACTTCTTAACATTGCCTTGGCTGTCCCATGATTGATTGGTTTTAAGCCATTTAGGGTGGTGTGTGTGTTACTTGAAGCCAGAATATAAGTACTGTACTGGAAACATAAGACATACAAAAATAATATAACCTCTTGAAACACCAGTTTGGTTTCTTTTTATATCATTTCGGACCACACTAAATGGCGCCCCTTTATAACATATGCCTCAGGCCTTGCACTAGCTTAATCCAACCCTGCTTTAGGGCTTCCTCCTTGCAAACCCTGTAGCCCTTTCTCACTGCCCGTGAGAAAGGGCTCACTGAGTTATAAACAATAAAGATTGTGCCATTAGTTGTGTTACTTATTTCTCTACTTATCTATCCTTTATTTTAAAGTCTTTAGGAGTTCTTTTTTAGGTTGATATTTGATTGTACCACTGGCCATTGCTTAATGCAAACTGCTTCATGTTTTATATTTCTGAAACCCACTAGACAATCATCTCAATGACATAATGGGTGAAGTTTCCCATTAAAAATCCTGCATCTTCTTGTTTCTAAAAAAACCCCTAAAACAACCCTTAACAACCTTGCAAGTTGCATCCTACAGAGTGCAATTAAGGAAAAATGGGAAGAAAACCTCTGCTTGGTGATCAACAACATCCTTCTTCAAAGGACAGCACTAACACCAGAGCTTGCTTAATATATTACACGCATGATCCAGCTAAAGTTAAGCATGGTTCGGTTCCATTTGTTGCAATGGGAAGGAGGGATACAAGTACTTATTTCTCACTTTGAAATCAATAAGACTTAAAGTGTTTCACTTTGACTGGATAGTTCCCTTTAGTTTGTGAAAGGTTAAGTAGTATTGCTGTAATCTCCCCTTCAAAGCATGGGCCAAAAGCCTAACTAAAGCTGTGTGCACAGCGAAAGCATCCCCAGTTCTGAAGTGTAGAAGCTTGCATGGGTGTTTGTATTTCACCCCCTCTCCTTCCTCTGGAAGTGCTTTGCGCAGCATGAAATATCTCTGCAGATCATGTGGCTCTTAGTGACATAATTTTGTGCTGCTCAGAGCATGCAACTGAATGTTGCAGTAGATCCTGTACTTCGTGTGAGGTTCCTCTTGCCCATGACCCTACTCTTTCAGCTGTCTGCCAAACCCACACCGAGATAGCCTCATACAGAGAGTAATGTGCAGAGGTACATTAACAGCCAAATCATGTGGTGCAGGACTTGCCACAAGCCAATGAGACCGTGAAATGCCAGGCTGTGTGTATCTAAGGATTTTTTAAAAAAATATGCGGGAACATTCAAATAAGTGATTCTCCTCAAGCCTGAAGTAGTACAAAATAACAAGAATGCCATCATGTGATTCTCCTGGCCCAGAGAGTTATGGCAGCATGGGAACTTGGAACAGACCCTGTAATTGAATACTTATTCTATAGGCTGAACTGGTTTTTTACAAGAAAAAACTTGGAGCTCTGGTTAGTAGCAGTTCAAGAAAGCTATGAAAAAGTCACCTCACTCTGCACATAAGCTAACAGCTATTCACAGAATTTTAAAAACCATGGGCAGCGTCCAGATTAATGCTGCCCTCCGGTAAGAACACTTCATGCATGCAACAGTTTTTTCCAGCCTCCCTTCCTTCTGCTTCCCCAAATGTCCCCCCAAATATATCTCCAAGGGCTGGGGAACTCTCAGGGACATACATCAGAGTCACCAGAAGCAGAGGAGAGGGAGTGTTCAGAAAAAATAGTTACACACTCAAAAGGTTCTCATATGAGGGTAGTGTTAGTCTGGGTCCTTCTCCATAATTATAACCATTTGCAAAACTGCACACACACACACACACACACACACACACACACACACACACACACACACACACAGAGCTGTTCACAGCAAAGTTCTACCCCTCCCCCAGTGTTTTATATTGTCCTGCAAATAACATACTATAAAACATATTTATTCAGGAGTTTGCAAGTTCAGTGGAATGTTGTTATTGTTGAGATACCTCCCAAGTGCAAAATTCTGCATAAACCAGGTGGGTTTGGGGTGGGGTTGTTTTGTAAGTTCGAAATATAAATGTGCTATGAAAATATCTACTTTGTGTACCTTCACTAACACTTTTCTTTTTTTAACAGAAGAAAAGAGAAAGCAAAATAATTTAAAATGAGGTTGTCTGACAAGCATCTCAGTGTAGAGAAATACAGGGTGTGTTTTTATGTGTTGTGAAATAGCGTTATACGTCTACTCAAATGTATTTTTAGTAGCGGAACAAGCTTGGTAATGCACCCTTCAAGTAGTTATTTGCTAGAGGTTAATCCGTGGCCTAGCCTTTTGTTCTGAAATTGAAAAGTAGTGAACAGCCATCAGTACTGTTTTTGTCAGCTAGAAAATACTTGACCAAGTACCTTGCTGAACAAAGGCCCCATACACAATCCAAATGGCACTGTGGAGCGTGGAGGAAGTGGAGGTACCATGCTGGGAAGAATTCTGGGCTCTTACTGCCTGGATCCGATTCAGCACAAAAATCAGGACGCCCACAACAGGGATGGCAGCAGCAATGCAAGCCCACACCGCAAAATCAAAGGGGGCAAAGAGAGAAAAGATGTTGATCTTCTCTTCGGGTTTCTTGATTAGGATTCCTACAGAATAATCCATATAGCGTTTGCTGAAATCCACAACACTCTCCCGCTCCGGTGTTATAGTGATGGCGGAGATTGCCAAGTCAGCTCTCTGTGAAGTGAACAGAAACACTGGTCAGACTCCTTCCTGGTCCACTGGAACTCTTTGCCATTCATTTGGCAGATATGGTGCAGCCAAAGAAGGGCTCGGAAGAGAGATAGGCAGAATTATTAGGTTTTGCTCCAAAAATGTTATGGAGGAGAGCGGAGTCTTTTCCGCCAAAGTTCAGCAACAGATGCAGCAATCCAGTGTGGACATGTGCATCTCCCATGTGGCATATGAGGGCTGCTATTTGAGAAACAGAAGGCCAAAGTCCCCTTAAATGTGTAGAATTAATTAGGCAGTTCTTTGAACGTGGGCCAAAATATTTCACTGAAAAGTTGAAAGATTATCAAGGAGAAAGCACTGAGATTTTTTACTTCAGATAACAGAGTTATGTGAAATGTAAATCCTGCATGTTGCTTGTCTGTATTGACTCACTTTTTGCTGTAGTGATGAATGGTGTTAATGGAGTGGGAACTGCAAAAATATTTGGAAACAACTGTTGGAAAGATGGTGGAGGGGCAGTTTAATTTCTGAGACCACTTGTGGTTTTGCTGTTAAGAATGGGTTGACAGTGTCCATTAAATGCTTTGCAGTAAATGGAAGACCAATTATAAGAACACTGTGTTGTATCCCAATTGCTCATAAAACAGCCTGATTTTGTAGAAGATTCAGTGTGATTTTTCAGAGCAAAAACACATCAGTGAGGGTACATGTGCATATTTGAATTGTGAGAAGACTGAGAATATCCCATTAAAGCATTATAGCCATAACTGTTTTCTGATCTTGTGTTGTGCTCTCATTTGCATCTTAAACCTTTCCTCAACAGAAACACAAGATAACAGACAGCAAAATATAATGTGGAAGAGCAAACTATTTGGAAATAACCACACCACTGAATATTAATGTCTATGATTTCATTCTATTGCTATGACAATGTTTGTCCCCTGTCAGAAAAGAAGTAATGTTTTCTACAAAATATATTCTAGCTTCTGCACTCCAGAGGATTCAGTACTGAAATCTGTTCTGCATCATTTTAGAAGCATTCAGTTAATCCAGGAGAATACAAGAGCCTCTGAATCAGCTGGGTGACTCAATCACGTCGAGAGGCATTTTCCATTTTCTACATTTTGAAAGTCTCTTTTAAAAAGACAAAACCATATTCCACCTTTGGAAAACTGCTCACCTGGTCATTATGAAATAGCATTACTATTATTATTATTTTTTTAAAAAAATAAACAAACCTTAAGGTCATTCTCTCGACCTGTGAGCAGGGTAGGGAAGGGTGTGGTGGGAGGAAGGCAGGATTGCTCTTACCTTCCCCTCAGATGATCCTAGTACTTCTGTGGGCAGTGAGGCTCACACACCCACATGAGCCATGCTGCTCCCAACAGCACGGCATTCTGGAGGCCAGGGGAATGCAGCTAGGCCTCCAGATATCCCTCAATGCACCATGTGCATTGAAGGAGTGTGGTACACTGGGGGATTACCCTGCAAGCTGAGATTCTAGGTGCTTCGCTCTGCATCTGCTCAACCTGTGGGCAGCCTAAGGAGACACATGACTGGGATCCTAGGTAGAAGGGTGCACTTGAACCCTTCTACCTAGGTAACAGCCCGGTGGGAAACCTTGGGTTACCAGGTGAGGCAGCACTGGGATTGACCCAAATCTAGGCATTCCACACAAACAGCCCTACCTGGTTAGGGCTGTGCAAGCCTAGGTAGGAATGCTCATGTGAACAGCCTCCCTGGATGGATGGCACACACAGAAATCAAGGTAGAGTAACTTTCAGTTTAAAAAAGCTGTAGCAGAAAAGACTCCATTAAGCATGCAATGAGACTTCACATTCTGCTCTTCTGTGCATGTAATTTGCATACTACTGGTAAGTTTCAATCTATTATTGTTTGGCAAAGTATTCATTTTAGAGTTGCCACTGAAATATTGTCTAAACCCAGTTACTCAGTGAAATTGGCAATTTCTCCTTAGGTGAAGTATCAGAAAAATTTCAAGGGAAGTGAGAAGAGTTTTGATAATAATGGCTATATATGATGGGTGCATGATTCAACACATCTCTAGAATTTCATCTAATATAAGATGTGAAGCAAAATGTGGCGGTTTCTCCTCTCCTCAGGCAAAAGTTCTGAGAATTCAAGGGAAGCCCAATGTGTTTCAGTAACATTAGCACCATTTTGCAGTGGTCTTTTGCACACCCCTAATTTCTACTGGGGATGTGCATGAAATGGATTTTACTATTTCTTTCAAGCTTGAAACAAATTGCAAAATCCTCAAATCAATTCATCAAAACCGCAGCCAAAGCCAGCTATTTTGACAAAAACCTCAAAAAACTCAAAAGGTTTTAAGTGTTTCAAGTGCCATTTTGAGGCCTGTTTTTCAGGGAAGAGCTGGTCTACCAATTGGGGTCAACAGATAGACCAGTCCTCCAAGACGGGCCAACATGCTAAATCTACCCACCTCATGTGGTGGGTAGACCAGCCCTCTGGCCTGGACTTATTGCATTGGCCTGCCTCAGAGGACTAGCATACCCGCCAACCCCAATTAGTAGACCAGTTCTCCCTGGAAAACAGGCCTCAAAATGGCACTTGAAACACTCAAAATGTTTTGCGTCAAAATGGGGCTGTTTTGTTTCGAGTTCAAAACATTTAATTAAATAAATGGCCCTTCAATCAAACGGTGTTTTGTTTTGAGCTCAAAACACACATAATGACCTGTTTCGAGCTCAAATCAATTGGCACATCTCTACTTTCTACAGTCCACCTTTTGATATTAAAAAGGCCACATTCCAAAGCTTAGTTCCAGAATTAAAGTAATTACCATAATCCTAGGAGGGGATTAGGGTGTGTGGGGGAGTATATGCGTTCATCTATTTATAAGTTTAAATTTCCTCCATCTCAAGCTTTCTTCAGTTTTTACATTCTTTCTGTCCTATATACCTTGTTAATCAGTTCTCCAATCATGCCATTCCAGGAGCTGTTGTGTAGCTGTTGCCCATACTTGCCATCCGGAGACTGATAAATCTCATACTTGAAGCCCAGATTCTTCGAAAGTGCATCAAGGACGTCGATGGAAAAGCCTTTATAGCGCTTGGGTTGCCCTAGTATATTCTCAGCCACCATAACAAAAGGTTCTTCCTGAGAATAAAGCAAGGTTTAAGCTGTTGTTTAAATAGGATTTTAAAAATGATTAATCAACTAGCTCTAACGCCCCGTATCGATGGCACTTAGAACTGTGATGTTGTCAGGTCCATAGCATTATACCTTCAGATTCATTGTATTATCTTTCCAAGAAAAAAACAACCCCACAACCTTCTAAGATAAAAGTGAGAAATCTGTTATTCATTCTTCCCTTATTCATAATTATCACCTAGCCAAGAATGAATCCAAGATTGCTGAGCCCCTGAGGTGCTTTTGGAGTTAATGAACTGCACTTTGGAAACTACAAAGAGACAGGGGATCCTGTAGGGTGATGGTTTCAAGATGACATAGACTATGTGCTCATTGGCCAGGGGGATGCCAGCCCTACTGATTTTTATTGCTGTTGCTCTTGGCTATCTTCACAAAGTGGTGCTGACAACCTCTCAGGACAAAATAGCTCACCTCCTGGACAGACAGGAGATGTAATCATAATCCTTACCAGCTTGAGGGGAGAAAGAGAATAACAAATGGGGGGGGGGCACGGAAACTGTCCTAAAGATCTCTGAGAAGCACTCCAAGACACTCTAATGTACTCTGATCTAGGGGAAGAGAAAAAGAAAAAGAAAAACAACCCAACAACAAGGAATTGCAGCTGGGTGGGGTGGAAGGGCTTGCATTCATCACATTGCCAGCTACAGTCTCTTTCAACTTGGATTTGACATTACAAATAAGCAACTGGCATGCTCATACAAATTTGATAAAGAAGGAAAACAACATATTGAGGTCACAATGTTCAACATAGCAAATAGGTTCTAAGTTAGGTGTTGTTTTTGCAAGTATACTGTAGCCATTCGGTGTTGCAGTGGGCTACTCACCTAGCCTCCCCCCCCTCACTTTTCCTTTTAGAAGTTCAAAATCTGCACTCCTGAGCAGCGGGGAAGCAAATTTGGAGTGGGACCTGGGACAAAAAGTGAAAATGCCCCCCTCCACCTTCTTCAGAGACGCATGAGGGGAAGAGCAAAGGCCCAGGCCCCTTCAGGGGTTCAGGGACATTTGTCCCCGCCTTGTTCAATTGTAGCTATGACCCTGCTCTTGTAGAGTGGCAAGATGCCTTCTGCCACTATAAAGATGCAGGGTGTGCATGAGGCAGGGAGGTGCTTCTGTATTCTTGTATTAAACACAGCATTTCAGAATCACACCGCTGGCCCATGTCAGTTTTGCCATCTGAGACACTATACAGGCCTCTGCAGCTTTAGTTTTAAGTCCCACCTGCTTTTGTCAGTCCAGGAAACAAGAAAACTTGGTTGTGGTTGAAAGTACTCTCCAAAGAACAGTGGCACTCTTACCCCTGGACTTGGGGCCCCAACTCCAGGACCTCCACACCCCCTGGGGGCTCCTCAATCCTCTTTGGTCTGTCCTGGGTGGTGTGGTTGCTGCTAGCCTGCATTGCACCAAGTGGCTGAGTGTGATTGTGACCTGTGCCAGGTACTTTAGAGAGACAGACGGGGGGAGTGGGGAAAGAAATATACAGGATAAGAATAGGGGGATGATGATCAATTTGCAGCGGCGGGGGGGAGGGGGGGTTGCTCCAAAGGCCTTTCGATCCAGATTCCAAAATTACCTAGGTGTACCTCTGCCAAAGAATCCCTAGCCTGATGGAAAGGACAGTGTGCATGCCCAGTAAGGAGGAGAAGAAAGAAGCCCCTTCCAGGGTAGGTCAGTCCTACGCTTCAAAAGCACTTTAAATCTGCTGCTTTGGGTAAATTCACACCACCTCTGTTCTTTTACCTACTGGTGGTTTTTCTAAGCTTCCCTTGGAACTAGGTTTGTAAAAGTGTCTAGGGTCCAGTGATGAAAGGTGCCCCCCCTTTTTAAAAAAGGCTGGCATTTGTGTGATGGCCCAGTAGTTGACACTTCCAAGGCAACTGCCAGACATATTCACAAGATACTTGTGAAACACTGGGATACTTTTGACATAGGGTGACCACCCAATGAAATTATCTTGTGGTATCCTGGCCTCCTTTGCATATGGTCATCCTGCTTTAATTATGTTTGCACACAGGGGACACAATTTCCCCAAGACCTAATTTCACCTGGATCTCATAGTGGGATAGTCACAAAAATGGAAGAAAACAGGTTTGAGTGACTCTGTTCCTAAATAAGCTATGTCAAAGCCCCCAAATATATGATACTTCATTCATAGGGAGCAGGTCACAATATAACTAAATAAAGAAGAGTAAAATATGGGTTTGGACAAATAAAAGTTACAAGTGAGTATCACTTTTGAGCATGTTGCTTCCTCAACTCAAACATGGTCATACCAAGACAGTCACCACTTTCAGTGTTAATCCTTGTAAGTCGCTGCCCAGGCGTCGTTCCTGCAGGCTGCCGTTCATTCCCTTCTCAGAGTCCCATGTTGCTAACTGCAAATGAAAACAACACAAGAAGTGTGAGGGGGGAATACATTTTTAATGTTTGTGCGATTTCAACAGCTGTTAGCTGAGAAATGTGCTCCAAAACAAAGAAGCTTAGACTACAGAAAAATGAGGTGTTCTATTATCCAACAGTGTTGAGTTCACAGTTACAGAGCTTTAATTGATTTTTAAAAATGTACAAGAACTTGGGTTGCATATCCTATCCTTTTAAAGTTTGTCACAACTATAATCTCAGCATGTTAGTTGCTGAAGATTACCTTCATATGGCTTTAAAGGTAAAGATAAAGTGTGCTGTCAAGTTAATTTCGACTCCTGGAGCCCACAGAGCCCTGTGGTTTTCTTAGGTGGGATACGGGAGGGGTTTACCATTGCCTCTTCCTGTACAATATGAGATGATGCCTTTCAGCATCTTCCTATTTCACTGCTGCCCGATATAGTACCAGTGGGGATTCGAACCTGCAACCCCCTGCTTGTTAGTCAAGCATTTCCCCGCATATTGTATTGCCTCTTTATGTAAATGAACAAGTTCCCATCTCTTCCTCCTTGTTCCCATAAATATGTACATTAATTGAAAGACAACCCCACATTATCTGTTTTACAAATAATCTGTTTTACAAGTAATTTTACCAATACTGATTTGATTTGATCCAGCTTTGATTTGATTTGATCCAACTTTGCAATGCTGTACTATAATGCACATCTTACTTGTATCCTACACACTACTGCAATAGCATTATTGTTTAAAACTTTATATTACTTTTACTGTTGTGAGCCACCCCGAGCAGTATTGTACTGGAGGGGCAGGTTATAATTTTATTAATAATAATAACAATTAATAATATATGTTACCATGTTTAAATTTGTACCAAACTGAAGAGAAGTAATTTTCCAAAATTAACCTAGTTGGGGTAACTGATCGCAATTGGAAACCACCACCACATATCTCTAGAGAGCACTCTGGTTCCCAGAACCAGACTGTCATATTAGATGAGAATTCTCAAGCCATCAAGTCTAATGCCCTACTGCATGAAATGGTCCACAGGATGCTAATCCTGTGGACAGAAGGGGACCTTCCCCCACCTCCAGTCATGGGCATGGCCTGAGAGAGATGTAGCATGCTGAGATATTTAGATGGAGCCAAGCCTTGATCAGATCCTAGTATCACTGTGAAGTGATGAGTAGCACAGACTCTGTGAATTTGGCTGTAAGACATAACAGATCTTTGACAGAGTTCTGAGGACAGCAGGGAGCCTATTGACGATTCAAACTTTTGGAGGCTCCCTGCTGCTATGGTAGACCACCATAACTCCCAACACATAACTGTGTTGATAATTCCCAACACAGGGCAAGTTAATCTGACATGTATGTCTGACCCAGTGTAATGCAAAGTTCCAGTCCCCACACACTGCTGCATTTTGCTCCGCCCCGTAGCCATATGGGTCCCTGCCCCACACAATTTTCTTCAGAAAGTCATCAGGAGGAGAGCAAAGAGCAAGCTGTCATCCAGCTAGTGGGGCCCCCTCCCTCAGAGGCCCAGGGATATTTGTCCCCCCTTGTTCAACTGTAGCTACGACCCTGTATGACTACCATAATTAGAAAGATTGCTTCTTGCCTGCCTCCCTGTGTGCCTGAGAAAAACATTGTGCCCCTGTGCTGCTGCCTGCTAGAGAGAGAGAGAGAGAGAGAGAGAGAGAGAGAGAGAGAGAGAGAGAGAGAGAGAGAGATTGACTGACTAATGTTGTCCACGTGAAGAAGAGAGACCTCATGCTGCTGCTGCTGCTGACTGCAGATACTGCAGAAGACTGTGACTTCATGCCTGCCAGAAGACTGACAGATCCAAGTGTTGCCCACCTAAGTCCCTATACCCTACTGCAACTAAGCAAGTGTGCACACATTCCCCATTTACCCTGCCTCCACTCTCCTCTCCTTCTTTTGATGTCTCATTTGTTTCTAGATTGTGAGCCCTCAGGGCAAGGGCAGAACTAATCCTCTCACTTCGTGTAAATTGCCATGTATGCAAACAAGTTGTTCTGGTAAGAACTAATCTACCTACTTTCCTTTCACTATACTTTTAATTGATAATTACCATTTGCACAAGTAAGCCCACCTCTGCCTCAAACATTCACGTCTGCCATCTTGAAATGGGGTGGGTGACATCATCACAGACTACACCATTGGGGTGTCACTCACTAAAACTGTAGCAAAGGTGGTTCAAATCAGTTCACAAATTAGCCCACTTGCACCTCAAATGTTCATGCATCTACCATCTTGAATTGGGGTGGATGACATCATTCCAAACTAAGTCATAGAGGTGTCCTAATGTGCCCCTACAGCTGTAGCAAATCTGGTTCAATTTGGTTAGGCAATTAACAAGCTAGCCCACTTGTGCCTCAAATGTTTGTGTGTCTGCCTCCATAACTGGGATGGATGAAATCATCACAGATAATGCTGCTGAGATGTCCTATAGGGATGTGCGAACCAGTTTGAACTTGAACCGGTTTGAATTTGAACCAGGGTGGTTTGATGGTTCAAATTCGAACCAAACCAGCCTTCAGGTTCGAGCTGCAGGTTCAAATTCGAACCAGACTGGAGGTGGTTTGATTCGAACCAGTTTGAACCGGTTCAAACTGGTTTGAACCTCCAAATGTGGGTGGGTTGGTAGCTGGCACGCATGGGTACCTACCACCCAAATCCCAAAGCAATCGGACACTCGTACGATTTTTAATGAATTTTTGAAATTTATTTTTATTTTTTCTCATAGGGTATAATGGGATAAAATCCCATTTCATAAAATTCATAAAATATTGTATGAGTGTCCAATTGCTTTGGGGTTTGGGTGGTAGGTACCTATGGGTGCCAGCTACCAACCCACCCACTTTTGGAGGTTTGAACCAAACCAGGGGAGTTCGAGCGAAACCAAAACCAAACTACCCCCTCCTGGTTCGAACCTGGTTCGAATTCAAACCGAACTGGGCAAACTGGTTTTGTGCACATCTCTAGTGTCCTATTGTGTCCCTTCAACTGTACCCAATCATATTGGATAAGGCATTTGGTTCATATTGGACAAGGCATTTTGGACTAACACACGGACACAAACACAGTGCCAGGTGATCTCATGAGCTTACTTTTCTTAAGGAACGTAGGCTAATAAAAATCGTGAGGAACAATGTTCCCCATTACCACATATTGCTAACTACTTTCATGAGAAAGCTTCCCTTTGCACTGTGGATCAGAACTAAACATGAAAGAGAATATTCTCCAACCACTGTTTTTTTCAAATATTCTTCACCTGGGCGCTTTCCAGACTAAGTGCTGGAAAAGCAGAAAATGCTTCCATTTGTGCAAGTTGCTTTCAGAATGCAAACAGCAGGGGGAGCAGTCTCGTAGCAACTAACAATCCAAAAAACCAGTGACTTTTTCACGCCAGATATATGACGTCCTTGCTCTATATCTCAATGATTAAATTTGCAACAAGGCATTGGAAATGTGAACTGCACCCTGGTGTCCCCATAGGGACTGAGGTATCATGACGCAGGAAGTGATATGTCCTGAGATATGTCCTGACCCCCATTGTACGGTCTAGTCTGGAAAGCGCTCTGGTGGGGGAGGCAAATGCTTAGGAGAATTATTCTTCAATTAACAGATTCCCACCTCACAAATGTCATCACACAATTCACATATTTATAGATATTAGTTTATTATTATAATTCACATATCCATAGAGGGCTCCTTTAGGGCAATCAGTCCACCAGAATAACTTAATGTACATAATCAGTGGGGGGAAACCTTTACTGAATTGAGATTTCGGGGGGGAAACCCTCACTGAATTGAGATTTCATTGATCCTTTAAAAAAAAAAGGATGCACAAGTAGCTGATATAATCTATTTAATTTTATAACCAAGTTTATGAACAACATACTATTTTTTCAAGATCAGAGAAATAAATTCCCCCATTGTCTATACATTTATTTCTGACAGAAAATGTTAATTTGCAATTCGAAAGGTACCTGAGCAGCTGAAATTTGTTTTACAAACCAAGGGGAAGATTCATTAAAAGGTATTCAGTACACCATCAACCTCTCTTGTGTCTCTCCCTTCATTCAGTGAGGCCAGAATTATCCATACTGTTCACTGAGCATGTGCCCAATCCACTCTGTATGAACAGGAAATGTCAACAGTTCCTGAGCATGTGCATTGTCATAAACCTATTCATAAACTTGGTTATAAAATTAAATAGATTATATCTGCAGCTTGTAGAGTGATTCTTTTGCCCATTTATAGAAAGCAAGCATCAACTCAAGAAGTCTCAGTTGTTTCTGTTCCCCTCATTGGTGGCTGGGCACTACTGTTTTTTCTTTATTTTATTTTCCTGAATGAGGATAATGCTGGAGGTGGGGATGTTATTTCTGAAAAGTCAGCTGCTTTGTTGAAGAAAAAGACCTTCATGAGAATTTCTGAGAATATTCTAAAGTTCAGTAGAAATTCCTCAGGATATTCTCCCCTGAGAAATTTCAGAAAATATTTTTATTTATTTATTTATTTATTTCATTTCATTTCATTTCATTTCATTTCATTTCATTTCATTTCTAAACGCCCCATCCAGAGGCTTTAAAAGTACAACAACTTTTTAAAAAAAGACATAAAACCCACAATTAAAACAATGCTAAAACAATATAAAACAATTCAAAAATGATTAAAACTATTTAAAACCAATTAAAACACATTTAAAAACAACAACACTTCACAAGCCGTGGAAGGCCAGGCCAAATAAATAGGTTTTTAGGGCTCTCTTAAAGGCGGACAGCGAACATAAACTCCGGATATCTGCTGGGAGTGCATTCCATAGACCAGGAGCAGCTACAGAAAATGCCCGGTTCCGAGTCACCACCAGACGTACCGGTGGTAACTGGAGACAAATCTCTCCAGATGACCTTAACGAGCGATGGGGATCATACCGAAGAAGGCGCTCTCTAAGGTAACCTGGACCCAAGCCATTCAGAGCTTTAAAGGTAATAACCAGCACTTTGTATTTCGCCCAGAAACATATTGGCAGCCAGTGCAGCTGTTTTAAGACAGGCATAATATGGTCTCTCCGGGTTACCCCAGAGACCAATCTGGCTGCCACATTTTGAACTAACTGAAGTTTCCGAACCATGTACAAAGGCAGCCCCATGTAGAGCGCAT